>NW_013532897.1:1156346-1156496 GCF_000836235.2 Papilio xuthus | reverse complement strand
CATTCCGATTCAAGGGTGCCCGAGAGGGCCGAACCTCGGCTTGATCGGTTGCTATTATCTGATTGCTATTAATACATCTAACATTACTACCACTTCGGAAAGCGTTATCGCTGGGAGAAGAAGTGGCGCAAGAAACTCCAGCAACGCTTC
>NW_013532897.1:1128856-1156134 GCF_000836235.2 Papilio xuthus | reverse complement strand
TTTGTTCGCTAAGCACTAAATCAAATTAACAAAAACGATTACGTAATAACAAGTATTATATTTGTGTACAAAGATTGAAACAAAGATAATCAATCGACTTACATTTGTGTATTTTATATAATAACTGTATGTCAAGTGGAAAATAACAAAGTTGTATACTTTAGGTGATTAAGCAATATAAATACATAGATGGAAGCAGGTTAGCCAGTACATGCGACCATTCATGTTTGTTGGGCCCTAATTAATTAGACTTGGGTCCACGGAGCGAGACGCCCTTTGCCCCTCTGACCTCCATTCAAGTGTCAAGCGCTCGTGCAAATTACACCGTCATTTCACAACTAATTACTATGATGTTAAAAATATATTTATTATACATGGACGAATTCTTCTTTACATTTGGATTAAGTATAAGGTTAACATTTAAATTATTTTCTTGCAGAAACAAAGATACTGTTTTAATTAAATATCTTTACGCCGTAATTATATTTTCAAATGATATTAGTGTTTGATGTTGAAGTGAGATAGAAAAGAACCCGTCTCTTGGTAATCTTCTATACTACAATAATTAATGAATGTTCGTTAAAAAAAGAAAGATGTCAAAGGAATTTCTAGTTATTCCGGAAACTTGATGAGAAATATATAAAGTGTTCATTTTTATTTGTTCACTCTGTACATCGTCGATACTAAGAGGATAAATAAGTAATTCCTCTAAGCGTGTAAAGTACATTCTATTAAATTATATTAGCTTTTTTTTGATTATTTCATATTAAAGGAAATATTCATACTTATATCATGTTTTATTACATGTCATATGATAAAACCGCAAAATGAATAACTTTATTAGCTTTGAACATAATAATAATTACGTTCAAATGTATGTACGTATTATAATATACATAGTTCGCTGTCCGTTGATTAACATAACTATGTTATGTGATTAAGTGTGAACACAATTCACAGCAGAGATGAGATCTATCGCAGCTGTTGTAATTGCTGCTTAACACTTTCACTGCAGGTATGAAGCACTTATTCGCTTTTGTCTCGAAGATTTCTCAAAAAGCCAAGTCATAATCGACCTCTGCTCTGAGCGAGTGAAATGACGTAAATTAGCAGCAAATTGCAGGCTCTCAGACGACACCCACTCCTCCGCCCTCCACTGCCCTCCACCGCCCTGTGCCGCCCTCCGCCGTCAGGGCTCGCGACGAGTGTTACATCATTGCGCGAGGTAATTCCTATCATTAAAGTTTCCAAAGTGTACTTCACCACATACTTTGTGTCTCATGCAAAGAGCAGGTCGTCATTATGTTCAGTTTTACCCCCTTTATGCTGCTTATTTACTATGTGTAAGAAAATTAATGCCTAATGTACGGTTATGTAGCTACGATACGGGTGTTTGACATTTTCAAAATGACACGTTTATTATTACCGATTACAGCAGTGTCCCTCCCCTCCCCTCCCGCCCTCCACTTTCATGGTAATTGTAATAAAATGATATGCCAGGTATCATAACTACAAACAAATAGTACTGGCCGAGTGATTAGTTTGTTCATGCAACCCCTATTTATGTGACAGGTAAGTACATTTCTAATTGGTTGACATTGAGCTAAGTTAAACAACGTATTTATCATTTTCATATGCGTAATTTTCAATTTTTAAAAACAATATTTTTTAATAGATACACAGCTTGCAATTCCAAAGCAATATTTATACAAATTCAGTGGTGGCGCTGGCTTCTGGCTTGTTACAGAGTCCTTCTCTTCTCTTCACTTATGTCAGTGGTTTAAAAGTCATAACTAATTCGTTTAATAGTGTATACTTATATTAATTGACGTGCGAGATATCACTGTTAATTCTAAGAACCGATATCATATTTAACTCTTAATGCGTAAAAACAGGTTACATTAACTTCATCAAAGTGACTTGCGATTATAACCACGCACAAAAAGATAAGGTCGTTTGGTTAAAAAAATATCCATAATGTAGATATAATATTGGCATTGCGCAGCGGAAACTCGTCAATGTGACGTAGCGGAGTGCGGCACAATAGCTCCGGTCTATCAGGCTGATTGACGCTGCGTCGCCTCGCTTCGTGCCAAAACGAAGAAAAATATGGCTTTGGAGGCTTTATTAAGATTGATAGACGACGGTGACGAGCCGCGCCCGATCAACTTTACATTGCACAAATATGGACACGTCTATTATCATTTAGAAATAAATAACATTTGGAAAAGCAGACCGATTAAGGTTGGCGATGATTCTTTGTTTTTTATGGAATTATTTGAATGACTGACAAGGCGTAGGAAGCGTAGAGCTTGGTCGACCGGAAAGTTATAGCTGTGCAATAATCGTTTTAGTATTTCTATTAGAGAGAATGAAGATGCATAGAAGCCCAGTAAGAAACTACTTTTGATATATCATCAAAAATTTAGAAAAAAGAAACCGTTTTTTTCATGTTAAATCTATAGTTTAGCCTATAATTGTGTTTACTTCAAAGGTCTCAGTAACTACAAGGATTTCAAGAAGTCACGAAACATTTGAAGTTGCTGTTTAATAATTTCTATTTATATCTCAGTTTTAAACTAAACACAGATTTAAATTATTTTGATTTTTCTTCCATAATTATTCAACAGTCCCAGTATTAATTAGAAAACTGGGATTAATTTTAAATAAGAAACTGGAAAGAAAACCATCCGACCAAAAGCAATGCGAAATTAGAACAGTTCTTTTAGTTATTCTGTTTTCCTTTTCAGTTAGTTTTGCCATCGAGCGCCTTCTCGTACAGGAAAGCAATTACGAATCTCTTGAAACGTTAAAACTGTATAAGTCAACAGGGGAGGAGACATTGTGGGCAATCAGGTCAGGTGGACGGCCGCCGAGGAATTTAAATAGATTTTCATGATCAAATAACTCTGCTATACACTTCTGTACTTCAATGCAGCAAAACTTTCACTTACCACTTTAGGTCTTTTTTAAGATTTTATTGTTTGACTTGAATGTTACAAATGTGTCGGTAAATTTCACATCAATAAATAAGTAATGAATAGCTTTATATTTCTGATTTATAGAGAAATGCGTGTGTGCGCGGGAGAGGCCGCCCTAATTAATAGGTCCCGCAGCCGCCGGGCGCGCAGTCCCGCAATCCGGACGTCGTCGTTCAATTATTCCGGCGACAAGTGATTTGACATCAAAGGCTCAATCGCTGCATTTACTCCAATTACCTCTCGCAATTAGGTCCGCGCTCCACAGCTGCGCTGGAGCTCTCTGTTATTTTCTTATTATTATCACTGCCACAAATTAACCTTAAATTCGTTGTCGGCCACATCAACATACGATCTCGAACCATTTTTGCTCATCCTAGGTATTATAAAGATTGCAAATGCAATCGAAAAACATGACGAATTGTTCTGATTTTTATTTTCCGTTTCAAACAAATTAATTAAAAGGAGTTTCGATTCGGTCTCAAGGTTTACATATAGATATCTGCCACACTTTTATATTTTTAATTAAGCAAGAACTTGTCACGATCGTACTTATACGTGTAATGACGTCTGTGTGTGGATCAGATAACGACCGTGTTAACTAATGGATTAGTTATTTAGTGTTGTGACTTAGTTGACCAGCACATGGCATTGTTAAATGAGTACCGCCATGTTATTTATCTACCACGCATGTTGTGATTAAAAATATAAAGCTAAAAGCCAATCAGGCGATTGCGTGAATAGCAAATGGATTAAATTCAAATTAGACGGTCAAAGTACTTCACATCAAATGATAAGTTTCCCTCTAAACAATACAAAGAATTCGACATTTTAACGTTGACCCGATATTTTGTCCCTTCGCTTTAACATTCTAAAAGCGTAACACGAAATTTAATCAAAATAACTTTCTCTCAAATAACAACTTCAAAGAGGCCATTATCTGTACATAAATTACACGAGTACGGAACTTAAATATGTATGGGATGGGGTTGTTATTACTTATTCAGGGTTGAATGAATTAATTCTCTCAGCCCTGTCACTGCTGCTTCCAATATTAGGTAATGAAATCATCGCATAAAAGCAAGGATTTGCAAAAAGTGCTCGTTAACCCCACACCGCACCGCACCGCACCGCACCGCACCGCACCGCACCGCACCGCACCGCACCGCACCGCACCGCACCGCACCGCACCGCACCGCACCGCACCGCACCGCACCGCACCGCACCGCACCGCACCGCACCGCGCCGCGCCGGCTGAGTGGATGATATGCGTCGTGTGCTTGAAATAATATTTCAACTCATTTAATTTACTTCTAACAGTGGGTTTTCGAGATCAAAATCCCCGTTTAAAACATAATGGTATCTCTAGGTTTTTCAAAGATAATGAGTGGGATGGCGACATATTAAATACAGAGATTTTGGTGTGAGCAACCATATTAAATGTATACGGTAGGTTATAGCATAGTAACAAATAGGTCTTTAGGCTTTTGAATAAATAGATTTATTTAAATATATAGACCTATGACTAAAACTAATATAAAAACCGCTAAAACAGCCAATATGCACCCGATGGGGTGTAGGTACTGCCACCGGACGAACATACGTGAGTGTTTTAGTCGTTTTCATATAAGTTTATGATAATGTCTCACGGAAGTTTGAATAATTTAAGAGCTAAGTTTACATAATTATTACTACTAACCTAACATTTTAATATCAAAAGTACATTCACTTACAGTGCCTAATTTATCATCACAATGATATGTATTATGTGTTTATTAATATGATATAATATATTTATAAATATATTAACTTCATAAGAGGCAGAAAATACATTGGCATTTCTACGGTCAAATAAAAGTGATCGTGCCTACGTTAAGTATAACGCTGGGAAATTTTTTGACATAACTGTCGATACATATTAGGGAGTAGACTTTTGGCAATTATAGGTGACGGCTTCTCAAGCATTCCGACAGTTTCTCCTTTGTATTGATTGAATTTCTCAGAAGATATCAAATGCCAATCTAAGATAACACAAAAGGAAAGTAGTAAATAAAATTAATGTAATTATTTTGCTTCAAAAAGTCACAAGTAATCATTTCAGCCAACTCAATTTGTCTTTTTAGTTTTTTTTCCAAATTAAAAAGCGGTAAAATAGTATTATACACGATTATTTTGTAGTTTGAATACTTCTCAAAAACAAACGTAAATCGCAAAGTATGTACTTAATTATTCAAAATTAATTCTGTAGATGTCAATTAAACGTGAAACAAATTTCAGGTAACATGTGTGGTCTAAGATGAGAGTAGTGAAGTGATAATTAATAGAGAAGCGTTGTTGGCGCGGCGGCGTTTCATTATCTCGACAGGTGAGGTGACGTCACAGCTTTGAGCACTGACGTCACCACAATTATTGCTACAAATTGAACTTTGACGTCGGTTGACATCCCCCACATAGTATATAGTAGTAATACTGTTACAATGATTTTGACTGATTTATATTTTTATTATAGGTGTTTATTCAGATACGCAATAAATTAATTATTTCTCTAGTTATTATTATTATGATTAGATAGTATGTAGAAACTGTACAAAGTATCAAATGTGAAGACATCAAAAGAAGTTTACATAAGCTTCTGTAAGCCGTACAAATGTGGATTTGCGATCTTAGAAAAGTAAGTTGTCAAGGCCCTCCTCATTCTTCTTCAAGAAATCGAAATGATATGTTTGAAATACAAATGTAACTTGTTTGGTGTGTGCGTCTGTTTACAAATTGTAATATTTCATATAATTCTTAGCATTGTGTTATAATGGTATAATACATGGACAAGACTAATAGAATAGAGCTTATAAAAATATAAAACAGCGAAATTGTCAGATTTAATAAGAGCCTAGAAAAGATCGTTATCGAATCAATGAAGCTAGACCGGAACTTTGTCTCCCGAGGCACTGCACCGGTCGGAGCTCTCAGCGATATCTAGATTTGTGCGGAGTTTATAAAATATGGCCGCTCTATCGTAAAAGATAACGATCTCCGAATATGAAAATAAAATTTATTTGAATGAAGCACACGCTTTGTGACCTCGCAGTGACTCCCATTCGTTCCGATAAGGACATGCAAATTGGTGAAGCGAATAAAAATCTCCCGACAATGTTCTCCGTTATTATTTATGGAAATAGAGTCGAATCTCGGCCGCCACCGCCAGCGCCGCACCGGGCGCGGGGTCGTCTCATATTTTTCTTTCGAAAAATAAAATACTTCGATGCGACACGCATTTGTCATGCAAATTTATTCAATCCCTTTTAGCGTTCTCTTTAAACCGATAGTGATTTGTAACAGAATATTGATTCGCTGAATGAATAATTTTTTATCAGAGAGAAACGTTCAATTTATTTGTTAATGTCCACTTTTCGTGCTGTTAGTCATTTATGAGTAAAGGAGAAGTACGAACAGGCACACTGTGTTGTGTGTGTTCACCGTCACAATATTAAAAATATCCATGTTAATACAAACCGCGTTGTACAAAATTTGGTTTCTTCTAATTTCTATAGGAGCCGGTGCTTGAATATCTGTTTTTTTTTTAACTCAACCAAACAGGTGACATTACAGTATATATTTAATCTAAATTTATCCTATATTAGTAGTTTATGTAGAAATGTTTACTTATTGAGAGTAGGTAACTATTTAAAGAATGACTGATACATAGCAGCAGGTACGTCACGTCACGTGACGTCACAGCTCGTATCTCTGTTAGAGCAAAATTTGCATCGTTAACAAAGATTGTATAAACTTAAAGCAGTTTCAGTGACGTCGCTTGATTTCTGAGCGTCGCCTTCGTGATTTATTCAAAATAACTTTCACTTCGACAACAAGCTGTAAGATTCTATCCATTAAGTGTAAATATAATTAAAAGCGAACGCCACAAACAGCCTCAGAATTGTTTATTATTTGTTCGCCAATGAATAAATTAAGGCCGTTCAATTTCAAGTTGCTTCGGGCCCGGCCCCTTCACTACTAACTATTTAATAACTTATGACAAAATATACGTTGTCGTAATGTATTGTTACTTCATGTACACAACTTAAATACATCAGTTTACTCGATTTGCAGACACCACTCGCATTCCCCCCCTTGCTTCACCAAATACAATGCTAAGCAACTAATTAAAAAACATATCTAACAATTTTTTACATCATAAATAATTTGGTTATTACATAAACATTATTTTTAAATAAAACGTCGGACAAAACTTAAAAATAATTAAAGAAATTTTAAGTATGTATAATTTTAATAATTGTCTATTCAAATGCAACAGATTTAATAGTTAATTTAATATATTTCTTAATTTATTATCTGCGAGTGAGTCATTGTATAAAGTTTTATAATTGTTTCCAGATGTATTTGTACGTGTGGCGTGGCGCGGCGTGTGTGCTCTTTGCGATGTTCTCGATATTCTAGGGCATCGATTTAACATCTTGCAGCTACAAAAAGTGTGTTAAGTTGCCTGATTTGGGTCGAAATCTCTGTAAAGCCATTATCTACACAAGCTTCCATTTGAGCGGTCAAAGTGGTGCTTGTTATTGCAAGCTCCGTGTACACACTTTGTGCAACGCAACGACTAACTGCTCAGACATTATTTATCTATATGTAGTATATATCTCCATAACAAACAACAATGTACGTGACAATAATTATTTAGTAAAATTTCATGTAACGATCTGATATTTAAATTAAATCATTATTTTCATTATAATCACTAATTTTATTAATTACACGTTCTTTATCTATTTTGTACTGAGCGCTATTTTAAATAACTATAGCGGTAAATAATCACGTTTAGTTTGTTATTTAATCGTAATCCTATTTATAGATATAAACCCAAAACAACAAAATGTTGCCCATTTACTTGTCTTAATCTTCCTCTGTTCGCGGCGTGTACATTTTTTCACAATTAGTAGCGTTACAATTAGACCTTTAAATATTCGATGCAATGCAGTAACCAAGGCCTTGGGTAGAGGCGCGGGGCTTGCGCTCCAATAAGTCGCAGCACACGAGGGCGCTCGGCTGACGGAGGCTCCGCGCGCCACCAACCAAATTGCATTTCGAAATGCACACGTATGCGCATTATGTTGCAAAAATAGTTTCTCACTTTTCACTCTGCACGAAATAGTCATGATTCTTGAAATTTTATCTAGACTTGGTTTGTACCCTTTATTTGTATTGGACACAAAGCAAGTCGTATGTAACACTCGTTACTAACCTCACGGGGTCAAGTATGAATCAGACATGCAAAGTACCTCCAAACATGTTCCTGTTCCCTTATATTATATTATAACCTCTTCCTTTATAGAATTATATCTGTATTCTGATTTCCGAACAATGCAAAACAAATCGTTTGACGCAAATTTGGACAACAAATAAAAGACCGAGTAAATAAATCATGTTCAAACAGCGAACAAAGGATTGAATAGCTTCCATGAATAAAATATGAACGGATGGCATAATATTATCATCGGGCTTAGCTCGGAGGACAATGGCCAGGACCTTCCCGGCGTCGGCGGGTGAACGGTTGAAAGGACCACACTGTACAGGATAACCCTTGTGCAGCCGCGCGCCGCCGCATCGGCATCTAAATGTACGTATTGCCACCTTTGTGTCCCCATAACAAGGAAATGATACATTTCACGCTATTACCTTTGCCGTGGAATGCATTCAAACGTGCCTGAATACGGAAGTATTATAGATATTCCGCTTTTCAATGCCGCCATTGTGATAATCTATCGCCTCTTTTACCTTTACCATGGAATATAAAGATTATTATCACTATGTACTACCTAGGGGGTATCCAAGTAGGCGTGTCCACTTCCGGTGTTATCGTGTTACACTTGAACGGCTTGACCGATTTTGGAAAGTAAGGATTTTGTCTCTTTCCACAGTTTAATAGGTAGTCATGTGGGTATATTGATTTGGCTTCCGTACATTAATAAAGAGTGATAGTATATTCAGTAATATATTTCTATTCTCATAGTTTAATAACATTTTCTATTGTAACTATGATATAACTGGAAAGGTGCATTCAAGAAAGTTATCCAGTAATAAAATGTTCCGTCGATATGTAAAGCCGGTCTAAATGAATACTCTAAGCTGTTACAAAGGAACGAGGTCACACTTTACGATCCATCAGAGACCATGCCCCCCCCACCACGCGCCATCCCCCCGCACGGGCCCACCATTGTTCAAGCGGAGTGGCCGCAGATAACACCTTTAAAGAATTAACGACGAACTCACTTACTTTATGATTCATAAAAATATAGATAAAATTTAACACAACGTAAAATTTCTTGCTTGACGTTGCCGCTGTTCACCAATTTATCTTCAATTTAGAGGTGATTTAGTAATGTTAACGAATCTCCCTAGTTTAACATGAAGGCACTAATCTTAATAGTGTTAGGGCTTTTGACAACTATAAATCGGTTTTAACATTCCAATAAAATAATTATAGATGACCGGACCGATTCGCGCTACTAAAATTCAGTTATGTAAATTAGTTAAAAAGAAAACTTATTTTAAGTGGCGCAAATGGGGATATTTTAAAGAGTGGGTTTGAATTAATAGATAAAAAGCTATTTCGTCGTTAAAGCCAGTGTTTATTCTGAGCAGTTCTGTGGAGAGCTGAGAGCGGACGAGGAAATGCGCGGCGCTCGGGGAAGCGCTTTGTACCTTATTGGGAGGAACGTGAATTACGTTTCGCCTTGTCTACACTTGATTTGTTTTAATTGAAACTTTTTCCTGAAGCACGCTTTGAATGTTATTTGTATTTCGATTGAGGGAAAAGATTAGTAATAATACAATTCAGAGAAAGTAATATTCACAAAATTTAGTTGAAGAAATATTACAAAAGTAAAAATTATACAAAAGTCATTTCGTAATTTTTCTCTCTTTCTCAGTTAGTAAATAATATTGTAACCAGAAATCTCTTAAATTAGTTGTACTTATTTCAAACAATAAAAATTTTCAAATCGGTATCGCGTGTGTGCGCGTGTGATGTGTAATGTTGTGTGGTGTGCACGCACCTAGCTTGTCCTGCAGCAAGGTCTTGGTGTCACAGCGCACGAGGCACAGCACAAGTAGCAGTGCGATGTGCGGCGGCATGGCGGGTGGCCACACGGGGGGCGCGGTGTTGGGCCACGCGGGGGGCGCGCCGGGCGACATCACGCCCGCGCCCGCGCACTACAGCAGCAGAACCGGGACCTCCACCGACTCATGCTGCGCAAACTCTGCGAATGTACAATGATCATTAATATCCTTAGATACTATTTTTATTATACAAATAACTGACGCCGCGTAATTGTCTGCCAAGTAACAGACTCTCTGGTTATCCGATATAATTGAGGAAGGTGCATGTGATAATTTAATAATTCACAGCGCGACATGACGGCAAACAGTAGCGAGCCAAATATCGAACCTATTTGCTTTGAAAATTTCATAGAACGCGGCTCGCTCGTAAACTATACGTAGCCTGCATAGCCGGGGACGGGGACAGGGCGTTAAACGGAGGCGACCCTTCATAGCGGCTGTTTTTAGACCATCGAGGGCAACACACGATGCGGCCGAGGTTGGTGTTTCCCGTCCTCTAATATTTTATGACAGTCAGTTGTTCCTTATCTTTTGGTAAGCGGTTGTCCCGCCGCCGCCACTTGTTTATTGCTTCCTAGCGGAACTTTAGGACTAAACAAATTAAATTCTTTTCTTTTCTTTGTTATTTCAATGTGGACTTTTTGTACAATAGTATAATACACAGTTAGAAAATCAAAAACATTTTATGCATCGTAAGCTTACATTATGCTACGTGCTCTAAAAGTGTCCGTTTTATAGACAAAAAGCTAATGAGCGTATTGAATAAAATATATCACTGCTCTTGAATATGATATAAATTCAATTGATATTTAATCACACGGGGGATAAACAAGTTTTCATGACGCGCCCGTTCTCTATTGAAACGCATTTCATATCGGTGTGGATTAAAAGGCTAGTTGTTGAACTAACGAACCGGTTTTTTATAGTGCATTTTATTCTTACAATTTATAACGTCCAGTTCGCTTAATTTTTCAAAGCTATATAAAATTTGTCATTACCTTTTATTTAAATGCACTGCCATTTTTAATACCAATTTTATTTGCACTGCGGCTGTATTTTTGTCAGTGGACAGTCATAATCAGATTGCCTCTGGCGACTCTCACTCAAACTCAAAGAACAAAAGAAAATAGACAAATATTTTTTCATCATCTTCTGTATTGTGTCAATTGGACCAATGTGCAGGAAACAGTTAATAGCGATTCTACCACAAACATTTGTAAATATTAATGATGTGTAACAAAAAAAAATATTACAAAAAAACAGTGAACAATATCAAACAATAAGAAAGCAATGTAAACGTCAGTCCTGTGTATTATCTGTAGGATTGAGAGTATATTTTAAAGGCCGTATTATTAGGTGAGGAAAGCCATCCGTTATCTCATAAAGCCGATGTTTACACAGCGGTCACGAAGACGGATCGTCACACTTCGCGGCGCATCGACACCGACCGCCCGCCCGCCCGGGACACCTCACCGCTTAACCTGCCGCTCCCGCTGCCGCCTCAGCTACACCGCGCCACACTGCTTTACCGGGGCATGTGCTCCTCGACAATTTACTCGCTCAATTGCAACTCTATTTGAATCCCATTCACAAACTTTGACTCGACATTATTGTATTTTTATTTACAAACTATATCTTCCTTATTATTTTATGATGATGAATATTTTCATTATTTGTGTGAAAAAGACAAGCATTCAATTGTTTATTGTATATTCATTTTGATTTGTATGTCTACTACTGAATATAAAATAAAATACCTCGTGCAATGCTCTTGTGTAACGTATATATTATTGTTTATTTACTTTTTTACTATATAAATCGATTTGTTTAAGGTAAGTTTAATTGACGGTCATCATTACGTTTGAATCAATTAAATATAAATCAATTTTAGTTTTTGTTAAGTAAAGTTTTAATGGCTCGACAAATTCTGTCTGCCTGAGATACAATCGCTACTAAATTGAAGTTAATTTACTGAATCGTGATACAAATTGAAGTAAAAGCTTTTGCTGCGTCGATACTGTTATGTTTTTCTACCAATTTGATGGAAATAATTGTTTTTTCAAATTAAAGTAACGCATTTTTAAATTATAACTTTAACTGAACTTACGTATTTTTATAAATTTAAATAGTGATGTCCATTAAGAAGCTGCGATATTCATAAAAGGTGTATATTCGTAAAAGCAACAACACTTGCCTGTGTTCGAGTGAATGCGTCGTCAACAGCCTGAATAACCGCTCAATGATTTCAAGCGAGGTGTTCGCGGCTTAGCGGCGTGTTAATACGCTTATAATGTATTATGTCTACAGATTTAAACATATCTTATTACGACCTAATACTCGTGTACAACAATTTCAATATAATAAGTTTTCAATACAATTTTGTAAATTAAAAAGTGAATGGAATCCTTAGAAATCAAAAGCAATTGAATGTTCAATCCGAAATGAATAATTTCATCTAGTTACAAATTATTAATATTAAATATTTCATCAATATTAAATAAAGACGTGATACAGCAAAGACGTGGAACAAGATGCCGGCGTCAGTGTTTCCTTTCAAGTATTATGTATGTAGGTTGGGGCCTTAAAGAGTACAGTTTGCAGTATTACTATAAAGTATATACTAATAGCACTTAGTATGTTTCAGTCTTACTTTTTATGTCATAGTTTTATGTAAATAAATAAGATGGCAAATTAAACGCACGAAAGAGTCAATTTTTATGTACAACTGGCGAATCAGATAATCCAAATTGGGTTTGACGCGTAAACTCGATTTGATCGTGTATTCCATTTTATCGACTGGCTGATAAATTGAATGAGATATGATCAAGGCTATGAGGTAGTGCGAATTCAATCTAAAAATAAAAAAATACGAGCTCACCTCGGCGGTAATAGCTTTTTGATTAGAAATCTAAATTGAATATCTAGTTTTTAGAAAACGTAACACTTTGATCAGGTCATAGTTACTGCAGGTACGCTAGCTATAGTCAACAAATAGGAATATAATTTCTAGACTACAATATAGTGAGGGTAAAATAATGCTTACAGTTCAAGGACGTACACAATGAAACAATTTGCTCGTACTCTTATTATAATTGAAAAGAAAAGAACAAACAGTTCAAAGAGAATGTAATAAACTTCATAGTATATCGAATGAAGGTGTAGTTGCGGTGGACTAAAGCACAAAAACACACTCAGCGATGTTGACTTCGAAATTGGGTCGCTCGTATTTTACAAAAATGAATCTGATGCAATCCGCTCTAGACTGTTCTTTTCGAGCATCATCAATGACACTTAGTTCGCTTGAATCGCTACGAAATTTTATGTTTCAAATTGAGAGCTGTTCTTTACGTCATGTCATGAATGTCAAGTGCGCTATTTTTTATGATAACTTTTGTAATATTTTTCCAAAGAGCTGAATTTTAACAGCCCTTCAATTTGTCCCATACATCTCAGTTCATTCGATGAATGCTAATAGTTTTATTTTAAATTAACGTTTTTAAATTTTTGTACTTTTAAACTTTTGGGACTTTGAAAGCATACGCAGAAGCCGGACTCGAGAAATATCAGGCTCACGAAGTTCGCCGTAGACTGACCGATGAATAAACATGAAACGTTAAG
The DNA here is from genome assembly GCF_000836235.2 of Papilio xuthus. Lineage (NCBI taxonomy): Eukaryota > Metazoa > Arthropoda > Insecta > Lepidoptera > Papilionidae > Papilio > Papilio xuthus. The sequence continues at coordinate 1,142,404 of NW_013532897.1, read as the reverse complement.
TGAATTTATTAATCTAGATCACGGGGAATATGTTTACTGAGAGGTTGTACTATACATCTGTGCAACAACATGTAATAATACACGTGAATATTTTATTATATTTAGGTTAGTAACAAGTTTGGTTAATCGGTCGATGTGAGCGGGTGTAGGCTAATAGAAGCCGCTCTCAGCAAATTAGTCGCACGGGATCGGGGGCAAGCCTTTTATCAGGTCAATGGTTAGGTGTGGGCTCACGCGACTTGCCTTCTCTTTAGACTCACTTTTGTGCCGAGTTATCATGCTGTATTTTATACATATCTTCAATTAGCTCCAGATTTGATATGAAAACAACAGCAATGGCTATTGACACGATTTTATTTCAACGGTTCGACGATGTAAAAATAACTTAATAACAAAATTATGTGATAGAGAAAAGTTTGTAAAGCAAACACTTTATAAGGTTGCGATACATCAGAACGTTCTTTTAATTTTTAACTTTCCTCTCGACCCTTTTTACAAAGGTTCTATGGACTATTCTAAATACAGCCGTCGGAAATTGCTCAACTTCTTTTTAACGTTTGGTGTGGGCTTACTTATGAAGTTCAGTTTAACTTGTTCTTTTTAAGGTTTTATGCTTAATTAATATTTTGCCAAAATTGTATTATTGAATGTAACTTTAAGACTTTCGTATATTGGTTCCGAGGAAAAGGGTTTTACCAAGAAAATTGTTGCGCTATCTACTTATTTAACTCTACCACGATACCTTCGTGTTTCATTCGTTCCTATCTAGTTTGGTATTCCAGCTACAAATCTTAATTGCTGATACCTTATGACGCCAAGTAAAAAAAAAATCTCATTGGACACAATCTTTGAAACTTAAATTATTTAGTTTCATTGGTTGTATAAAAAACATTTACATACATATTACGTGACGTTTAAGGTGAATTGTTCCGAAGTAGTACAAAGCTTGTCTGGAGACACTGGCAGACCGCAGCAGAACTCTAGAGAGTTCTCGACAATTGATCGCCTGCGCGCTGTGACCAGTAATTACTCTAGCTATGCCCCTCCCCCTCCCCCTCCCCAGTGGAAACGACCGATCATTGTTTAGCGAATGGTTTAAATTTATATCTACATACAATTCATGTTACAAATAGAATTGAACAAAGTGATTTTAGCTTTCAAAGTATCAATAATTTTTAGCACAAAGTATTAAATGTAGCCAAATATTTTAATGTATGTATTTATAAACTTTAATTTTCAAATGTTTAACACAAAATCTGCAACTTATTTAGTTATGAGACAGGTAACCTAAAATTACGTGAACCAATTTTGTTTGATTTTCCTTTAGTAACGTTCTTCCACAGAAAGCCACGAATATAAATAAAATATCATCAAAATTCAATAAAGTCGAGAGAGAGGGGTAACTTTGTTCGAGTTGGAGTTTTAAAACAATCTTTTTATTCGTATTTGCATGAATCAAAACAAGGCGCCGTGCGGGGGGCACTGTGCGGTGCGGGGCACTGTGCGGTGCGGCGGTGACGCTACTCCTACCAAAGCTGCGGACTAAAATTAAAAAAGTTTCGAAAGGTGAAGTTTAAATATGAAGCACGCCTTAATTCCCACTGCAACTTGTTAACGAGCAAATTTTCGAATTAAAGTATTATTACTAAAACAAAAGAATAAAACACTGAATTTGTATCATTAGTAGAAAAGTTTTCCAAATACAATACAATGATACAGTCCCTGCTCGAGATAATAAATGTATAACAGGGGTAATACGGAGTTAATTTATTTCATTGAAACTCCTAAACTTCACAATTAAAACTAAAAAATTATAGTAAAATAGTCGACTTTAGTAAATAAAATAAGTTTAGTATATCTTCATCTCTAATATCGCTTAAAGGGAGCAGAAGAAGGAGTTTTATGAAAGGTATCGATTATTACCGCTGGCGGTTGCAGAGGATTGAGTAAAGCAATCAATCGCGCGGGAATCTTGCAAACTCTTTGCGTTTTCAGTTCCAAAGCTTCCCGCACAAATCCGAAATAAACATGAATAAAAAGGTCCTTACTTTGTTGGGAGACCGCACAATTTTATACAAGGACAAGTTTCTGACGAGTGTAACTTTTCTAAACCATTTCATTTCACGAATAAAATTTCAACAATTGATATTTTCCTTTCAAAATTATTCTTAATACTTCACTTAGCGGTTTTCACATCTTTATAGAGATTAAGTTCTTTTACGTAAAAAATTATATTATACAAATTTAGATGAAATACAATAGAGTTGAGAGAAAGTAGAAACAAAGTTTATTCGTTAACAATAATACTTTATATTTAGACTGGAAACAAATGCCGTTATATTTTTTAAACAACATTCAGTGAACATAATGAGCATTGTGTTCTGCACGAGTAAACAAAATGTTTTATCCAAATTATTAGGGACACAGCTGGTCTGCGCTGAACATCCTAATGTTCATGCAATAATTACAGCCAGGTATTGTTGTATCTTAAAGTGTTTTCATATTTATTAAACACACTTATAAGGGTAAAAATAAGTACATCCATATCGTAAAACCTAAGTAGTTATTTGATCAGTACAAAGTCGCGAGCACCAGCTTTTTTATTTTCTAAACAAAGTAGCTTTAAATAAAAAACTATAAAAGACTACTTTAAATTATTAAAGAGAAAATGTTTTCTAACTAAATAATTTAAAAGCTTGTCAGATGTGCTTATCTATCATCTAAGTGGCACTTAGCAGATTGCTTCACAATTTGTGAATTATATAATGTATGAATCCATGCAGTACATGAACATCTCTTTAAACTAATATATCTTTATTTTAATTTAAAAAAAAAACCTTATTACGTGTAGCTGTATGTTCAGGTGCTTGCACACTTCATGAAATATATATTCAGGGTATAATCTCATACAACACAAAGATGAAATTCTAACAGCTTGAGTTAAAGATATGAAGAACGCAAAGTTCACAGTCACCTGTGTAAAGAATTAAATTGAAAGTGACAGTTATAAGAATGTAAACGATACATGTATTTGCGCAAGTTGGTGTAGAAATATTCCCTCACATTTTTGAATATAAATAAGTGATAACCGATCACTCAACAGCTCATTGAGTGGAGCACCTCTCCACGATTCGACTCACGTAGCTATTGAAGATTTGCTACGTAATAGAGACACATCCTAAGATATACGCGCGGCCCTGGGGCGCCCCCGTCCTCGCCGCGCCCGCTTTATGTTCTGTTTATTAGGGGCCCAGACCTTCGCGCACTATCTGATCATTTCGCGGGCAAAGGTCATAATAGGAATGGTTCTGGTCATATCTAATACTCCCAGTGTTATTCATAAAAAAGGAAATAACTTTCTGAATGTGCCGTCGAGATATATAAATTTCATTTTTCCCTGACGTTCGTTTTTATGTATTGCCTGACATTTGGACGGGCCGAGTTTTTCCTACAATGAGAGAAAGAACCGCGAACGCAGATTTATAGCAAATCCGGCAACAAGTTGTTAGAGAATGTATCATTGGAATTGCACATTCACCAACGATTTGCGGATAATTTTTAAATTATTGACGTGTTCCGAAACAGGGAAACGATAGTGAGATAGTTTAATTTTAATGATAAGAAATTTGTGTTTTATAACAGATTGCCATTTCATTTTTAAATTGAAAAATAGACAAGGGTATTTATTTTGCTCTTGTTACAATGTTTTTAAGCTAGTAATGTAAATACAATTTACACAAAGTATAACTATCAAGCAGGTTAAGTACAGCGCAATCTCCCTGTACACATCATCACACATCCAGCACAAGCTGAGAGCCGCACAGTAAACTACTCAGTTGAAAATAACTATTCTAAAACATTTCACCCTAATTGATGACACCGGGCTGTGTGTGTGTTTATTCCATTTGCAAACTTACTCGTGTGTTTTTTTTTGATAAATATAATATTATTTGAAATGAGTTATATATTTTATTGCACTTTTCATAGTTTGTGGGAACTCCATAGATTAAGTTTTATAACAACATTTGCTGCTGCATTAATTGACCGAAAAAATACCGACAATACAAGTTATATTATAAATGTGAACATATATATATATATATTTAAACTGATTCTATGTAAATTTTTAAATTAAATTACAAAGTACTTCAAAGTTTGTTAATGTATTAGTAACAAGAAACGATGATATTCTAGAAGAAGATCATGTTCATAGATTGCCATTTAAATTGAAATTAAAATCTGTTTTAAAACTTATTTCTTTTGCAAAATCTTTCCTACACCAAATAGCTAAACTTTAAAATAATATATATTATTACAATATGATCGCTTTCACCGCTAATTCAAAATGAGTAACACACAAAGGTGAGTTGAGTGCGCAGGGTATCTCCGCGCGGCCCTTGCAGCAATCTGTCAGAGGAGAGAGCAGTGGGAGTGAGGAGAGAGAGGCCCTCCGAGACAATGGCGTCTCCGATGATTTATGCACGAGACCGCTGCTTCACTAATTATCGCTAAACAGCCCCTCGTCCTTAAGGTCCCCTTTTATGTTTTGGGGAACTGTCAAATTCCAAGTTTGTATAGCCGAGTGCGGGCTCCAATTTATGAACAATGCCAAAGTAAATATACATCTATATGTAAATGATGTTATATTAAGACTAATAAAGCGATTTGAATTCCCTTTGAAAGTTTACCAAAGCCTTTTATTGTTAGAACGATGCTCAACTTGAGATTGATAATTAACGATTCAACAACCTTACGTTACATGATCAATTAACTTATTAAGTTTTTTTAACCTATTATTTGATCCTTATATTCTTTCATCCATCTCATATTAATAATAAGTTTTTGAGGTTGAGTTACCTTGTCATTTACGTGCACAAATGACGTGAGAGCAAAAGGCCAGCTAAAAACCACCCCAGACATGCATCCAATAATCTTGCTACTTTTAATCACATATTTTCCACTGCTTTGTATAATTGTTAAGTTGATTTTTGTTAATTTAAAAGTGTTTTTTGTATGGCAATGAAAAGTTTTCTCTTATATAATATAATTAAGTAAATTTAATTTGAAGAGTAAAATCAGTATGAATTACAATAGTTGATATGTACATTATGGAGAAAGTAATTGAGCGTTAAGAGAAATATTTTGAGAGCAAATGTTGATACAACGTGTAATGGGCAAAGTTTCATTATAATTTCGTTCACGTTTCGACCCACTTAGGTTCTGTTTCACAAAGACGAGCACGTTTGTGTATCAGCCTTCCTTTACTTTCTATAAATGTGTTTCAAGTTTTACAACAACTAACAACTTCAAGCACTTTCTTGCTACGGATATCTTACATAAAATTACATAGATTTTATAATTGTTTTCCTACAATATGTATGTACGAGTACAACGTTAAATATACCTCTAACTATAACTATTCTTAATAAAGATACATTTCAAAGTACAAATGACCCAACCAAAAACCCAAATATCGTGAAAAAATTACATCTGAACAATAAATTCTTAAAACTTTCGTGGGACATTGTCACAAACAATAAACGTCTTTATTAGTTAATCTACATAATAATAGAATCTGCACATCTGTCTGTTCAGTTTTAACGGAGCAGTTTAACCGACACTTAATTTTGTTCCTATACACCCATAGCTTTAAGTGTACCGTTCGACTGATCAGTAAAAAACTGAAGACGTGTAGCAGCTTTTACGGTATAACGTCGCGAAATACTTTTTACATCGCTTAGTACTGCTTCCTACAGCCGTATCATAAAAGCGTAATTGCGGTTGTATAATGTTTTTTATGAATCAATACACAATTTGTAAGGGAAGTTTTAATGAGTTTCACCGAGACTCCGGCACTTCGGTAACGGATGTCAAGTTTTGATCCCGAACAGAAGCAATATCAATTGAGAAATTATCGAGGAGCCACAAACTCGGGTTCAAGTCGAATTTCAAAGTAATCAACTAGGTGCGACCCTTAAACCCTCCTTCCCCTACTCCCCCTCCCCGACATCCTTCCTCTGTTGCCACTTTACAACTAACACAGCTTTTTCTCTAGCAATATCAGCATAAGTGTTTTTAATTCCAATGATCTTACTGGAAATAAGATGATTTGCATTTCATTAGAATACTACATAATATATCTTTTAGATTTAATTATTTTATTTTTATAACACGAAATATCCGTTTGGTGTAATACAATCCATAGCAGTGACACTAACAACATTGCTAAGTGTATAAATGAATAAATTGCTGATGAAAATTTAATTGGTTTCTCTCGAGGGCAACTAAAGTTACGATAACTGTGTCTGTAGTAAAAAATGATTTAAGGAGACGTTATCAAAAGTCAACATTCAGTTTGTGGGCCGAATGTGCAATTGTCTGTCAAACTTCATGGTTTCTAGCTAAGAAATTAAATCATTAATAGTAAAAAAGAACACAACTAAAATAGCAAACCAAAGTGGAGATGAAAAAAGATGTTTCCAATCCAAAGTTTTTTTTATTTTAAAAACATTTCTTTTCTTTTAGTTTATTTATCTGTTAAACTTTATTGAGTCCGTGGTCTCTCTCCGTAGTAAAGGTCAGCTAAATCTAAACGCTCAGCAGAAACTATAACCTTCTACGATAGATATTTATGTAATTATAATCTTGTCTCAAAGCATCCTTCTAATTTTATATATAACTCAAGTATTTTTACATTAACCCGCTTAAGTATTTAGTACAATTTTCAATACAATTTTTCTTTATTTTCTTGCAAAGGTAAAGAACCACTGCGTACTTTGTACAAAATACAATCTCTAGGATTTCTTTCAGTGACTTCCAAGCTCAATGCTATTAAGCTTTAATACTCTTATTTCAGTTCCCAAGCGACTATAACAAAGCAAACGAAGCGTGGTACAAGTCGCTAACATTGTAAGCACCCTTAACTAAAACGACGAAGATTAAGTGTCGTTATTATAAGAAAGCTCGTTAGCACCGCTGTGAGTAAGCGCGTGTTGTTACCACTCTGCCACAGTGCGTACACCGAAACTGTTTTAGTTCACATTAGTTGAGCGCGTTACATGTCAAATAGATTACCTATACATCAAAATTCTGTCGACGTGAAATGTTCACTCAAATTATTGGGAAAATAAAATTGTTCTTGGTTGTACATTACCTCTATATAAATGTCGTTACCTATTTACCTGATAGTTATAAACTAAGACAATGGTTTGAATTTATATATTTAAGTAGACAGTTAAATATATAATATAATTCATTGTGGTTTTGTTTAATTTGCTGTTACATATATCAAGAATATTATTGAAGGAGATATAACTTGGTATGTGACGTCACAAAAAGATTATCGAGGGTGCTTTTATAACTCGTATATTTCCGGGAAAGTCGCAAACGTCTTCGACGATTATAAAAAAAATATTATATTTTCGTTTATGAACATTGTGATTCATTGATCTAATACATACGTTTTCTGATCTTATAATATTATATGACAAAAATACGGGTCCGGTTAATTTATTTCACAATCAAACAAAACTAAACATAATTGTCGTTTCAAACGTTAACATACGATTTCATTGATTTAATAAAATCGATCAAACTTTGTAAGTTTGATAATGATGGTATCCCTGTACCTATATTTAGGATTAGAAATGCGTGTAAGAAATATGCTAAATATTTCATCCCGGTAACGGACAAACATTCCAATGCGGTCTCATTTTACATGGGAATGTCAGGAGAACAGAAATAGGATTTCCTAAAACGCTTGAGGTCAATATTTGGTTATCTTTTCTTGTGACAATTAAATACATACAAACATATAAGGTCAAATATTATGTAACTGAAAAGTTGTTTTCTATATGCATACCTAGTGTGGGTCAAGAAATACATAGCAAATATTCTAGAATTATTTTTAGTTTTTGTTACAAACATATCATTAGATTTATAGTTTTAATATCGACTATAATTGACTGTTAATATTTATTATATTATAATTTAAGAATTAATTAAAAGCGCACTTAAAACAATCGTTAATACAAAATAAATAAATATATATCTATGCCGATATATTTGATTAAACATTGATGAAGTACAATATCTTGTACTTTCGAATATACGACACTTACCAACTAAGAAATATTCTTTCAAAACATCAGCTCATGATTTTATTCTAAGCAAAATAAAATCGCACATCGTTCTGATAAGTCAACTGTTACTTTGCGAGGTGCGCACAAACACCAGATATTCTGGCTTATCACTTATGTTTCACAAATTCCCATCAGCACGGCACTATCACGATTTTTTTTTTTGGTTTCGTGATCACTATTTACACGGTAGCGCAACACTGGTGACACGACACGTCCTCTCATCACCGCGGCACGGCGGGTACTAACTACCCTGCGAACGATGAGGGTTGAGGGCCACGGCGCACGCCTCGGCCGCCTCAGATAACATTCCCACTGTCCCCTTTGCCAGAATACTTTGACGTTGGGCTCATTTTCAACACTATTTCGAAGAACTAAGCCTTTCGTAGTTTTTTATTCATATAAAAAAACTTTTGATTTCAGATTCTTAGAAACAAAATATAATTTTTGTCTAGAATATAGATGAAATATAATAAATAAACCTCAGCCGTCAAAACAAATGTGTGTTTAAAGAACTTTGATTGCCACCTCTCAGCAAAGTGGTTTAACGTTTTCAGGGATGGTAAAAATAGAGTTAACTGTACTAGTTAGGAAAAAAATCAGTATAGCCATAAGATCAATGCGGTTTTGTAGTACATCGCGATATGTAATTAAAACGAACGTAATATGTTGAACAATACTAGGTACATACTGTGACTATATCTATCCCAGCTACAATATCAAATCTCACAGTTGCAGATTGGCGGCTGAAACATTTATGACTGTACGCGAAGCCGTCACTGTTAATGACTGACAGAAAACACCAGCTCCGCACACGTAAGACATGGACCAATCAAAGCGCCCCATCTCCTGAACAACACTCACACATGCATAGATGTACTCAGCGCAACGTTTACCAAGTTCCCTGCAAAGTAAGCATCGCAAACGTGCAAACGCCGGAGATAGGGCTTTTCTTTGACTCCTTTTATCTGTCCGAGGGAGGCCTAAATAGGATGCAAACAGAGATAAGGTCAGCAGCCGCGCTGAATGGAGAATTAGTAGGCACACCCAGTGGGCCGCATGCGCCGCCGCCGCCGCCGTCGCCGCCGTGTGAAATGAAAGGGTGTACAAACATTTTTATTGCGGTCCGTTTCCGTTTGAAAAACTTCAAAATGTAAATAGATACCGTATTTCATGAACATGTTGTTGGACTTATGTGAAGGCCTTTTGTACAGGGATATTACACTGGGTTATTTAACTGAGCAATTTATTCCTTCGGGGACATTATCTTTTTTACGTAAGTTTTTGTTAGTGCTCGGCGCCAAAGAAGTAGTAAAACAACACCAAAGGAAACGACTTGTAATAAAATTAATAATCGCGCTGCGGAAAACTAATTCTCGTAGCAAACAGACTTACTGAGCCTGTAAAAATACGCATATACTATGTTTTAAAAAAATAATTGATCGTTAAATGAATATAATTATATGATAAAATAAAGTATTTTTAATTACCTATTTATTTATTTGTGTACTAATTTTGTGACCTTTTACCATCTAAGAAGATTTTCATCACTTTAATATCGTCAACCTTAAGTCAGAGTTTCCTTGTTATACATTTTCATTTCAATTAAATTCAAATAGAGACGTATCTCTAATAACTTATTATTATATTTGAGTTTATTATAATTAACACTTACTATATAATGTTTCAAAAAAGATGACAGACGATAGATGCAAAATGTGAATAACAATATTTCCGTGTGATCATTGGATCGTGACTAAGAGATGATATAACTTATTCACCAGACAGTGTATAAATTATCGTAGCTGTGAAACACGGAGCAAACTGCGCACAAGTCAATTTCTCTTACGTATTTATTGACATTGGATACAAACTAAATATCAATTTATTCAACCTTATTAACTATCAATAGAGTTTCGACAGCAAACAAATAGCCTGTAAGCTTCTAAACCTGGGTTTCTGAAACCAAAATTCCAAAATGTTTTTGTATTGTCAAAGATAAAGACAGGGTTGACGATGTATTATACAGAAATTTTGATCTCAGAAACCAACTATAATTAATGTAATGTTGAATTCAAAAACCTTTTTTTTGTTTCTCTATGTTAAGCGTTCCCAAACAAATTCTTCGGCATTTGATATGTAAATCGGTTCTTACAAAACCAACTGCTCAATTCCTAATGCTGATTGATTTCCGTGAAATATGAACGAGTCAAAGCATTATTTGTGCATTTCGATCCCCGAGGCAAACACACCGATCATTACACTGAACGAATAATTATTGTTTGACGGACTCCACTCGCAATCGCAATCGCACTGTGACATCATTTCATCTCTAATTGAAAATTCTCTTCCCAACTGATGTCTATGTGGAAATATTTGCACGGAAGCATGTATGCAAATTAACCGTAACACATCGTACTAACAAGTTTATGTTTGGTACATAGATGCTACATTCATTAGTTATTTAATGTTTTAACAAACTCTCTCTGTGATGTTTATATTTGTCTAGGTAATATTTTTAATATCCTTCGTAAAACTTTTAGGAAAACTTCGCCTTTATCGAAATACTTTTTAGAGAAGTTAATGCGTACATAAGAATATTTCCATCAACTTCTTTGGAGTAGAAAATAGCAGTCTCTTTTATTTAAAACTAGTTATCGCCCGCGACTCCGTACGCGCGGAATTAAAAGAAAACTTAATTAAATAGTCTTTGTGTTCTTGCAGACTATGTTCTACATCTTTGATATATTTCATCAAGATCCATTGTGCCGTTCCGAGGATACCTTCACCCTAACAAATATCCACCAATCCATCCATCCAAATTTTCGCATTTATAACATTAATACGATGGCTTGAATAAGAAATGTCTTACAATGTAGTAATGATACCAATTTTGTTTAGGTTAATTAATGAATCTTTGTCTGTAGTGACACCTAACCGCTGCACCATAGTGCCTCTCTTATCTCGTTACTGTTTAGTCAGAGAGTAGTAATAAAAATGTTGTTTGTGTTGATAACAATAAAATGTGAAATGTCTGCGCGGCTTTCATTGTTGGTGCAAACAATCCGTTACGTCTTTATCTATAAAATCGTGGCTCGTACAGCAGTAAAGATAACGGCTGCCTCCTGCCGCCGCTCCTGACGCCGCTCCTGCCGCCGCGCCGCCCCTATCGCCGCCGCCGCCGCGGGCGAAACTTTGCTCATATTTCTGCGGTTGTTAATGTTCTGAATCAACTGCGGCTTGCGATTTATTGAAGTAATATTGACTTGTCTGGATAAGTGTAAAAGATTATTGCCAAAGTTTCTTCTAATTTATTGACAAATTTTAATTCTTTATGCAAAAGCATGCAAATACAGGGGTCTAGGCTCCGAATATCATTTTGTCCCATTCGGCGTCGAGACCCTTGGTCCGTGGGGTCATAGCGCTTTAAGACTTTTTAAGGACATTTCCAAAAAATTAATCGACATCACAGGGGACCGAAGAGCTGGCAGCTACCTCGGTCAAAGAATTAGTTTAGCTGTACAGAGGGGGAACGCTGCCAGTATCTTCGGGACCTTGCCTAAAGGGACTCCTTTTATTAACATATTTTAGTTAATTATTCGGTTTTTTTTTAAATTTTATTTTATATCTTAGGTTTAAGAGTTTATGTATTATAAGTATATATATGTATAAGGATGTAAATAATTAATAAAAATGATTGACATTGTTCGCTTTAGTCAGAAGATTAAATTAAAGTTGCAATTAAAAAAAAAAATCTTTATGTTACAACGAATGTCGCCAGGTTCATTATTAAAATGTAAACAGCAGCCGGCGGGGATAAACAAATAGGATAAACAGAAAAGAAAATGTTTATTATGATAATGAGTAACATGTAACTAAATATTTAACACTTCTTTACACACAGCATTTAGTAATTCTAACAATTTAAGAATAAAATTTCCTACAAGTAGATCTCATACAATGAAGAAGAAAACAAATAATAATTTTCAATTGTGTGCAGTCGCAAGGAATTACATTTTATCTTAATGAATTTAAAGCGCAGTTTGTTTCTTAGAAGCAACGAATCCGAATGTTAACTAAAAATACAGCCTTGTTCGTAAAATATATTCCATATTTTGAATTAACATAACCTTGGTGAAACTTGAATAAGAAATTATATAAGAAAGGCGGTACATTTGGCGAAGTCTCCGCTCGCTTGTCTATAAAGTAATTCAGCTTGTGGTTGAAGGATATAAAGATACTACGGGCAAAAAAGTGGCTCAGACGTGCACGTATCGCGCTCTCGTTTGTCAAACATTGTTCGACAAATATAGACGTAGGAATCACACATAAAAGTCTGGCGTATACTGAAATATGACGTATTAAAATTCCACCCTCGCCCCGCGCCCCGCGTCCCGCGCCCTGCACCCCGCACTCCGCGCCGCACCGTGGAGGCCGAACGCCGGCGATGCTTATCTCTCCTGTGTGTTGGAGCTCTAAGTAAGACACTGCGCTTATCGCCGCTTTTTACGTAACGGAAAACATATAAAATACTTGTTGTGATCTTTTTTGTGAAACACGCGTCGGAAAATATCGTGATACGACCACGACCGGAATATAAGAAATACTGACTGAGTAATGACTTCATAACGACTGAATGGAAATTGTTTGACACGAAATGTATAGTTAGTCGACAGTTGACATCACAATTAAAATATATTACAAAGACCAAACTGTAAGATAAGGAGACAGTTCTTACTAGAAAATAGAATAGTCTAGTTTCTTAAACTAAGTCCTTGCTGCCAATACTCTGCCCTAAGACACCAAGTAATTCCTTGATACCGTTTACTTAATGCTTTTATTTAAAGTACAAAGGTTCAAAGCAAACAATTTAATCTTACAAATTAATCTCTTGTAAAAATTTAAATATTTTAAAGAATAAAAACGTGACACTGTAAAAAGACAAATCCTTTACTTTACGTGAGGAAATATTCACTTTCTAAGTATTCTCACGTCGTTTTCATCGTGGGGGAGCTCATTAGAGGCGGCATTCATAAGGTTACCTATCTCTCGAGAGCGCGTATGCACTGACTTCAGCACTGCACCGCACCGAGCGCTACTCCGGACTACAGAATACGATGTACGTCGCCTCTTTTGTTACCTCGTACTACTCAAATCATATCTAAGCTTCTTTCGATAATACTTGATCTTTTCTCTCTTTTAGCTTTTCAGATATATTTATTTTAGTAACAAAATCGCCGCTTTCATGAAGATGTGTGTTTAATTAATCGTTTCTTCATCATCTATTCAATAAAATCTGTTATTCAATAATAAAATATAATATTTTTAAGCAAAAAGTTCTTAATAAAGTAGTAAGAAAGCAATATGAAATATTTAAGATAGGAGAAGACGGCCATCTCCTCCCCCCCCC
>NW_013532897.1:1070141-1128661 GCF_000836235.2 Papilio xuthus | reverse complement strand
GAAGTCGGATATTAGATAACATATTTGTTGCGGAGGTTCCTTTTGTATACGACTTGTGCTACTCGCATGATCCAAGTAAGCAAGCTCACTTACTGTACACGCCAATATTACAAAGTAAGTATCTATAATTCCAGCGAGATTCGTGCAGCTGTTGCGTAGATACCTTCGAACATCCATACACCTATATGTTCGCATTTATAATATTAGTAAGACTAGAAAGATTTCCGTCTGTGCACCCACGCACACTCCGTCAAGACATCGAGCCGGCTTTGTAAGGCGATTTATTAACAAGACTAGTAAAGTGATTAAAGATGTGATATAACATTATCTCTTTTTATCCATTTACCTACCCGACAATGCTAGATATTAGACTTTTGATATGGGAATACATATATGAAAATACAAAACAGGCGGGAAAGTTTTCGTCCATCTAATATTAAGTACGTACAATAGTTTCTGTTCGCATAAAAAGTACGATAAAACAAAAGCAATAAAAAGCAAATAATGTCATTACATTAAGGAACACCTTTAAGAGATTTTATCTGATAAAAATGTCGGTTACGACCAAAATGTGCTGCGAGATTTTTTTTTATTTCACAAACGAATTACATCTTGATCCATCCATTACACCTGCGAAATGAAAACGTATAAAATGTAATGACTTTATCTAATGCCTTGAAATGTAACAATTTTTACATCTCTTTATGTCGTAATAATTCCTTAAGTTGGAACGAAATATAAAATAACAAAACAATAATCTATGCTTTAAATACCTATTTAATTATTTATTAAAATAACGCATAAATTAAATTATTTATTATTCAGTGAGAAAATTAGTAAAATTTCTTAAAAACCTGTCACTTTATTTAGATCGGAATATTTTATTTACATACAGATATTTTTCTACGTTACCTACTATGAGAATTTTCAATATGTTAATGGTATGTTATCAAATGATCAAACTCAATATTAACAACAATGTGAGTGTACACTCTGCATATGTAAATATTAAACAGAACATCGAAATATTTTACGTCATATAATAAAAAAAAGTATAAAACATTTTAATTGATTAATATATTATAGTTGTTAAAGTTTGATGAAATGGATTAATGTTTGTTTAGAATGTTATATTGGTACGTACTCAATGTATTGTATTATATTACAAAGTGATACGTGTTTTGATGAAATTGTTTTCAGCGATAGAGTAGTGATGTCTTCTTTATTTACTTTACACTCAATCTAGTTTAAAACAGCAATCCATTTAAAATATAACTAACAATAGTATAAATCATTTGAATACTTAAGTTACTTAATTGTGCTATTGACAGCACTAGAATTAGTATTTTTTTTGTGACTGATTGCCACTGTTTGCCTTGAGGAGGCATTTACAGCTTCACCGGGCTTGAGGTGGCCGAGCGCAGATGGCACTTAGCCTAAATTAGTAGAATTAGTAGAAATTTCAATTTCTTATATCTTGTACTATCTC
Organism: Papilio xuthus; assembly: GCF_000836235.2. NCBI lineage: Eukaryota > Metazoa > Arthropoda > Insecta > Lepidoptera > Papilionidae > Papilio > Papilio xuthus. The sequence continues at coordinate 1,127,172 of NW_013532897.1, read as the reverse complement.
CCCCGACCCCGCGTCTCCCCCCCCCCCTGCCCAAAACAAAGCAATGTTTAGATTATAACGATATGAGTTCAATTACAGCACGCGAGCGTTAATTGAATATTTGAGGCATGTTATTGTAATTTCGCGATGTTCATTCTCCCTGTGACTAAGATATTGTGAAAATATCTCAGATGTAGAAGATAAAATCTTTATTTTGCGCTCCGGGGCCACAAATAAATGCTTCGGACAAAAATCCACGTCAAATTTTTAGCGTAATCTTTATAATCCAAACTTGTTTGATAGGTTTGCGGTTGACAAGTAACCAGGATATATAGGTCGAAAATGTAACATCTATAGTTCGCGAGTATTGAAAAGAAAGCTGTATTTAAAGTCTATTTTAGACTACAAAATTAGCGTTTAGTTTTCCAACTGCCAATAAGATAAAGCTTATTTAATAGATGTTATCTTAACAGACAGAGTCTCAGATATCTCCTTGTGAGATCGAGAGAACAAAAGCTATGTACAAATCCTTGTATTGTAAGGAACGCGCAAAACGATCTGTCAGAACCTAAGCAGCCTGAAGCTCAACATCTCAGACCAAAGGAAACAGCACTCACTGGATACTGCTCTAACTTAAAACTTGTTTGTTTTTAACGAATTATTCTATTTATTTTATAATCATGTAAATAGTTGTGTGAACTGTGAAATTGGAGTCAATAGAAATAGAAAACTAATTTAGTGGTATGGAGTTTAAGTGTAATTTTGATTGTTAACTAAGTAATTGGTATAATAATAAATAAATAAAACAAAACATGAGTAATACACTCGTAACATAGATGAACCAAAAAAACCCTCGTAGCTCGTGATTGTTAGCAGAGTTCAAAGCCGTTAAAATTTCAAATTGTCAAATTTTACGAACACAAAATCCTTTAAATTGGTCTCATTACAAGAGTTTAACAGTTCGATGGCAAAAAAAACTGGTTAAAACCGTCGGAATTAGCGCATAAAATTGTTCATTGGAGCACATACTCGTATAATGACAGGTTTGCGGATTAAAAAGTTATTACGATTGGCGCGAGTATGCTAATCCGCAGTCTGCGAGAACTTCCAAATCGGAATCCCTAGATTTGTAATCAAAGTTTTAATGGAAATTTCTCTGGTAACCGGCTCGCTTTATTGGATATTACTTACGAGTGCTGAGGCGACAACATTTCTCATCACATACGAATGTCTAACTGTTTATATCATTTATGATTCAAACACGATTATTGTAGCAATAAAATACATGATTGGTCTTCATACAAAATAATCGTTTTCATAAAAATATAATTAATGAACAAATCATAATACAACGAAATTGTACAAGAAAAATCACTCCACATTTAAAATTACTTTATTTTAATAATATTGCGGTAAAAGTTTTAGTAATAAATAGAAAACATAAAGTTATAAACCTTAAAAAATTATATATTAAAACATTTCTGCTGGAAAATGATTTTTCTTTTATTTTTGCTTTTTTAGTACATCCGGCTTAGGGAAGTAAGTATTACATGAATTTGTCTGAAACATCCTCTTAAATATTAAGCTCGCATTACGTTTGTTCTCATCATTTGAAGCTGGAACACGGATTTTGTTTTACGTAATTTTTTCAACACGATACCTGATTATACGCGGGTTTATATTAAAATAAAACAATAAAATTGTAAACATACTTTGTACCGTTCATTGTAATAATACAATAAGGTGAACATGTCACAGTAAGAAATCTCATTGGAAGTGGAACGTTTTCTTTTATTTTAATTAAACATATGAACTTTGAAAAATTACTAGTACATGTAACTATTAAAGTCATTCGATCTTCCGACTTATGGATCATTAGAGGCTGTAATCTCATCTCCACTAAATCTCCGTTGCTAAACCAAAGCCCGGAAGTGCGAGGAAACCGCCTTAAGATTTATTATGATAGGTGTATGTGATATTAAGTTCCCGCCGCGGGGCGCACGGGGTCTTCATTTTTACGAGTGTATTTGCGCTGATCCGACGGATAAAAGTTAACTGCTCGCCCGCGCTCTCCCGTACGGTCCCGGTACCAACCGATGTCTCAACTGAGAATGTATGTGAAAACTTGCAACATATATAACAGAAAATTTCACTATCACATGACTTAACTATATACTTATGTAATACGGGATATAGTAACTGATAAATCCACACTAAAAGTTGAAAACTTGTTTTTTATTTAACTTTGTTTAAAACAATCTACACCTTTTTAATTTCTTCTCTTTGATCTTAATCTTTTTTTTAAGTATTATAATTCATCTAATATTTCTTGTATTTTTCAGTGCAGTCTTAAAATACCAGTTAAGATTTAAACTAGTCTGTACTCGTATTGCAAACAAAGTAAATATTTGATATTTTTAAAGCTTTTGCTGTGAAATATCGCTGGCAAAATTATCAGAAAAATTTCTGTGACACCAAGTTATGAATACTTTAATAGAAAAGCTCATAAAATCCCTGGAGTCATTTGAAGCTGCCGCAGCGCGCGCCCCGCACCCCGCACCCCTCACCGCACATCCCGCACCCCGCACCCCGCATCTCGCAGCTGCACTGTCGCTACATAATGCATACGCGTCTTGCTCTCACACTATTTTCGGAAATTTCTGTATTTTTATATGCACAAATAGTAAGGTAAGTTAGAAAGGCCACAATTTAATCCGAGTAAAATTTAGTTCCGATTATGTAAAATTTTTAGGCAGGTTTTTTGGGTTAAAATCATACGAGAAACCAAGAAAGGGCTTCGTTGTGATTTTGTTAACTAAATACAACTGAGGACCTAGCACTTATATTTACGACACCCGACTTCATAATGTGATAGACAAAATATGTCGAAATTTGTAAGAGATTTGTTGGTGTGACGTTACGGAAATATTCTCAGGAATATTCATGCTAGTCCCTCTGCTCATAAGTTTCCTTTTGAAAAAATTAACTCGTGTGGATTTCATTATATTAAATTGCTTTCTTGTTCTAAATTTAAATTCGCAATAAGTGTCTCAACCATGAATTGTATAATTACAAAGCAATTAAACTTTTGTGGGTCAGCAGCACTCAGCAGGCGCAGGCGTTGCCGAATGTCGACTGCCGACAACTTCCCACATAACTTGTCGCTGTTTCTTTAATATTATAAATACATATAGATATTTGTCGCCTAATATAAAAACTATAATAATAATTTTTTTTACAAACATAGTAATGATGGTTTCTCTTGAATAATATTAATAGTGATTGTTAGAGTTGGCTCCATCGTCATTGTGTTAATGTCTACTAACGAATAACAAGTTTCATTATTGTATTCATAAAATATCGTTTATTTAAGACTATTATCATGTATATAAAACTCTTGTTTCCTCACAATAAAAACATTAATTATTGTACCGATTCTGCGAACATGAAACGAAACTTTGTATAGAAATATAAGTTGCGTAGTTCTAGATTTGTAATTAAAGTTTATATTAATATTTCTGTGAAAGCGTTTAGATTATTTACTGTTGAATTAGTTTAGAGAACTGAACTAATGTAGTTTTGAGAATTTCGTGATGATACAAAACAATTTACATTGTGATAAATAATAACAAAATTACAATATAAATGTTTTTTTGTATTTACGCAATTCTTCGTGAGGTTTTAAAATGTATTCGACTCTTTTGAATTGTCTGTGTTCAGAAATTCATAAATTAATAAGATGGAAGAAGTATGCATATGTAATATTACCGCAGACATAATGTACTTCAATAACGTTGATGAAAACTTATTGAACTTCGAACGGGGGACACTTTATATCCTCGTTAACGAAAACTGGAGCATACTTTTATAATTAAAAAGAAATACTGGTGTTATTTTAAAAATATATCGTAATCAGAATACTCCATCGAATGTGTTTTCGTTTGCTTGAAAAAAACAATTAATAAAAAGGGTAAATGGTACACCTTTGCTGTAGGAAGAAAGGGCTACGTGCTACGCAGAAACAGACACTCAATTGAATAATTAAAACATTAAAAACAGTTTTTTATATTTCTGTGTACTTATAACACGAAGCTTTTGGAAACAATTGAAAATTAGATAAGTTACTGATGGTATGTATACGTATAATGGAATATTGAGTATACTTCGAGCGTATTGCTTTTTACGAGCGAGTAATTACCAATTGTTACCATGAAATAATGGAAGTCATTAATACGATTATACCGGGATTAATCTGAATTTATGTACAATATTATAGCAACACTATTTAAATATTAATTGAATGAAAACATTGCTTTAAGTATATTTTAATGATAATATAATTTAAATTGTGCATAAATATGTGTAAACTAAAATTGTGTTTCAATGTTAGTCACAAAATAATCAGTGTATTTATTACACATTATTAGAATGTTATTAAATTTTCCTAGATTATACTTTATTATATATTTGTTTTATTTTCAATTGACTTAACAATTTAACAAACTTGGCGATACTAAAGTCGGCGATATGGAGTGCACTTTGCCTGCGTCTGGGAGCCGCGAGTCTTTGTTTGCGGTTTCGTAAAACTCACATTCTAAACTTCTCTATCGAGCTCCATTTTCATATTGGTTTTATCAAAGTCCGCTTTTGGATTCAGTTACAATGAATTAAATGAAGCAAATATTAAAAGAAATTATTGGAATTTTATTCTTTTTATACGATTTATTTTAACTATTGTGTTTACTACGTTTTATACAGTATACTACTTAATTATAATAATAATTTAAACATATATGTATTATACAACGTCTTATATGTATTTTTATAAGGATTTCCTGTAGGGTAAAGTAGTTTTCTACAAGTTATAGAGGTAAATTTAAATTTTCAAAAAGGAAGCAACAGCGCCTACTTTATTCGACGCGCTGGAGGAAAGTTCTTGATTTGTTACAATGAACTCATATCTTACTTGCGACGTGTAGGGTGGCCACGATGTTTACAAGAAATGGAATAAAAAAAACAAAACCTTCTATACATTGAGGTATATAGTCAGAAAGAAGGAAACTTGTTTAAGACTCTTACTTGTAGAAAAAATAATTCCTAAAGATTTTTTTTTATTTTTTTTTCTAAATTTAGTTTTACGAAGTAACTTTGCTGCAAAAAAAAACACAATAAATAAGTTGTTATAAAAAGGAAAGACATACTTTATGTGGTAACAAACATTTTTTAGTTTGTCTTTTGAAAAGTATGTTCAACCTACTTCTGGCTAGGAGTCTATATAAAATCTATGCAATTTTGAAGAAGGATTGAAAACGAAAAAGTTTTACTCTTATGCAGAAAGTATCGGTTTCTGCAAAACAAATACATGCAAATCTGAATTTCAAATTTGTTAAAAATGGAATACTATAATAGTATTATGTGGTTAGTAACGACTATTTCAAACGATTGTCCATTGTCATACGCGATATTGACTTCATATCTTTTATATATCCTGATCCACTCGTTTATATAATATAATGAACAAAAACGATAACACATTTATTGCAATTAAAAAATGATAGTAACAAGACAATAGAATATTAAAGAGAAAGGAGACGGTGACAAAGGAAACGAGACGCTAACGACTAACAAAAGGTTCTTTCCCGAGCTCATCAGATGAATCAACAAAAAGAAATATAATTATCTAACATTAGAATTCCTTAGATATAATTATGAAGCTTTTAAAAGCTTTTATCAAAAAATAACAGATCACAGCAAGAACTTAGAATATTAATGAAATCTCAAAGCAAATTTAAACAATCGATACCTTTAAATATAAAACAGTATTGATGCATCATATAAAAGCATCGCAGCTTTGATTGAGTTATGAGATAGTTGACAAAAACTATAAATATTATTTCATTTACTAGACAACATTCTAGTAATATAAATAAAATAAATAAGACTTATTGAAACAGTTAAATAATATCAGTACATCTCACGTTTTCACAAATGTTTAAATTGTCAGCGTTACGGTTTATTGTTCATTTAAATAAATAAAAAAATCCTGAATAACTATTTAAAGCAATGAAAATGTATTGAAAGCTGGATAATCCCGATTTGAAAACTTTGTTCGAATACACTTTTTACATGTTTTAAAATGATACGGTCGTATCGGGGATTAAACGCAAACAGTTGGGGAAGGGCGAGCCGAGTCGAGCGCGGCCGGGATCGGGCACTTTTATTTCTTTAGCGATCGATTGCTTTTTAAGCTAACAAGTACAACATTTGCAACAGTTTATGAGATGAGACAATTTTCCATTTATTATTTTGATGCATCAAATTATTGTCAGCACAGAGACGAATATAAAGTGAGCAGATTTTAAATGATTATGTTTATATACACATACAAATATTGTTACTGAAACTCTTCTAACTATGGAAAATGGTATAGATCAACCTGGATAAGCAAAAATCCGAGGGACCACTATGTTTTTCTCGCTTATGGAGGACGTCCTTCAAGGTTTCTCCCTTATCCAGTTTTCGGTTATCCAGGTTCGACTGCGTTTCAATTAGAGTGGACAGGGTAGACTTATAAGAAAATTATAAAGTAATTCTAGATTAAGAAGAAATTCCATTTTATTTAGACAGTTAAAAAGCTATCGGAAGGTATTTAAGGAATATAAATAACTTTAGTAACGCAAAAACCCGTAACGAGAAAAATTATAATACTTTTTAAGCAATCATTATTAATTTTTTTTTAGAAAACGGTACTCTTAAAAATAAATTCAAAGACAATGGAAGAGACGATACAAAGAAAGGAAGCAAGTGGTCGTAAAAAAAAGAAGGCGTGCTATTAGCATTCAACAAAGGATAAATCGTCCCCGACTGGATCGAGGCGCGCTGATCTAATTATCTCACATTAATATTCCCTTTTAAAACTACAACTAAGAATTTTTATCAATTTTAAATTTGGTCTCTTCTAGACGTTAAGATCGATAAAGAAATTACGATAATCATAACTAAGTTATCTTCTCGAACATTATAATAATATTGAAACTTTACTCAAATTATATTATAACTAAAACGTAAACATCTTACTAACATTAACTATTAAAGTGTTGACTATCACAGTCAGGTTTCACTTCAGTAAAGTCGCACAGAAATCTTTAATCTAAATTCAAACAAGAGGTCACCTCGGATGTTCAACAATTGACGTTGACATATAATAAATGTGAGATGGGATTTAGATCTCATATCAAACTTTGCAATGATTTCCCTTATTTTCCGCTCGGAATGAAACTGTCCGGTTCTTGTAAGGTCGGGGTTACACCGAGATTTAAACTTATTATTAATGTATGTATCCCGAAGACTATTTGACTAGAGGGTCATGTCTTACTTAGGTATAACCTTCTACTTTGACCTCTTCCAGCCTTTGCCGAAGAACAACATAGAGTGTTATATACATGTTCCAAGATTTCATTATGTTACTGCTAAGAGGGGTAAAAATTATCATCATCCGTAAGATACGAAACTAAAGAATAATGGTATTTTAACGTACTTTTTTATAAAAATTATCAATGATTTTTTGATATTTAAAAATGCTCGGTTACTCTCAGTGGATTCCAACTTTAAGAGGGAGCAAGTGAAACTTTTCATTTGTGGACTGAATCGCAGTTGCCGGCTCGGCTCGGCTGCATGCAAGTTTGCCTCACCAAAGTTTTGTTCTTACGTCTGAGAATAGGTAAGAAGATAAGATGAAACTTTCAAATTATATTTACTATTGTATTATACTACAAATGTGATTATACGATGTATACAAATATGTACTTATATTTAATCTACTTCCTCTAATTATAAGTTTGAGATAATAAGTGCATAACTAAATTGTGAGAAGCAAGTTGGTAATGTTTTATTCAAACAATACATAAATATTATAATGTAAATTTATCAGTAAACAAAACGCTCAACCTGCTTCACCGCAAAATTGCCAGTGAAAATAACACGAAAACGTTGATTGTTTTAATTTGATTACAATCAAAACAATATTCTGTTTGTATTTTGCCGCTTGTTTTATGAATGCGGAACTTAATACAAATACTAAATGGCAAATGTTTATTCCAACTTAATGAATCTCTCCTCCACTTGCGTATTATTTTGTTACCATCCTGTTACCTTTTTGTTTCTCTTTTAAGCGGATGATAACGAGCACACCAATGTTATTGTTTATCTTATTTTGATCATAAGAACTTCGCAAATAAATACTGATTTAAAACAAAAAGATAAGGTCAATTCGAAAATATATTGTCTGAGAAATATTTTTGATATAACTTTACGACTTGTGCGATAGAACCATGAACTGGTTATTTGAAATGTTTTATACAATTTTCAAGAAATATGGATTCCGAAGCACTCAATAATACTTTCAGTACAAGAGTCGGTCAGCACTCGACCACTATTTGTTCATTGTTATAATCTCGGCGATCGAACGAGAGCTTAGCCTCCAGTAGAGGGGCCGAGGATCAGCAACTTTAATTGCTCCTTCCAACATTAAACCTTTAACAATTGAAGCCCGACGACAATAGTTACTTATCACAAGTTTTAATATAACACTTTCCGACAACAATATCCTTGTATAAATCATATCATCATCCCTCTCATTTTCTTTGACAAAATAAAGATAACAATATGTTTTATACCGCGATTTTGGTTTAAGGAAGCAACTATTAGCTGATGGTATACTGAGCTTTTATGATTTGTATGTGATCATACAAATCATAAAAGCTCGTAGATTTCATATCAATTAAATATAAACCTTTGACTTAAATTATCTTGGTCACAATTGTAATACAATTATTAATTATTAAAAAAAATATTTGAGAGGAACATCTCGTGTCCTTCAACAACTGTCTTTGATCATAAAGTCTACTTTGTAAAATATTACTTTTTGAATCTATGTGGAATAAAGCTGTATAAGATTATTTCGAAAAGAATTACATAAAAGAATGCTGTTCCGTCGGCAACGAGGTAGTGAGCGACTGCGAGCAGTGAAAAGAAGCCTTCAATGAGTGTCGATGTGTAGCCCCGAGAGTTCGCCACCTCACAATTACGTGCCACACGCTCTAACCCAACAAAGTCTCACAGCCTCACATAGCCTCATATGGATTCGTACGGTTTCCAAACTGCAACGCAAGTGACAAGTTAGTTTTAAGGTTACTTCTCTAGAATATTACTGTATATCCGTTCACCACTTTGTAGGTCACTTACTCTTAAGATTTACTGAAAATACGAAGCAGGTAAACTGTTGTTGGTTTTACATTTCATTATTTTGAATCTAATATTAAGTGTTAACTGTTTGAGTGTCCTCCAGAAATATTATTTTAAAAGAAATTTAATCTCGCTGCAAAACAATTTCATTGGATAGTCGCGATATTAGATTTAAAAATATAACATTTTCCTTCAGTTTAACCTTTAATATCCGTCTCTCCGTAATGATATCCAACGAACTGTGCAGTTTTTGTTCTATTTACTCTTTCTTGGCTTTGACTGCAACGAACTTTTGATTACAGTATTTAAAAAAATAAATTTTCATTGAAAGTCGAGATATTAAAGGAAATTGTTAGAGAAAAAAAGAAAGCGAAGTTTTCATTAGTTAGTTGCTCGCAAACCACTCTTATAGAGAGGCCAATCGATCTATCGTGATTCTTTACCTATCAACGAGTACTTGCTTACAATTTTTGCCCTATTTTTTATAACCTATAGCAAATTATGCAAAACTAAAAATTAACCCATGTGCTAAGTTTTCCATCCATCCAGACTCTTGTTGAAATCATGTCGCAATATCATGCATTTTAAAAGTGAGAGGTTATTTTTCATTGTGCCGTACTTATTACATACCTTTATTTCTGTTATAAAGCAGTGGCAACTACAGCTAGCAGAATTATTAAAGCAAACACAATGGTAACAATTAAAAGAGGATTGTACCAAATGAACAGACTGATCTGCCGCTGGAGCTTTAAGCTCGCAATAATTGCACATGCTTTTCTTTTATTCAACACTCAATTATAGCTTTATTACAGAAATTATAACCTTGCTAATGTATGTTAGATTTACACGAGTTCTATTAATCCATTGTGATTGCAATAAAACTATTATTTCCTCACATTTCCAGGTTCTGTATTCATGTTCTCACACATGTTCTTATTTTTCTTAAATTCTAAAACAAACGTCACTTCTTTTTGACACAAAATAGGTTTTAATCTACAACAGTGATGCAAAAAGTGTAACGAGAGATAGCATGAGTTTGGATCTCTATCACTTGCTGTACTTTGTATAACTTTATGTTCTTAGTCACGGAGATGCTACACGTTAGGTTCCCAAATAGTTATTAAAGGTTGAAATTGAAAAAATTAGGCGATTTAATTGGGTTGAAGTATAATCGCGTAGTTCGAAAATCAACGAAAGGACATATTTCCCTAGTGTTGAAAATGTCAAGACAATAAAATTAGACAAACGATCCGAACTTTGAAGCATCGCAAACTGTGACATTCATATATCGTGTGTCAATTCGTCGTCACGTAAGCCGACACTTATTGCTCACGGAAGAGAGACGATATGTTTGACGTAAGAACGTAAGGCGGTCGCTTCGTCACCGGGAGATGCGTCCATTGCGGCTGTCGGCGCGGCGGTTCTCACTCATAGTGCCCTCTGTCGTTTGTCAATCACCGCCTCTCACGTTAAATTATGCCTTTACTCATTTAACTGTAAACAGGTAACCGTTGTCTTTTATCAGTTTGTTGACAAGTAGATATAACATGAAAACAGGTGATATATGGCTATAAGTGAACACGTCGTCAATAAAGTATGTGTAAATATTATTAACACATGATGAACAGTCAATTAGTGATGCTCCAAAAGTTCCCTCCAGTCATAAATGTTTTAAGTTATTATATTATTTGTAGAAAACTCACATGAAGTAGTACTATTAAGTTAAATAAGAAGTAAAAAAAAGCTTACCAGCTAAGGTTATTATATTAATATATCGTAAATGTAATGATATTGGGAGTTGTATGTAACATAAACGTCGCTACATCTTGAACTTCGAAAGAGGATAAATAGGGATTTAGTTCCATCTGGAGTCGGGACTCTGTACCCTCGTAACAATTAAAAGCGGATTGGAACAAGAGAAAGGGCTGATCTTGTACTCAACATCTTAAGCTCACAATAATTGCAGATCCCGTTCTTACAATCTTCCTAAAATGATCTCTGCCAAAGAGTAACACAATACGCGGATGTCCTCTTAGCACATATATGTTTTGGTAGGTATTGCTATATACATAATGTACGTAGTTTTTTCTAAAATAAATATGTCGATGTTATGTGGTTTGATAAATAGATAAATATTATTAGCCGATAACACATACATAGGAGTATAACCTATCGAAGATTTATCTGGTTATATATTATAGTATTTTACAAGTTCTAAATTATTTGCAGGTTTTGACAACCTATGCTTTAAGTAATGCACCTTTTAATAAATTACTCGTATAAAAAATCAGTTGAATCCATTACAAGAAGGAGGCTACTCTGTGGGAGTAATCTGAGAGATATATTTGTGTCGTTATATCTTAAGTCTACAAAACCACGAGCCGGCCTAACGATACCGATTAGTATCTGTCAACGAAAAGTCACCCCGAGCAATTAACCCGGATTGCACAGAGCGAACGTTTAAGAACTCCAACACCCCGCACCCCGCACCCCGCGCCCCGCACCTCGCACCCCACACGGCGCTCTAAGCTTAAGATAATTGCTGCAGATTGTCCTCCGGCCCCTAATCCATTGGCAAACTTTACAGAATTGACTACTGTTCCTCTCTCACAAGAACGATAAGGCTCACTACTGCTCTATGGAGTAATTTAACTCTCTTATCCAAGTCGCCGGTTTTGTAGCAGACGCAAAATCTGTCCGAAAGGAATTACAAGTAATAGATACTTGTTATTCGTTTAAGTGATCAGTGGAACGATATTCATTTTTAATGTATAGTGAAGTTATCTTTAACGTCAAAATGTTAATTGGCTTAGTTTGTTTTGAACATTCCGTTGTTTTAAACATTTTTTCTCGCATACCGATGACTTGATACGTAGAATAAAGTTGTTAAAGACTTAGCAAGGAAAATTTGAAAGGGAATTAAGATAGGTCGTGGATCCGCGATATGGTTAAACATCAGTCATTTTACAATTTAAATCCGATTACCGTTTTGTCAAAGTAAAGACTAATCGTATCGATTAAAGTGGTCAAAAATATGTGTGTGCAGAGTCCACATCGTTAGGCAGTGATTCGATTGGCCGGCGTCGGGTGATCAGCGGTTCATTTGCATACACAGTCATTTGTTTGCGCGGAGACAACGCCGCCGCGCCGCTCGCCCGCCGCGCCGCCCGCCCGCCTAGCCGCCCGCCCGCGCCAATTTACTGCCTTCATTGCTATTTGTATTTAGATACGTGATTCGTTGCCCGCCCACAATGATTTATTGCCGCTACTGATTAGGATTAACTCGCTTCTGTATTTGGGCCTTATCAATTGATTCTCAGGTTCATATATCATGGTGTCAACGAGACCGCCACCGGAAGTCGCTGCTCGATAATTATGTAGGGTATACACGTAATGTATTACACTTGATCGTCGTCTTATATGGTATTATAACTAGAGACACGTATATATACACGAAAAAAAAACAATCTTTTAATAGAATTTATTCAAATTATATAATTCAGTTTATATCAAAACTCGGTGTAACATCGACAACTAGGCTACATAACGTGTTCGATATCACATTTGTAATTTTCACGTTAATTTCATTGAAAGTAATGAAATATTTCGTGCCTTTTTAATTAATTTACGTAAAATATTCCCATTTCACTTAATAAATCATACCAAAAAATTAAAGAGTGTGATGCTGTGTTAAATTCAATTAACATCTGGGAGATATATGTGTCCAGGGGATCGAATAAAATTACATGCATTATATAGCAATAATATTATGTAATTTTAACAGTTTTAACCTTGCGCAATTAAATTTCAAAATAATTGGAAGCAATTCACTGGCATTAATTTAACTTTCCTACATTTCACTGTTTCCTGTACAATTTTTAAAATCAATTTAATCCTATGTAAAGTAACTAATTAATCCCTTGTACGTCTCTATAATCCTATTTAGAATCGAGTGCACTTACGATATGCTCGTAGTACTATTCGTAGCGATTATCGTAGCTCAACTCGTACCATGTATTACGTAGTAGTTTTTCTGCTACGGCCAGTTTGATTAATAGGCATAAAGGTAAATAGCGAGTGGCGGCGGCCGGAGCGGCCAGAGCGGCCGGACTAGTAATCAAACAACACTAATGATATGATTCAGGCACTAATTGCGCTGCGATTTCTGTGCATCGTTTAATTAATGGACTGCACATTAAATATAACCACTGCGCTTTGAAACTAATTATTAATCAACGCTTACTTATCATAACTGTAAAAGAAATTATTAAAACATTTTTTTATAATTCGTTTTCAATCGCTCATAATATGTGTTAATAAACATTTTAGATTTTGTTGAGTATGCCAATTATAACTACAAATTGTATTTAAAATTGTCCAGATAGGAGAAGAACATCTTGGCTGAAAAATCTGCGCTAGAGTTTAATTGCTATTGCTATAATGATCACCAACCTTCGTAAGGATTTGGCAACAAAAGAAGAAGAAAATTTAAAATTATTCAGATTACTAAAGGAATATTTTAACATGCTTCAATCGTCCCATGTAATCCTATAACCTACTTATTTATATAAAACAAAATACGACTACAATTATGAAAATGAAAGGTTATTTTACAAATATTGACTTTACGATAACTAGATAACGTCTGTTCACGCTGACATGTCAACAATGTTACAACTATCGTACCCTCGTTAAGAAGTAATTTGATTAGCGGATATTCACTAATCAGGGGTTGATTTGCATACGAGTCGTTTGTCAGCGCCCCCTGGCGGGACACCGCCCCTAATTAAACGGTCGGACTGCGCCAGTTCGGCGGCCTGTACAGATTTGTATGCAGACATACAGGTGTGTACTGGCGTTACCCAATTTATGGACATTCATTTGTTTTCCTTTTTTACTGCTCTTACTGTTGTTGTATGGATTTTGTTATAATAACCAAAGAAACAAGTGAATAACGTATGCAGCTTCAGGCTGAGATATTTGCTGTATGTACGTATGTATTTCGCTGAAGAAAATTCGTAACACAGAAGACAAATTAAGGAATTGCTACTTGTGTGATGTTATTTCTTAAATACAAAATTAAAAAGTGTTGTGATGTAACAAGACAAACTAATATTCACATATGTAATGGTCTGGCTGAATACTTGTCAAGTAATCGAATTCTATGTAAGTTTATAAGTTAACAGCTATATTTATTTATTATGTATTGGAAATTGAATAACTTGTATTGAAACGAGGTCCGAGGAAGTAGCGGCCTGCACTGCGACGCGACCTAAAGCTCTTACGTGCTATACTTTACTCCAACTAACGTTTTGCATATAAAATGGTAGGTGGCGCTCCGTACATAACTCGTAAGCTATCCAGAAAGCTTAATGTGCTTTATTTGGCACGTAACTTAATAGTCCGCCGGGCGTAGTTAACATATAAGCTGGAAGTATCGCAACTCTACTAAATTGCTAAATGTAAAATTAGTAGTTAAGAAAAAAATTAAGATAATAAGTAAACACTTAATAGAATAGCTCAGAGCCAGATAACGGTTCAAATAACTCGCAGTTAAACTGGTTTAAAAATTAATGATTTACAAGACTATAAACGATATTAAAAATCCAATAAAAACAATATTAGAAAAAGATCAGCTAGTATTTGTTTCTGAGGCCAAAATCATATATATCGTGATCTATGTCATTTTTATATGACTTAAATAGAGTTTTTGTCCTTAGAAACCCACGATGAACGATATAGACTCCGTTTAAAGTTTAACACCTCGTCTGTAAATTAACTGATCTTAAAAAAATCATCATTAATGTTCATCATAATATAACATTGAAGCTGGTAAAAAATAGTCAGCTATTGAAGTTAATACAACCACCTTTTTATTATTCAAATAGAAGATTAGATGAATTATTTACAGCCCCTACAATTTCTTACAAACAGTCACGATTCTAAACCAACAATTTCATAAGTAAAGTTTCCCACTTAAGCATTGTTAGCGAGTGCCAATTATTCAGCAACTTGCTACGACTTGATCTTTGAATTTCTAGCGATCACTTGAAATTAAATATAATTGACGATTTTATAGAAATCTCACAGATAGTAAAGAAACTGTCTTTTAAACTACTTAAAACATAGTTGCCAAAGAAATGTATCTTAAGAAGAAAGTGATCACTTTCTTGAATGCAAAATCTTGTCTTTTGTCTCTATATAATTTTTTTTGTTAGGAATTATCCATAATAAGTTAAACAGGGTAAATTCATAGCGTGTGTATGTTTATGTACAGGTAAAAGACTGAAACATTTCTTTTTTTAGCAAAGATAATTAACACGAAGCAAACTGAACGCTCATAAAATAATTGAGAAGTTGGTGAACGAAACAACACTTGAAATTAATGTAGCACTTACGAACAATATTTAAGTAAGAAAAGTTTCCTTTGGAAATTATACGTTAGACCTCGGTTCTGTACAGACGGTGGAAAGTTTTATCTCATGTTTTATTATTGATTGACCATTCAGAAAAATATCAGACATTAAAAGTACTTAAATCAACCTTATCTTATAAATTATTACGAAGAAAAACGTCGTAATAATTGTCTCTTTATTACAATCCGAGTGACACTGTACCTTCGTAAGTATATATGTTTACTTTAACATACATAAATACGTACAGACAGTATGTATTTCATCCAGATCCGATACCAAAATCAATTTACTACGCGATGCAATTTTGCTGAGAAGTCGCTCTGTATCTCAAACACGTATTCAATGTATTATAGTATAAGTACTGAATTAAATTAGTAACATAATTTCTAATCTATTCTTATCTACAATATGTATATTTATTTTGACTTTAATTTGAAAATAATAGTTATCTTCATATAATAGACGTTTCATATGTGCATTACAAACTTCACTAAGAGTGAACTAAGTAACAATAAATATTCGCTATGCTTTTCTTTCAACGGCTTATCTTTTGTAAAATAATTGTTGTAATTATTAGGTCATATGATAAATGATAGTCTCCTCATAGAGCAGATGTTGTGTATCGTATAACGTTATTACGTCAATAGAGTATTGTGTCCGCTGGGACGTAACGTCGCTTTATCGCGCAGTAAATCAGCCGCGATGCAGATGTGCTCCTCGCCACCACGCACCCTGCCCATTATCATATTAATTTAACAAGCCCCTAACAATGACACATGTGGCCGAACATTGTCTATGTACTGCAATAACTCATAGACAATTTTGCTTCAAACTTCTTCACAAACTCTTGTATTACCCACAATCTATGTGCATGTATTTTAGTAAACTTCACTTAAGCTTAACGTGACAACAATGGACATGAATATGAAATTTTCATTGACTTCAAAACTACATTTGTTGAACAAGCTTAGCTATGAAATTTACCTAGGTTGAATTGTGCTCTCCATCAGTTGTTACAGAAAGTCTGAAAGCATTGTGTCAAGTTAGGACAACTTAAGCCATTCGAATACGTTTATCAGTTAAGTTACTATAACAAAGTGTAATCAGTTGTTGTTCATATATTCAACTATAATTTATTAAGCTTTAGAAGTGGATTGTTTCAATATCATCATACATATGAATGTACATATCTACCGTTGTTATGATTGTTTCCATGTGAGCGGACATCAGAAACCAGTTGCATATCCAATACATTCCATCGAATCGGTCATCAAAATATCGGAATAAAAACGCAACTGAAAAATTAAAAACAAAACGCAACCAAAATGTATATTTTTATTGTATATTTTTGTAAACGGTTGTTTCTATCTATTATTTCGGAATCGCTACCAAAATACTTAGAAAGTTAAATTAAAAATAAACAATTGAAAGATAAAATATAAATATATAACACAATATAAAAATTTTTGCAAAATTATGAAATGTTATATATTCAAGACATTCCTAGTTATCGAATATTTTTCCAGTTAACAAGATACAGGTTTAA
The DNA here is from genome assembly GCF_000836235.2 of Papilio xuthus. NCBI lineage: Eukaryota > Metazoa > Arthropoda > Insecta > Lepidoptera > Papilionidae > Papilio > Papilio xuthus. Next base: position 1,109,988 of record NW_013532897.1, on the reverse strand, counting down.
TACGTCTCCACCCTGCCGTAAGCAACGAAACCTTTTAACATTATATTCTCACGATGGGATGAGGACATTTTTGTCATGCATTTTCTCAGGTAAACTAATCAACGAAAATCTTACGTAGCTCATACCAGCAAAAATTAAGTAGAGCAATGTAAGTAAATTCAAAATATTAACATAGAATAAAATTAAATTAAAACATATTTATGTTTTAATCATAAGTTTACATTTACATTACAATAAAGCTGGGACGTTTCCAACAGAAAGCTGAATTTTGTGTGTCATGGTCTCGTTCTATTATTAAGACATTGTATGATAGTCAAACGTATGCATGTGGAAGTAGAATACTAAGGAGCTCAAACTTGTCATGTAATAATATGTTTGCTGCCTGATGACTAATCAGCGGTGTGTTTGCCGGCGGGTTGCGGGCGGGGGGGCTGCGGGCAGCGAGGTGGGGAGGGGGGGGACATGTTGACGCAGACAACACAAACAGCCTCCTAACTAATTTACTTCTACCTACGTATGCATTACAAGTGTGTCAAATTTTATCATTAAGTAATAAATTACACCTTTTAGGAAAAACTATATTACTATTATACTAAGTACAAGTACAAGTACATACTATTTTTCATACTTTCTACCGCTTTAACATATCCAGAAACCCTTAAAGATAAATTTAAACGTTTCTTCGTTATCATGTTTCAATCGAGGCTGACAGTGTGAGGGGAAAGCATCGCTTACTTTAGGCTCGTTAAATCCCCCACGTGACAGGGGTTAATCCTATCGCAGTACGTCGGACATTGATGACAGATTTTTTAAGCATCACAAGCGCGAAAAACATTTAACAGAACTTGTTAAATGTTTAAGCGAAAACTAATAATTGATGTTATTTTGGCTTTATGTACTTTAACTACTTAGTTATAAAAATATTTTATATATATGTAAATCAATAATTTGATAAAAAAAAATGTCACTACGAGAATTCAGAAGAAGTATAAGATGTAGGACATTGAATGTACATACTGTGATGAAAAGTATTATAGCTTCAGACGACATGTGATGGATCTTTTATTTACGACTACATTTGCGTAATATGATCCGGGCGCTTTTCTATTTACTTAATAGAATAAAGGAAAATAATATACATCCATTTTATATTTATTTATTATAATGTTCAAAATCTTCGATGCTCAATACTCCTTACAATGTAAAGTTATGTTGCAACATAATTGTAAAACAACTCGAGCAACTGCGAGTGTGTAGCCTAAAACATATTGTGTATAATTCAGAATTAATACATGTTTGCTTGTGCGTCTTCCGATATCAAAGCATTTTCGTATAAAAGGAATGTAACTGACAAGTGACATTATTCATATCCTCGGCGTTAAATAAAAATAGCGAGTTGTTACGCTGCAGGGGCCAGATAAGCGCCGTATTGATGGCCGCCGAGATGATTGATTGCCCTCCCCCGCCCCACCACCCCGCCGCACGCGCCCCTCCCTGACACTGTCTAACGCCGATGCAACTTTTATTTTAGATGCAACAACGCGCCAACTATGAAGAATTATCGTAAACAGATTTGTTAACTTGATCCTCATTATAGGCTGTGTATGCAAGTTAAGGGAGTTCGATTTGGTATGGTATAATGGCCACATATTTTTTTTCCTTTTTCTATTTTTTTTTCTAACCTTGAGGTATGTATGTATAAGCACCAAATGACACATCTTAGAACACAATGATATAATATTTTGTTTTGTTTTGTGTTGTTGTGTTTTCACCTTAAAAAGTGAAGAAAATAATTAATCAACTGATGCATCCAATTCCATATTATCAGAATAAGACGACATAAAATACGTAGAATAGCTAATTTAGTTTCATCCAGTGTAACTGCAGCTTTATTCAAACAAATACATTAATACTGTTATGTGAACCAAACTGTAGTTAACATTATCGTAGATTTCCCAGAACATTGTCTGTAGCAACACCCCTCCTTCATAATCATTGAACAATTAAATCTTGCAATAAAGGGGATTGCAAATTAAAGCCCGCTTTATGACGCAAACTTTATCTTTGACTGGTGAAATTCCAACTTGGTAAGAATAATAAATCTAACTAGATAATAATTTACGCGCTCTGCTCTGCGCGGCGTGGCGCGGCGTGGCGCTGTGCGGCGTTATCCTCAGATGCCGGAGACTCTGAGCCTCAGTCATTGGCATTGGCTTTAATCAAACTCGTTCGCAGCGAGCCGTTTTAATGTCTCTCGTAAATTTAACAGCTTTAACTTAGTTTGATTCGTGACTCTGCATTATATTTAAACCATTAATTATATTACCATCTGTAAGAAAAAAAAAACATTTCGTAATGTTCTCTACTCTGGTTGTGTTTGCTAATTTAATAAAATTTTATAGCCTGTTATAGAATTTAAAAGAAAAAAATTAAAAGTTACATTGTTTTATTTCAACCACGTGACATTTTAGATTCATACGAATATTAATGTCAAGTAAAGGTTGAAGATAAAAAATTATAATATTAAAGTTAAACTTGACTGTTATTAACAAAATATTAGGGCGCTACAGTAAAGTCAAAAGAGAAGAATGACGGATGCGCCCTTGTCAATCAAACATTACTTTAGTATTTAAAACGCCATTGATTTATAGATAAATGAGTAACAAGAAGTGAAGGTAATAAGGGAAGCTTTCAAAGTGTGATCGAAGGCAGCCGGCGGCAGCTGCTAACGATAAACTGCGCCTCAACTCGTTACAAGTCCGCGGAGCGCCGACACCAAATCACTAACTTCATGCTCTTTATCACAACCACTCAGATATACAAAGATACGAGTATATTTTATAAGACAATTAACCTTCTTTGGATCTAGGTTTGTGTCATATAAATGTGTAAGTGAAAACGAGCGACGGGCCAACAAATTCCTACCAATTGTTGGTACAGAAAAGGATTATTCCCTTTTCTTTCCATCCAGTCCCCTTCCCAAACTATAGTGTTACCAATAATAGTTTCTCATATGAGTCTTTATAATTAGAAACAATTGTTTACTGTAAAAGTGTACACTATGAAGTAAACACATAAGCTATGGAAGTTTCCGGACATTTAGATTTGGCAAATGATGGTAATCGTCGGAGCGAAGCGCGCCGCGCCTCACTCGATTAACTCTGCTCTCTATGTACGTTTGCATTTGCAATATTGTTTTCGCAATATAACTGAAAGTGAAGATAGATAAACCGGAAACTACTAACGATATTGAACAACTAAACTGGAAATAAATACGTTTCCTGCAGTAAACGATTCATATTTGTTTCTATTGACTTTAAAGCATTGGATAAAAGAGATGTTGCACATTTTTATTATTTCAATCTATAATCGAATACTTAGCTAATCATTCTGTCTATTTGTCTGTCTCTTAAGACACGAAACTGAAATAACAGAGAAGTTTTATGCTTTAAGAAGCTTATTGAAACATGATAGTCAATTGAACTGGTCTACAGTGACCTGAAAATAAACTTTAAATCTAAAAATATCTATTTATTTTTTTCAATAAAACATCAAGATTAAATTTTGATGAAAATATTTATTAAACAAACACATTAAATTGCTGCAAAAGATTTCCCGTGCACTAACGAGGTCTTATTTGCTATATTTAAAATGATGCGGTGAAAATAAAAACAAGCAGCCCGCGAACTTTGCTCGTTGATATATAGCGCTCATTTCATACAAAGTTAATATCAAATAATGACAGACAGATATGTTTAAGTCAGGTAAATACCTTTTTAAATATATTGTTTACCTTTTCAGAGCGTTTATATTTTGTTTACAATTAACAGCCAAACGTTAATTTACATATAATCAGGAGGGATCATGGTCAAACGCTAGTTTACGCGGTATAAAAAAATAACATTAAAACTTGATCAAGATTACTTTGTCTTTTTATTTATTATCGTATAATGCAATTGAAAACCGTTAACAGTTTTACTAAGATAAGCGTTGTGCAAGCCAAAGCGCGTGGGATGCAACGCAAGTAAATTAAACGTACTGCAGTGTCGCTGCCGGGGCTCCGGCGACTGCGACACAGCGCAGATAAATCGCGATGCTAGACCGCTCTTTGCTGGCACAGCATTTACTGCTGCGATGTCACTTGGACCCGGTTTCAAACTACAAACCTGTCACCCAAATAATTAAGGTTAAGGAATAATAAAATAATAACAAGAGAATATTATGAGAGTCTTTTTCTGATTCGATTATACGAAGCCTATTAGTGCTGGCCTCGAAAACTCGCAAAAAAATGATTAAAATACCGTATTTATTATGTACAGACAGACGTACAGAAATTGTAGTTATATAATTTATAAAATCTAAATAATTCCTCTTTTGATACTTTCTCATTTAAGGAATATAAGTGGTATATTTCTGAAGTATAAGTCGGTCAAGGTCTCAGTAAGTCATTATAAGTACCTAAGCAGTTTAACAGGCGTCGTAAATAACTTAAATAGCTAAGTTTCATGAGGCCGGCGAGTGCGTTAGTGATGTGACCCGAAAGCGAGCTTGAGAGATGACTCAACTTAGACCATTATGAGCCATACTTATACTTACTGTCACATGTGAAGGGTTTCCATCTACCTTTAGGAAAACAACATAAAATTCAAAGAAATAGCAACTACTTTCAAGTATCGAAATCTTTTTGTTCAACTTATACGATCTTTTGTACTGTTTATTTTGTATACAAATAAAAATAAAACTCAATCAAACTGGTGTGATTACATCGGACGAAGGTTTAAACTGTAATAACCTTTGTAACGATCCAAACAGATTAAAGGGCGTCGTAAATAAAATAAATAGGCGAATTTCGTGCGCCAGGTATCAAAGACGTTTAACTGTTTGGCCATTAAATGAGATTGCTACATAGGATAATGTGATTTGCCTGAATATATTGTGAATTGTCTTAGCGTGAAGTTACCTGATACCTTCTAAGGACCCGAATATTTTCTACAAAATTCACAAACTTTTTTGGAACAAAGTCCACAGGGTTTGACTTTTACGTTCACTCGACTACTTAAGTAGAAAAAAAGTTTATCTTTCGAAAGTCATTTACCTTTTTAAGGATATTTAATGGAAATTTTACATCTCTTTACTTTAAAATTGTTTATAGAAATGTTGTTTAAGAAACATTAGTCTGAAATGGCGTTAAAAAATTACGTATGTTATTAATACGATAATAGTAATCGTCAGTTTGGTGGCCCGACTTTGAGGAACATCGTTTATTTAGTATTTGTACTTACCGATATCGTTATTTAAGTTTTAGCTCGGGAGCTTGAGATTTAACGCGGTGTTTATCTTTGGATTGATAATATTTTGTTGACGGGAGTTTAGGGCTGGCGTAATTACTAAAGTTTGCGCTTACGCTAGGTGTTCTGTGAAATATGCTACGAGATATAATACAAGTAGATTACGGAAAATATTAATTAAAAAAAAAAACAATAAAATAATTAAACAAATTGCTTAAGATGTTTCCACATCGGACAACACTATCACCTGTCGCCAGCTGAATACACAATATTGTGTAAACATTTGAGAATGTAGCTCAATAAAATAACAATTGCATTAATTATATTTACCTCATACTTTGATGTGTAAATAAAATCAATAAAATCATTATTGTGTTAAGAACAAAGTGAGCTGAGTGTTCTTTTGTTTCAACTGTGACCTACTTCATAAGAACTGGAGTCCGATTGGCGAGTAGCGAGTGGCGAGTGGCGAGTGGCGAGTGCCGAGTGGCGAGTGGCGAGTGGCGAGTGGCGAGTGGCGAGTGGCGAGTGGCGAGTGGCGAGGGAGAACACGTAATTGAAGCTTCTACACATTTGCTGAGTTTCCAAGAAATAGATCGAACCCGAATCCTTAGTAACTCGAAGATAGATTCTCTTGTTGAACACGATATGTATTTTGCGCATTTCGTGTTCAACAAGAGAATGTGTCATTTTGACACAAATCAAATATGACACAAACCTCGTTTTGTCCTAATTAGATGCTAGGTGACAAGTGAGTTGGCCAACATCGCATGAGATAAGGCAATTTAAGCATAAGTCCAAATTAGTGAAATATCGTAAGGCATTAGATTTATTTGTTGTCCTACCAATAAGTCAAATGGATAGTTATTTAATGAGTGAATATAATAGAATAACGAATGTAGGTACTAAATAAGTAAATAATGCGACCAAACTTGAATATAATCCGCGTTAATGAGACACGGTGCGGCGCCGGCGTGTTGCGTTGAGAGGACATTAGCAGTAAATTGCGCGAGGTAATCCGGCGCGGACACCGACGGCGGGGGCGGGGGCGCGCGGTTATGGCCACACGGCCACACGGCCATGCGGTCACCCGGCCACACGGCTCTGCGGCCACGTGGCCACACGGCAAGGGCCCGGTTAAATTGTGGTCACTTAAATAACACCAAGACTAGGAATTAACAGATTACTGAGTAGCAATATTGTGATGTAGTAGCTGTAATTAAGATGTGTGACAGTCCTTTGTATATACCTTTCTTGTCAAGGGCAAGAATGTATTATTGTTAATTATTTTATGCCTATCTTTTGCTCAGGACTTTGTCTGCGCGAAATAAGAAAAAGTTAGGAAGTAACCGATGTATTCTTCCAGGCTACGTTTTGCGACATGTTACAACGTTATGGAGGATGGTTATGTTGTAACAAACATCCATCCATCCAAAGTTTCGCATTTATATAACATTAGTACGATTATGATAAATAACATCTTGTCTAAATAATAGATAATTTTATCCTACTAATTGTTATGAACAAGATCAAGATTGACAGCGAGCCAATCACTTCATTAATTATTATGATAAAATTGATAACTCGCAAAGTGTGTAAAACGCTTCAATCATTTTAACTTGTCTAACTTATTTTCATCAAGTATCATTAAATTATAGAGCGACGGCTTCAAAGCGAATCTTCAATGAAAATGAATAATTTGGAAATAAGCAGATACGAGTTTATTGAAGATATTTCGACAGCGCTACAACTGGAACGTTATTTATTGAATGAATAAAGAAATTATGAATTTTGAATTTCTCAATAAAAGTAATCTGTATCTCTAGTTCACTATTTAATTATACAATGATAAGTTGTTAATATTATTATATTATTTATCCTTTTTATTCCTGGTGGGTGAGCAGAATATCTAGGTGAGGTGGGGGAGCTACAAGCGATGGACTGGCAGGAGAAAGCGCAGGACTGGCGACTTCGACGATCCCTTGTGTAGTAGGCGAAGACCCACTTTGGGTCGCTCCGCCAGCGGAGTAATTATGGTTCTTACAGTTCTAAAAATATCATTTTAACTTTCCTAACTTATTTTCATACATATTATATATACATCCTTAATTTTACAAGTAGGACCTAAGTCTCAAGTAACTCAGACATCGTGTATTGAACAGGGTTTACAACTTAAACTTCTATGAAGTCAATACCGAGCTTTAAAGCCTCGACTCAAACAATAGACGGGGACACTCGCCGTGGTCACACAAAAGGCTCTTATGCGAACAATTTTAGTTGGTTTACTGTACTACAATTGTTTAGAGCTTTAACATGCTGTATTATCAACTGATATTTTCTGCTATTATTGCTATTTTCAGTTCTCAAACAATATTTAATTTTGTTTATATTTGATGGTCAAAAATGCTTTAAATTCATATTAAAAATCTATTCATAAGCACAGTAATGTGGTAGGAATAATTTTGTATAGTTTAAAATTAAATTTAATATAATGTATTTATTCCAACAGAATCTCACCAGTCAGCATTTTCTTTATTTTGATATTGAAGTATAAAATAAGACGTAATAAATATAATCGCCATTTTATTCTGTTTGAATAACAATATATCAAGTACGTAAGCTGACATTATATGTTGTACGTAAAAGCACAAACTAAAACAAGGACATTGATAAATACATATACTCTGTTCAGGATGATCCTTCAGATGTGGCCACGAAACCTAATATACAATACGTTTCAAAATAAGCTTATTTCATTTTAAATACGTTTAAATGAACTTTAATTTATTACAAAAAAGTACACTGATATCTTGGGGCTAAATAATCAGAATATACCTTAAGTTTTTCAGAGTATATATCAAACAATATTTCTCTGCTAACACTGCTATAAACCATAAAATTATCGCTGTAAATTCATAATTATTTACCCGCATAAGTTTATTGTAATAAATAAAGTTAAAGTGCTTTTCATGGCTCCAAGAATAAGCGTACATTGATAGTATTTATAGCAGAGGGGCAGCAAAACTGGCGTCTTTATTTACGACGTCCATTAAACAGTTTATAGGTATTACAGATATTTTAATCTGTACATAACGCAATATCAGCCGCTAAAAGCAATCACTGAAGATAATTGTTAAGATAATGACAGGCAAAATCAATGATTTTTATACACAAAAAAATTGTTTAAACTCGCAGTCGGTAGGATTCGAACCTACGCTCCCAGAGGGAATCTGATTTCTAGTCAGACGCCTTAACCGCTCGGCCACGACTGCTACGAACATTATGCCTAAACCGAGTTCACTTGTTTAAGAAGATTGTTTACATTTCTACATATCGTGTAAATAATATATTGTGGGTTGATTTATTGTTGAACAGTTTTTGTCAACGAGCGGCTGAGTGTGACAGGCGGGCAATAACCGGCTCGGTTAACAGCTTCCATGTGCTGTACGAATTTACGAGTTTCCGATAACGATACCATTGAATGTGGTGTGGACATCACAAGGCCAATACCAATCAATCGTTATATTTCCTATACATAATTTTATATATAACTCGTTCGGTATAAAATGATAGTATGACCCATTTCTTGTTTCAATTTCTTCGACTTCTAACCAACGTGATGACGATTAATCTTTAACTATCAATGTATATTATAGTTGGTTATGTAATATCAAGTAAACTATATTTGCTTGCTTCTTTCTCCCTGTCTTGTAAAACAGAGCATAAAAAAGTAAAAATTCACAAATAGTAAAAATAAATCGCCAATCGCAGTCGGTAGGATTCGAACCTACGCTCCCAGAGGGAATCTGATTTCTAGTCAGACGCCTTAACCGCTCGGCCACGACTGCTATAGATATGCGAAGTTAAAGCGAGTTATTAAACGAACGATACACTGTTGCCGAATTAACCTCGCAACGTAATGCTGTGTGACGTAAGACACCTTTCTCCTTACATTGCTTCGTACCTCAAAACGTTATACAAGGCGATGATTCAATATGTGAAAGTTACGGCATTTACGGTAATTGGATAAAACTTATTTTTACTGAACACATGTGTAGCAGTCGTGGCCGAGCGGTTAAGGCGTCTGACTAGAAATCAGATTCCCTCTGGGAGCGTAGGTTCGAATCCTACCGACTGCGAAGTATTATTTTGTTCATAAAATTATTGGTGAACATAATTTTGATAGTCGCCAGACTTACTTTACTGGTATACGTTTAATATAAAATTTTGTGATACATCGTATTATAATAATATTAAAATACACTGGCATACCAAAACTACAGCCTCCACTTGACTCTACCATAATGGTCACTCACTTCCACTATTCAGCAATACACAATACAATACGCACAGTTGGAAATCGATAATTAAACTTAACAAACAATAGCCCTGAACATAATGCACGTTAATCTGCACATACTATGTACATAAATATGTACATAATAGGTACAATGCAGGTATGTATATACAGCGCTCAGTTGCACCACCGTGCGTACCACCGCTGCTGGAGTGCCGTTTGTACCAGACAAGTATCATTTGCAAACACTCCAAATGGAGAATTATTTCCTACATTTAATGTTAACAGATAATACATTTAGACTAGAAATTGTTCATATGTATTATAATATAATCATTTATATGTTTGTCGATATAATAACGCAAGTTACTTAGAATCTGAATTGAATGGAATTGTATAGAAATTAATGATTGATTTAAACCTTTTAGTTAGCAGAGTTGAACGCCTACACCAAAACCATTCGCTCACAAATAAATTGAAGCGGTAATTGAGAAGTTACCTTATTCTATTAATAATGCTCACATCAACCTTTTCCCTTAGCGTCATAATGCTGAAAAGCGTCGGTGGCTAGTAAGTTGAGTTGACTGTTATCTGTAGGTTCTGGTTTCGAATTCCACCATATACCAATGTACGTGTACATTTACTTGATATTCTTACGGTGAAGGAAAATATCTTGATGTAACGTGCACATGCCTGTGAAGTAATGCGGAGATATGTCCAGTAATCCGCAACGGTCCTAACGTGGTCGATTATATCCTAGTAATCCTTAGGTAGTCTCCAAAACTTTCAGTGGGGACGTATAGTGGTCTGATGGTGATGTCTTTCCTCATAATGTTTCAGTATTTTCCTGTTACCTCCTGCTTTTACTCCGAATAACCAGCGGCGACGACGGATCGATGTAAACAGCTTGATCGGATCTTTTTAAACAACGTCACAGCGCAGTAATTTATCAGAAATATTTGATGTAATGGAGAACAAAGGCATACTTGTCCTCGGCGCGGCATCAAAGCTACAGCGAGTTTTATTAAAAATACCAGCGCGTGGATTGTAGAGCGATGCGTATCCGCTTGTTCTGTCGACTGGCGAACGCGATTGACGCGACCTTTTTATGTTCACGTGTGCATCTTTAAGTTTGTTAAAACTGTGAAAGGTTCAAATTCCGACACGATGTTCTCATAAGCGCAATAATTAAAAGAAAATAGAAAAGAAAGAGGGTCGTTTAGTTACGTAGCGGGAAATCAAGTGAAATTATACAGTGATAAATGAATATAACTCGACTAAAAAGACAATAAAATCCTTCAATGAAAACGAGCATAAACGGGCACAGCAGCAAACATTAATTAATTTTATGTGACTTTCCTCCATAAAAATATAGCAACTAAATATGTTTTATCCTACAAAGGTTTCGAAACTTTTATTATTTATTAAATGCTAGAGAATTAATATATTATTTAAAATTCTTAAGAAACTGAATCAAATTTGAAATTTTTATCACGTAATATGTTCCACTTTGCGAATGAAATCTTTTCATTTTGTTCCCAAGCTTTGTCGTGAATAGGTAACAACGCGCTTCTGAGCGGCGTGTTTTGTTTCGTGCCATGTGCATCGCCGTGTTCCTTTTACACGGAATGCCACAACTTCTTATAAAGTATAGTCGCCATTTCTTAAAAAACATTACGTATAAAATTTCATTTGCAGCGTTTCTGAAAACCCTCACTCGGCTTGGAAGTATTAAAGCACAGAAAATATTACATCGACGGACATGCGTCGATCGAGAAACTCAAAATAGGCTTGGACGTTGATAAAATAGATATTAAACTTACTCTGTTTGCAAGAAATCAAACATTACTTATTTTATTCGTGTGGTTTCAGAATATACACATACAAAGACTTTTCAAAGTACTTAACTTGCATTTTTAGTGTAAAATGTATCGAGTGGCCAAAAACCCCAGGTGCTAAGGCCATTAAGTGGGTCGCTATTTAAATGTAATAAATTAAAGCAGACACGAAGGTAGCGACGCTGCAACGAAATGCCTATTACAAGCGAAAATTAACTTTGTCTTGCGAAGCAGAAGCATTAAAGTGAAATATGAGACGACTCAAAATAAGAAGGGACACAATGGAATTTATTCTCACATTTAAACTTTTTATAGCGTTTTGGCGAATGAGATATTACGTTAATTAATTTCGTGGCACAAAGAAAACTTAAACAAATTCTACAATCAGCGTTGTTTGTTGCCTTGATTTCTTCTTTTCTTTTGAAGTTTTTATAATTTATTATGTTTGTAAAAATAAATATAAGCAGACAAACATATATATATACTTACTTATTTTTATTTTTGTGTGTTTACTTTCTAATATATATATATATATTAGAAAGTAAACACACAAAAATACAGTTCCCTATTGTATCCTAAACAAAGTGCTATAATGGCTGCAGACCTTTCGACGGATCAAAGTTTGCAGATATATCCTGGATGAGGATGGCCGAAAACGTTCATCCTTAGGTGGAAGTAAACTATTTAGGTACATAGCATCTTAAATTCTCATAGGCAGCAGTACATTAGTTTTGCAGTATTGTATTCAGTCAACATTAATGTATTATAATTTACCGGCTTGTAAAACGTAAATTATTAATTGCTTACTCTCTGCCGTGGTAAAATATTAAAAATATTTTCTTAAACAATTACTGTTGAAAGTTATTATAGTATTTGTTAAAGTGAGAGGGTCGGCGTTAAGGCACGTCGGCACTGCACCATCCCGTTTAGTTCCGAGATAGTGATAGAGCAACATTTATCGTCCGCGCAGGGCATTGTGGGCGCATTGAGTATACGCGCCCACTGCAACGTTACACAATGCCTTACATTTACATAGTAGCAAACTGGTTGAGGAAACAAGTGATTTCATATGAAATGAGAAATAGGAACCTTCAGTTTTGCGCATAAATTACAGCCGCGTTGTTACATCAATATTTTCCTATTTCTAAAAGTGGTAAACATCATCCGGTTTCTGAATTAATCTAGACTTTATAACTGTTTAATGTAAGTAAATCATGACAATTATTTTATAGAAAATATATACTATGGGTATATCAATATGCTTTCTAAAATTGTAAAGCAACATTTAACACATAGTTAGGAATGAATAAGTATTATTAGCTAGTAAAAATAAGCGGGGCCTTGCGGGGAGGCGGCGGGGAGGCGGCGGGGGGACGGCGGAGAGGTGAGGGGCTACAAAGCGCAAAATTAAATGAACTTCTCAAACTAAACAACGTTCGTATTCTCTCGCTCCGGCTGTTTTGCTTAAAATTAAAAACTTAAAATGTACTTTGTATTTATTCTCAGACTTCACTTACGCCCCGCTTTGTATACTTAACTTTCATCAATTTCACATTTACTACGAAAAATATAAAAATTTTAAAGTTTTTAATTTTATATTGAAAACCCAAGATGAATAAAAAACTGTTTATTGTAATATAAATCAAACGTGTCGACTATTCGTATGGTCAGAGTATAAACAGAAAAAAAGAATATTTTCTTTTCTTAACCCATCCGTTCCCCTGTCAGTTACACTTCCTGAATTCTTAAGATATGAAGGGGAAAAAGCCAAATTTGTGCCGGAAATTATCCGTAATTTCTATGAAAATCAAAAGATGTTATATCACAGCGAAAAATAGGCTTTTGAGCTGATGTCTCTTAGCAGACAAAAGTAGCAAGAAGTTAGCAAAAAATATTGGTCTAACAAACATTTGTTCTTACTTTATGTTTTTGCGATACTTTCAGTATACCTTTACAATTAATAATATATGGCAGTCGTGGCCGAGTGGTTAAGGCGTCTGACTCGAAATCAGATTCCCTCTGGGAGCGTAGGTTCGAATCCTACCGGCTGCGGATTTCATCACTTTTTTTATTAAAATTCTACATTTATATTATTACTATTTTATATAACTATATTATAATTCTATGTTTTATGATTTTTACATCAAAATTCTTTGTCAAGTTTTGCTTTTTGTTTTCTATGAATTACTTTTCACAACCTGAGGTATTCGTTATAACATTTCGTATAAGTAAATACTATTGGGAGTTCAATATTGGCGCGATGGCCGCAGGAGGTATTGATAGTAGGTAGCGGGCGCACAGCAGCTGCGGCGTGCCCCTCACGTGCTATGTCTAAGGTAAAATCATGAATTTTCAATAGCAACCGGAATACATTACCCCGATCTGTCGGACGCTCTATTTTCGGATACTGTTTAATCCTATAGAGGCTACGTTATACGCTATGTCAAAATACTCAATCCATATAAGGTTGTATTTCTATGCAATCGGAATACAAGTGCGAAGGAGCGACCACCTGACAGGGTGACCGCCGCGAGACGTTTTAATGTGCATTCCGTAAGGTGCAGTTCCGCCGCGCAACTAATGGAAAATAGAGAAAAATTCCTGTGTAAGCGAGTTTATTACATTTTCTAGGACGCAGCTTTGAAACACGTTTATTGCATCAAGCACACAAAACTCTGTCGTGTTACAAGCATTATATTGCATTCTTAAGAAGGTTTTGCAACGTCATTATGTTTTGGATTAAGTTAAACATATATGACATAATCATTTCAAACTTTAACGATAACAAAATTAGATCATACTGTATAAGTTTACACTTTTAGTTAACAAGTTTTAGACGTTAATATTTCCATAGTTAAGGTCAGTTTAATGCAAAGTTTAGTACAGCACGCCAGGACAAAGTTATCTGGCGTAATGTATTTCATTTGCAATTGAAAATTCATGAATGTTCGCTAGATTTGGGACGTGCTCGGGGTACGTACGGGAACAGCTGCGCGTCTCATTAATTCAGTGTTGCGATGTTTTGGCCTCGCCACGGGCACGGCCACCAGAGAGGTAGGCAGAGCTCACCTCTTCATTTTACACTTGTTTTCTTTGTTTTATTTCATGTTGCGTAACGTTGTTACAGACTTTTATTAAATATTTAATACGATTTAAAAAGCGAAAGTATTTTTTAAATTAATTACAATTCAAGACACTATTATCTAAAGTATAACAACAATATGTATATATTTAATCACGTTATCTCTTATTTTCTAGCTAATAATTAAAGCTACCTAAGTACTGAAATTGAATAGTTAAAATTCTCAATTTTAATGTGAACTATAAATGTGGTAAATACGAGTGCAGCAGCCGCGCTCCTGTTCTGCGGCTTTCATATTACTCATTTTGCTCTCACGTGCGTTTTAAGTGATATTTGTGATATAACTTAGAGTTGCCGTGCTGTAGTTTTGTGAAATAAGTTCAAGTAATATCGATCTTTTTACTTAGAAACAAGTAGATATTTATTTATTTTCTTTACTTCAAGTTAATCTGCGTTGCTACAGTAGCAGGATTGTATATATTTATAAGAAAAAAATACCTATAACTGTGTGTTACTGAGTTTTAACTTGCACGTTTTAAGAAGTTCGGCATTTTATCATTATTTTAGGCGGTTTAGAAAATAAACATCTAGAATTTAGTAAATACATTTCACGGGAATCGGTAACAAAAGATGAGTTGTGTTGAACAAACAATAAAGTTTGTTAACCACTCCGCGTGCCGCTTCAGCTTCCGGCGATAATTAAAATTAAAATAAAGTTCACGAATTAGACAACAATAGTGGGTGCTCAGGGGTGCGCGGGGGGTGCGGGGGGAGTCAATTTACAGCACTAACTAAACTAAAAGTTGTTTATTTGTAAATACATAATAATGAATATTTATCAGAAAGAATGTTTAAACACAAATCAAAAGTTGTACTCTAGTTTTTTTTTATTATTCAGAGATTCATATCATAGTTACGAGACAATCTGTTAATTAAATGATGATGATAGTATCTACAAAACCTTGCAAATATATTGAAAGTATACAAAAATGGCGAAAACTCAAGATCAAATAACAATATTGAAAAGTTTCACCGGCCTCGGAAAGTTGTGGAATATATTTTAGGTATGAGTCTTAAATCGACTTCAAGCTTTATAATTTGTTCTCGTCTTCTGCGAGCTGTGAGGAGAACGAAACTTGCTATAATTTATGCTGTCGGGTTCTTTCTGGTTTCGATTATTTATTATAAATCTTAGCGGAATCTACAAAAGCTCTTACATCATGCACCAGTCAGCTATTAAACAGTTACATAAATAGAAACTTTGTAGTCAAGACCAATGTAGGAACATCACGGGAAAATTAAAGCGTGCAATTGTTCAGCAATAAAAAAGGTATCTCAAATTAAATTAGTTTTCAATCAGGCTTGCATGTTGCTGCGCCGCAAAAACACTTAGCGGATTAGCACAGCGCGTTGCGGAAACATTTAGACGCTGCCATGAAATTTGAGTTGCTCGTTAGACAGCCGGGGCGGGTCGGAAGGGGGGTCGGGGGAGGGGACTAGGGAGTAAGGCAAACGGCGCGTCGGCACTCCGCGACCGCTCACCTCGCTAATTATCACCAACACGCCAGCGCATTGTGCACCAAACAAATAGACGCAGGCTCTTCTTACAATTGCAATTATAATGTTAATAACGATCTTTTATACATTTAACATATTTTTTGGTGTTTAAAGATGGAAAAAGAAAAAGTACCGAGAGAGAGAAAAGTTTTCTTAGAGGATTCAAGCCGTTTAACGACTCAGACTTTTCCTTTGTTGAATATTAATTAAATATAAACAAAAAAAACAAAGGAATAAATTTCTTTATCAATTTAAACAAAATAGCAAACAGTTAAAAGAGTTTCGAACAAAGAATTAAAAAAAAACCGTCTCCACGTTATTGCTGGTGTCCGCGCCGGACAATAGCTAAAATTAATTGTAGTTTTAAAACAACGCAACGCTTGTTCTCGCGCTACGGTTGTTTCCTTTGTAATTAAAACTTAGAATTCTAGCGTTTTAAGTTTATTCAAAGTATCGTAGAAAACAATATAATGGATATTGGGACAAACAAAACACTGCTGCAATTTAGGTATTGTACCCGGCATATAATATCGCACGTTGGGGACAAACATATGATTCTGGTCGTGGTGCCATGCGGCATCGAAATATTCCCGCCAATTTTTAAATTTTCCTCCTACCATTGAACACCACTCTTACCAATTGGACCACTGGTTTAGTCAATTTAATCACCCATCGTTGTTTAAATTATTATTATTTTAACATTTATATCGTAAATACAAACTAAATGATGAAATTTCCTAAGAACACTCTTAAGTTTGGTAATATAATTGCTCTTCGTAAAATACTCTATATAAATTGACTTCAATAAAAAGTTAACATTATTAAGAAACTTTTCGCAAAAGGTAACAGTTCACGTCAGATACAGAACTTTTAAATTGACGTAAAGACACCAAGCTTGTTTACTGTAAATTTAATAAGTATAAAATGTACATTAATGACAAAACTTTCACTTTTACAATAAAGCAAGATAATGAAATAATATAATAACAATAATAAAACCATATCGGTCTAACTTCCTTCTGACTTTGTTACTGCGACCAATTCTGTCTCAGTTCTCACTAATTCATGTTGGTTTTTGCCAACACGCTGTACTCACTCTACGCACACTAGTAAATATTGCATTTAATTACTGATTTTTACTTTTAAAAAACTTAAAAATTCTAATCATGTTAAAAACTCCGTTTGATTCAAACTTTATAATATTTAAAATTTTGAACACAAACGAACCGCTCAATTTTCTTATTTAATTATCCGACGCAATTAACTCCAAAACTTCTAATACCGCCTATATTCAAGTAGATATTCTATGTTATTACAAACATTAAGGCTTTAACTATTGTGTTAACGTGTTGAGTAAACTTACCCCGCCTTAAATTGTTGTATCAGTAAACAGGTATTTTATCATAGAGCATGGCGAGTGCAGTTCGTAAAGATAGATGGTGCTAGGGTTGTAAGAGATGGTGCGATAGGGGGCAGTGTCGGCGCACGCGATCGCGCCGCGCGCGCCCTCTAGGATGCTCTTTCTATTTGCCCGCACCGATAGCAATAATGAATGGCCTTTGGCGCATAATTGTTAGTTTCGTTACAAGTTAATTGTAGTGTTAGCTAACATGAAAGGTACAAGCGCGAATAAATCATAGCTCGTGACAAGGAAAGCACGGCCTGCACTGTGGAACGTAGGAAACCTTGTAGTATTCTTTGACATGGATTTAAAGTTTAAACAAATAAATTTTCGTTTAACTATATAATAATTGCCAGTACGAAATAATTGATTTTATTAATACGTTAGTTTAATTGCAACGTTATTTATTTTATGTACCTGTATTAATAAATATAAGCGATTAATGCATCGACAGAACAGGGTGTGAGAATTCTGACCGAGACAAATATTCAATTTGTACGTTTAGGTGATTATTCCAATGAAAATATAAAACAATAGTTTCTCGGGCGTAGCATAATGGAAAAAGTCAGTGAAAGAATAAGGGGATTTAAAAAGTAAATTGGAACCGTTCCCTGTGTCGAGTCAAATTAATATGCAGCAAGTTTTCATTTTGTGGTGGTAAGAAAGAAATTGAAAAATTCCCGAGACGCGGCGGCGCGCGGCTACAAGCTACAATAAAGCACAACTACAACTTGCCGCACGAACAATGCGATAAACTTTTGCGCAGAATATTCTGCTAATGTTATTATTAATCTCCAATGATATTAAATGATCATACATACTTCAGTATTTCCACATACATGTTATGTAGTATGTATGTCTGAAACGGAGGCTGGAACAAATCAATGCATCAACCAACATACGAATGAGGATAAAATTGTGTTATTTTACTTACTAGATCTAGAGGTAATTTTATTAGAAAGAGTATTTTCAACAGATTAAAAAAAATATCATGCCATCTAAGTAACATAGGCAATTTTTGTTACTTATTTTAATTCGCGCGGACATAGTGGCGGGCAAAAGTTAATTTTATAAACTCTCTTCTCATGAAACATAAATAAGACGGTCTCTTTCCAAATAGCGATGACCTTGTGAAGATGGCGAAAATAAACTAAGAAAGAAAAATAAATGCTTAAAAGTTCAAAATATTCCTGCTTAAGGAAGTATTCGAATATTAAAAGCTCTTGCAAGCTCCAAATCGACTCGGAACTTTTTAACTCATTATTTCAGTGGAACGTAGGAGAAGAAAGTTTTTCCAAATTATATTCACCCTTTCTTGTTTCTTTTGTATATTACATTTTTTTTTACTTTTAGCAAAGAAAGGACAAGTATAATTAGCTTTAAATATTTGAGTTTATTTTTAATTTTATCCTAAATGAGAACATGAACTAAACTTTTTGCTATGTTAACTCTTTTACTTGTTATATTTTTGAGTTAATTCGTCACAAAACCATCAAAACATAAATACTTTAGGTTTTAAAGTAAATTATTAGTCATTAACATGAACTCTTGCCCAGGTTTATTAGACCAGTTATAAACGGGTTCCTTTGGCGGCTTGCGGCGATAATAGCGCGGCTGCGGAAAGGCACTGCCCTAATGGCGATGAGCACGCTACGATACATCATTAAAGATAAATCCATCCTTTGACACGTTAATTGAATAAGTTTTCATTGTTGCTATATTTATGCGTAAAACTTTATAACATAATTGTCTGCATGCGGAGAATGGCGGCTATGTTTAGGACTTTGAACTGTGCGTTAGGATATCTATTAAGTAGCCTGTCACAGTTTACACAAATTGTCATGGATGTAGACGAAGTAAAATTCAAGAATAAGAAACCCTCTGTTGGATTTTGACGTAAATGTAAAAAGTTACTTAGTTAATTAAAGTGTAATTCCAAAGCGTACCCGATTCAGATAATACCCAGAGAGGTGTTTCAAGTTGTCACGACTAAGCTCATATATTGTTAACTTTTTACCTTAAACAGGAGCGACGGCGCGCGTACATTCGCGCACAGCGAACTTTGCCAGTGTAATTAATGCCATCCATTGTGTCGCGCTTGATTACGAGCCTGGCCTACTGTGCTGCAGTGTACCTCGCGCACACGGCTTCCTAATGTCTCATATTAGAACATTCATTAACAGCGCTATGGCTAAATGTAAAAGTGTGTAAGTACTGATAAAGATGTAGAATTGCGGCATCCGAACTCTCAACCACATGATCAGATGTCCGTACTAAATCTTAACTATTAGGATATTTGCCTCATTTAAATTGTTTTGCAATTTCCAATGAATTTGCATCGTGGATAATATTGAATAGTAAAATATTTTTAATTTCCTTTACTTACACTGACCGCAAGTCTTGTAATCAATGAGAGAAACTTACATACTAAAGGTGCAACACCGCAAAGCAATTGTAAGGAAGAGCACGCCCCGTCATTAGTCCATTTGATTGTTTCTGCGGCTTTAGTAGGGTTAAGGTAAAAAGGTTTACATATTTCTAGTTTCTACATATTTGAAAAATTAAGTTTGGTAACCAAATCAAGCATGACGCAGTGAACAGTTATGACCAGTAAAAAAAATGTACGTACATCCCAAAAAATATTGTTAAACAGTAGTTAGAGCGGTGTATTGTGCTCGATGCGGCATCGAATTAATATGCGATGAGGTTCTACCTTGTCGCGAGTGAGAACAAAGAAGTAGCGGCTCTCCTGGGACACGACGGAGGCTGGAACAGTTACCGCGACATTGTTAGCCTGCAGTACACGCACAAGTCATTTACTTACCTTTATAATTATACCGCCATGGAATTTAACCATGTGTTACTCTTTTGTTTTAGAAAGAAGATAAATAATTAATTACAACTAAACAAATTCAACAGACTTATTCGTTGCCAAATAATTTGCAAAAATGATTTCCCTTCGACATTTTGTTAGGTCAAAGCTTACGTCTATTACATTCGCCTTTGTCATGATCAGTCGGAAGTCAGAAAACCGAACACTAACTTTTTTAATTTCACTTCCAAATTTTGTTCGACATCGAAAGTTGGGAATAGGGGCTTTTCGATAGTTAAATTAAAAATTCTGCTTTCCATAGTAAATAAAAGATAATA
Organism: Papilio xuthus; assembly: GCF_000836235.2. Classification (NCBI taxonomy): domain Eukaryota; kingdom Metazoa; phylum Arthropoda; class Insecta; order Lepidoptera; family Papilionidae; genus Papilio; species Papilio xuthus. The sequence goes on along the minus strand of NW_013532897.1, from coordinate 1,089,374 downwards.
GGTGCCAAGAGTTATTTCAGAATGAGCGAGTGCCTCCTATGAGGTGTGTCAGGACCGCGCCGAATGGAGGTACAAGGTCTCTGTCTACCTCTCTGCGTCACGGGCATGAGTTATGTTGTTGTTTTTTTGCATCTCCATATTTAATGAGCTTTCATCAAACAACTGTTAATTAAAGAGAAATAGGTTCTCTAAATGAAGTAAAAGTATAATTCGTATTATTAACAAAGAAAGCTCTTCTTCGTATTATCGGCGCCGGATAAATTCAAACCACTAAGTAATTTATCCGGAATTCAAATGAACCACTCTACATTCGGATGGGATTTAAAATAAAGACGCTATTACTTCCTGTTTCGGAGGCGACAAACAACAACGAGCGTGTCACAGAGCAGTGTACCAACAGAGGTGGCAATAAGTATAATAAGATATGCAACATCAAGAGTTCATGAGACTTGAAATCTCCAAAAAACTTTTCTGTAATCTACTGTTAGATGGTAACTAAAAATCTATGGCGTCCTTGTCGGTGGAGCACTTTCAAATCCGACCTCTAACAATGTAAACCAAAATTAAAAAATGAAATGAAAATACCAATCTAATATGTAGTAACATTTTCTATTACTGCAGTAGTTTACTTTATTTTTAAAATACTTTCCCAATTTACGTAAATTTTCTTAAATTGTTTGGTGTAGTTTTATTCTATGACAATGAAATAAGAGGCCGTGAGGATGGAGGCGGGAGCAGTGCGACGTCGCTCTAATTGTTTCATTGCCGGCGCTGAGGGAAGTTACGAGCGCAATGTTATTGTTATTTATAAATAAAGCTCTCTTATCACCGCCGCCGCCGCCGCCGCCGCCATCGCCGCCTTCGCTGACGTTGCTCGCCTTCAGCTTTCAGTCTTGAACTTTCAGCGTTCACATCGAGCTCTCGCTGCCACTCTACATACTTTGTATTTTAAAACATTTCGAATGTCTTTTAAATTGTGCAACGCACATAGCACGCTCATTTTTAAAACATTTTTAAACTTATATTTAATTCCCATGGAATATTGATTTCTGATAAGGATGAAATATTTAAATTTCCGATCTATTATACTTTTGGTCCGTAGCCTTTTGTTTATTTTGCAACAGAAATTTAAAGCAAATATCTGACAAATTGTCAATGAAATGCTAGAAGATTTGCATTTAACTATATATAAAGAGAATTGCGACATAAAAGTGCTCTTTAACTAAACTCGGAAACATCTATAGCGACTTAATGACAATAAAATGAACGCGAGTGAGCGAGCAGGCGGGCAGGCGGGCAGGCGGGCGGTCGGGCGGCGCGCGGCCAGCTCGCTCTGTGACGTCACTCTAATTGTTTCATTACCGGCACTAAAGGAAGTTACGAGCATTCGCTTCTCATTGTTATTTATACATAAGCTTGCTCGCTGCTCGCTTTGCTGTCGTAACCACTTTTCTTATTTGAAGTCAACTTTGAATTTTCTCCTTACGCTATACAAAAAAAATATTCGTAGGTGCAAAAATATTAAATGTTATTAAGATAACGTGTTGTCAAAAAAACTTTAAAGAATTTAATATTACTTATTGCATAAATTATATAATAAAATGAAACTTGGTTGGCAACAATCGGTTGTATAGTTGGTGTAAATGTATCGATGCGGCCGCTGCGCTGCGACAATGTGATAATAAATAAAAAACGTAACAAAGAAACGGGAGAAATATGAGCGAGGTGCACCGTTAAAACAATAAATGTTCCCGCACAAAAAGCGCTGCGGAATGATGTGCTGCGCCTCGGGACCCGGGACCCCGGACCCGGCACCGGCCACCCTACACCCGGCACCCGGCACCAGCCACCAGGCACCAGGCGCCCGGTACACGCTCACTTTTATGACGCAGAACATGCACCTCCTACTACAAAATAAAGTCATTCTTATTTATACTTGCCATTAGTTGCGATCCCTTGTTGACACTCTATAGTCGAAATGAGATTTTACCAGTTCAAACTTGTTACGACGTGACCGTTTTTACTGCAACCAAGTGGATTGCATTTTATGATTTTATATAGTAGTCAAACATTTCTCACTGAAGAAAATTATTCATATGAGCTTGTAATAAATAACAAGATATCATGGATTTGGCGACAAGAACCATTTAGTTATATTGGACTTGAATAACTTTATTAACTATAATACTATTAATTGAGTACTAAAAGTTTTATTTTAAAGCAATCGTAAGATTTTGTGTTAAAATACATACCGCTGCCAAAATTAAAAGTTTTACACATTTATGAATCTCACAAGAGTACATAATTTATAATGTGTCATGTTTGAGAGTTCACGTAGAACTTTACACAATACTTACCCTCTGAGCAAGACTTCATTATATGAAGTGAAAACCGCACAATATCCGCCTCCTCAAAGCAAAGATGTAGTTCACGAGAGTCCGCTCTCAGCAAACAAAGTAAAGTCGAGATAAAGACTGAATTATTCATCCGTATCGAACAAACAACTGGGATTCGTCTCCTAAACTCAATAGTTTTTCCTCTCGACGCTTTATAAATTCATGTCTCAATCTGTTTACCGCCATGTTGTGAATATTGTGACGACTCAATTGTCATAACATAATAAAGAGGTGCAATAATAAATCCCGACTCGTGCGCGGAACTACCCAGTCCTCGGAGAATCCAGGAATTCATTGAGGCGTAAAATCATGCCATCTCTATATTTTATATTATTCTTTGTCATATTTCCATGACTGAAAATACATTACGAATTTAATGATTTGGAATTAGTTACTCTGATTTCTTTTCTATTTTTTATCTGTCTGTCCGTATAATCTCCGAAACTTTTCAAGGGAAGGAAGCTTATGCGCGGGAATTGTTTGGGATATATTTTAATTCCAGTCTAACAAAGTCGCGAGCAAGCGCTAGTTTTAAACAAATGTTAAACCTCGCTAAGAGACAAAATTCTGAAAACTGAAAAACAAGTGCTTAGCCAAGTTATTTTCCCAAAACGCTGTTAAAAGATGCCACGTGAAAAATATTATGCTTCCTCTTCTAGCTTTTCAATTGAAGCTCTTAGTTTTATCCTATTTCATATGACTTTGTTTTGTCGTTATAGTATGCAAATTTTGCATGTGAGGCATTTGTTTACGATAGAAGTGTTTTGTTTTGAAACTTATGTCGTTTTATTCTATTTGATTCAATTTAGTTAATAATTATTACCCAAGTTTGATGTACAGACTATAAACTAAAGAATATAAACAATTGTATACAAGGATAACTTACAATAAATGTATGTCACTTGAAGGATGAAAAAATGGGCACATTTGGTTGAAACTATTTTGTTTGTGTGAAGCGTCGCGTTCATATTTACACGGCGCGTGTCACCTCGTTACCAACGAAAACCGTTTTGAAAGTCCGATTGTTACACTGCCATCTATTTTATAACAAGAATATTAAAAAAAAATGAGAGATGTGAAGGCATAAGGTATATAGTTATCTGTATTCAATACATATTAAGTTGATTAATTATACCAGTTATTGCATATTAATAAAATCTTATCTGACCTATTTAAGCAGAGTAATCAATAAGTAAAATATAAGGAGCAAGGATAATCAGAATTAGAAAATCCTCGCAGGAAAGTTGACTCAAACGTAACAGCTGTTCAAGCGGACACGCCGCCGATAAGCCGCTTATACGAGAACGTGATTCATTCTGCCTGCAATAATACACCATCGATTAAAATTTTGCAAATCTTTACTGATGTATTTACATAAATTAAAAAGACTGGTAACCAGTTTCTGCTAAATAAAGATGTGGAAATTATAAAGACTGAGTTAACTGAAACGCTTAATTAACTTAATCAAAGTCTACAGGATATTTAACAAAAGATGATGAGTGAGTGACATTTGCAGCACGAAATTATATTATACCATTGATGGAGTAAAGGTTATAAACAAAGTTTTAAAGTATTTTTTATGTGCATCTGTATATATAATAGAAACATAAAATTTCTAACAAATGGTTTGTTTGCATTTGCGCGGACGTGCTACGTGACGAATCAATCAATTTTGAAAAATCGCTGCATTTTTATTTGCTAACATGCAGCGACCGGCAATAACATCCGCTTCAGCCTTATGACATGCACCTTTCAAATTATATTGTTTTAATTTTAATTAACCTCATGTAGGAATACATGGTGATCATCTCCACATAGAAACACTTTGATGAGTTTGTAAAAAAGCTATGTATGGAGTTCTGGTAACTGAAGGTCATAATATTGATATTATACATTTGTTATTATTAGTAAATGATAAAAATATATTTAGAAAGTTGTGCTTGGCCGCTCTGAGGCGTAAATCTCCACCAGACAGAGAGACATACAATAGCCGACTCGCTTGGCTCGGCTGGCTGGCGTAAGGAGTGGGGAAATGTTACTGAACAAGCTTTTGTAAAGGATAAAGGCAAAATAAAACTAACGCATTTACGAGACGAGGGTCGCAGTTGTTTGTTCGATCCGGATGAATAATTTAGCGCTTATATCGACTTGAGTTTGTTTGCAGACGCCGCCCGGGGACCAGAGGGAAACAGCTACATTTCTTGAACTTTACTTCTTATAATATTGAAAAGATTAATTTTATAACTTAAAATACGCATCTGCAAAACAAAAAGAATGTTTTAATTATAGCTTCACATAAAGTCACATTATTGTTAAGAGCTAATTAAGCTAATAAATGTTAAAGTTTTAAACAAAGAAACAGCAAGGAATTAAACTTAGGAAGTTTGAAAAATGCAATTTACTTGACCGGCACTCGATACAGCGCCTTTCTTATAGCCTGAACTTTACCCCAAAGATTTTAATTATTGCAGCAAAATTAAATATACATAGTTTCAAATAAATTAAATTTTGTTCTGCGATTTAGGAATTTACTGTTTTGCGTTAAAGTATTAATTATTTTCATTGACATAAAATCAAATATAAACAAAAATGTTTGATTACTTCGATATGAAGAAAGGCTAAGCGATGTTTTTGCAACATGTCAATTAGTTATTCCTATAAAATCATACCAAATATACGTATTTCAAATGGTAATACATGGTAAGTTGGTGCTTTCAAATTGCTGCATTACAATGTACGAGTGATTTTAAAATCGTGCCACGAAACATGGCATTGTTAACAGATTAAAACCAGTGCAGACATAAAAATGAATCATTGTGTCGATATATCTGAAACGGCGATATCTTTGGTGCGGATTTTCTATTTTATTTGTTTTGTCATTCTGCGATCGAATGCAAAGTTTATGAGGCGATTCGTAACGTGCGACTGCGTTTGGCAATGGCGCGACCGCGTACCACTGCGGCAGCCGCGCGCCGCGGTGGACAACGACACTTTTGTTTTTTGTTTTGAAATACACACAAAAATATGAGAATATACAATTTTATGAACTTACACTTAAAAATATGTTAAAGATTTTAAATACCACTATAGCTGATTCATTCCGAATATGATATGATCTCCGTGATCGAAGAAACCTCAGAACATGATTTTTGCAATTTTTATATTTATTATTGATAGAAGAAAAAATATACTTTTGTACTTTATAAAAAGAATTAAGATTACAACAATGTTAAAAAACGTTTATACTCAGTGTTACATGATCTCAATATGAATGATAAAATTACACTTTCTTATGCCATTCGCCTAATTAATATGCAATTTTCAAGAAAGCCTCATTAATATGGATCACTGCGGAGAGTTCTTCAGAGATGCTCCCTAAAGGTCATTTATAGGTCATTTACAAGTTTGTCAAAGTTCTTGAAGTAAAAGCATCGATAGGTTTTCAGAATTTTTATCTGACTTCGATCTTTATGCATTCTAATACATCGCACGTAATCATTTCTCTACCGAGGGTAACGTAATATAGGGTCATTAAAATTGTATTATTCTTAAATAAAAATAAAATGTACACCATGCATGTAAAAGACAATGTAAGTGGGAATTATTTTGCTTTATTATTTTTATCATATGAAATGCTGCGGGTGAGCAATGGGTACTCAGATTAGGGAGAGTGAGTTGGGGAGATACAGTCGTCCGAATGTTACCGTCGCAAACCAGATGACTCGATAATTCCCATCTAATCGCATCGTCCTCGCCGCGCCACCGCACCGCCCTCGCCTCGCCACCGCACCGCCGCCGCGCAGTTTATTCCCCGGCGCAGGTGTGACGTTAGAGATAACTTACTGAAATAGGATTATGAATTCAAGTTATGAAATTGTTTGAAGTCGCAAATTTCCTTGACTTAGTATTACTTAAGCCGCCACCAAAAGTACAGTTAAGTCATAAAAGCGAAGTTAACAAACATCAGTTATTATAATTTAATCAATTTATAAAACGTTAAAAACAGACATTAAATAATTTGACTTGTATTTGTTTCATAATTAAAAATTAACTGCGAAGTTCGTGGAGGCAAAAAATGACAAAAGTAATCAAGTCTTCCCGTTTTAAACTTTAGGTGTAACCCAATAAACTATAATAAATCTGAAGAAAACTTACTTTTTCCTTTTTACCGGACGACGGTTGTTGGGGTAACGAAATTAATTGTAACCGCTTTTTTAGATTAAACTCCAGGAATTCCTTTAACCGAAAGCCTTGAAAATTCATCGGAATTAAAAAGTGAGATTAAAAAAGTTACGATTAGGCGTAACAGAGCGTGCGCGAGGAAATTACATAGCACCGAGCTCGGGTCACCCAACCATTGGTCAATCACGCCGCGATGTACGAGTAGCTATATCTGCTATAGTTATTCTAAAAAAAAATGAACAGTTGTAGCTGATAAACTCCTTCAATCACAAAAACGATGATCAACAACTAACGAAATTCAAAATGAACCACTTTAAAAACATTGAATTTAGTTTGCTTGTGCAGAGGCGAGGCAAACTTAGTCGGCGCCGCACGTGCTATCGAATTAGGTCAAATAAATAGCCTATTGTGTACCGCGCTATTGTTCAAATACAAAAAAAAAACTAAACGAAGACATGTCTTTGCTTTTTTTATAAATATCATGAAACTACAAATAGCCTACGGTTTGTTAAGGCTTTACATTTGTTTATTTAGGACGTTAAATAAGCAAAGACTGTGTCAATGATGCCAAAACATAGATGAGTTTATCTCTAAACAGAGTTCTGTACATGAAATTTTCTAAAAAACTTACAGAACTTAAACTAATAGTCATCTCATGAAACATTTTAAACATATACATACGAGTAAAAAAAAATCCAGAGATCTTATCTCCCTTAACTACTTCGCCTTAAACTAATTAAGAATATCTCAGACCGGCTGTTATTCATGATGCAATCTGTATTTAAATATTATAAAAATATCGCTTGCGTTTAAATTGTTGTAGAAGTAACGTAAGTGAGAAGCTAAGCGCAGCAAAGTTAGCGAAGCGCAGCTCTTAGTTCATAACAACGGATGGTATTAATTTCACTTCTTGAAGTAAAGTGTTTTTAATTGTACACTTGACTCTTGTGTAAAGTGAAGTGTTAAAGTGAACTTTAATAACATAAGATCACACATTACACGTGTACAAATGAACTTTATACGATTTATTATAGCACATACTGTTGCAATAATATGAAACTGAAACAAAATATGTTTTAAACAGGTATTTTGGCCTCTGAAACCCACGTTTACTCAAACAAATGTTTATGAAAAAAATATAAAAGATTTTTTTTTTTGATGACATAATAGTCAATTCTATTTCTTCTTATTACAGAAGTCATGGCGTAGAAAAAAAGAAAGGTCCTTAATTAAGTTCATAACATTAGACTTACTTGATTAGCACAATACATTTTACTTAGTTAAGTAAACCACGCTTACGTTAATAGCAATTACTTGTAAGTCTGCTTCTATATACCAAAATGTTGTACCTATATACCGATGTCATACGATAAATACTTCTTATTATTTCGTGATCTTCAAATATGTAAATCGGAATGCTTTCAAGAATCTTTTTAAATACTTTTCTTTAATCTTAATTCTAAAATTGTAACTAAACCAAGGAAACAAAGTCTGTACCCTAATAACGGCCTTTGTAATTCATATTTTAACGTTACGTAACTTTATAATATTATCTTAAACCAACTTTAAAAACTTGAAAAAAATAACTTTAAAGAAGTGACAAGAGACGAGTTGTATGAACAACAGTTTAGTGCTTCATTGTCTAAGCTGGACTTTGATAAGTTTGTCCGCTGCGAGCCGGCGACGCCCGCCCCCCGCCCCCCGGCCTTCGCCCGTCGCCCGTCGCCCTACTCCGGCGGGTACTCTGATGCCCCAATTAACTGCTTTTACGACTGCATTTAAAGCACTAAATGCTTCAGCTCTAATTTTCTCGTTTCCCATTTATGTTATTTCTTTTGAATAATCTATTTTTCTTTGTGTCAACTGAAATGTAATGAGCAAAAATAAAGCAAAAAACGCTGACTAAGCTTATTTCACGTAAGCAATTATGATTCAACGACAATTTAACAGTGGTAGTGGTGGAGCCTACAACAATAACATCTGTTACAAGAATGGTCCATAACGACCTCACAGAAGACACGCGCCTTGTAAAGTCAATTTTACGTTTTGTCCGACGAGTGTGTGTACCGTACCAGAGGACTTATTTTGGCCCTCTTTCAGTTTCAGTAGAAAGGCAAAAATCTCCTCTTTTTGTACCTCTCCTTCTCTGTTGATTATTCGTGGGCAACGAATCTGCACATGCAAATATCTGTTGTATTCTACTTCGCTATATTGGCGAATTTAGGGGACCGCTTGCTCATTACCAGCTTATACATAAAAAAGGATAAAAATAAAATATTTAAGTTTGTGAATTTTTCGTGTGTGAAGGAATTGCAGCGGCCACTAGTAAGCGAGAGCACAGATTTGGAGCAGCTTTGCAGAAACTCTTGGAACTCATGAATATTCATACCAACTACTTCGGAACTGCGCTAACAACGAGGACTTTATTTTAAATCGTCATCGGTTTTCGATGTAGGTTAAACTTCTACATAATTCCTATTTTACCTATCTACTGCATTCACACAAATATTTTTACTTACTTCAAGGTACATTTTAAGTTAAATCCAGAGAAATTTTAAAATAAACCTTTAATCAACATATCTTTTACATAACTTAGAACACAGCTCAAATTAGCGATGTATTAGTTGAAGTGAATGAAGGGCAATGAGGTGACGAGCGCAGAGCAATGAAGAGACCAGAGCGGACACTCGGGTAACAAACGGCCGCGCGCTCCTAACCACCCTCATTGCAGCCATTTATACAATTAGATGGACGTCCTCTTAATTAGACTCCAACTGGCTTACAATTTATAGTTCGAATTGCAATCACACAATTTGATGTAAGTTTAATTTTATTGTTCAGATAGTAATTTGTAACAAGCACACACTTTGTTGACAGACAGTAGATCGAATCCATGCCTACATGTTTCTTAAGCGCAGTGGTACAAAAATAACATAGGAAAAACGCTTGTGGTAACCGAGACCTTAAGATAACGATGTCAAGAACATGTTTAATAGATTTAAGAATAGATAACGTACAGAGAACTATAAAATAGGTATTTGTACAAGATTTGTGTTGTGCTACGTTACACATGTCACTTATGGTACGCCGCTGTGCAGTGTTAAGCAATATTTTCTCTTTGTATCGCAACATGGCATTTTACACTGTCAATTACAGCAGACACGGCCAGTGTTTATAGTTCACTTGAGGCGTCGGCGGCGATCCCTTCCCTCCGCAAGGTTACAAGAAAAATTACACCTATTTCTCCTCCGTTTAGATAAATCGCGCAAATCCTAAGATTCTGTTTTGTGTAATATTTTAAACCCGCTGCCAGAAGCGAAACAATCTTTTATTTACAAAAGTTATATATTTTAAGATTATAAACGAAGAAAAAATGTAAAACAACAAATGTGTTGTCTGTAATTTTTAATGTTCTTGGAAAAAAATGATTATATAAAACTGCTATACATATATACATTATTAAGCTTAAAATGATTGTATTATTAAATATAAATCATAATATCGATTTCTAAATCCAAGAACATTAAATTAAACTAGATAAAACTACAATATTTTGTAGCATGAGGTCGGCAAGTTTCCGTTCGGCGCCAATACAATATGATTTGGCTCGGCCTGAGCTGCCGGTCACAATCTTTATCTTTCTGCTACATTTAGCAACGGCTCGGCCAAATTTTCACAACCACGGCCGCAAATTAGACATCGCTAACTTATTTTCACACGAAAGCGCATGCTTTTGTTTTCGGATAGCAACAGTATTTTTAATAACGTCGGATTATCCCCGTTATAAAGAAATTCTATATTAAAAATAGCTGTCTGAAGATAAGCTCTTTCTAAGACATCAGCTGATACTATCTTTCCGCCTATTTTCCCGGTATTGATGAATAGAAAACACGCGATACAATTTTTTATAAAATTTATTTGAATATAATTTTTAAAACAGCTATCGCTAAATATATTTGGCATGCAAAAAGAATTTAAATCAAACTGAGTTTAATTTATTTGTTGAATTAACGGTAACATTTTAGAAGAATGCCCTAATTAAATTTTCAAAGCCGCCGCGCCGCGCCGCCGCGTCCCCGCGTCCCCGCGTCCCCGCACCGCCCCCGACCGCGCTCGCTTTTCACAGATAATTAATAAAAATCTGGCAACAAATTAAATAATTTTACGTTAATAGTAATTAATGCAAAACACATTTAAATACTATTCTCAATTATATAAATCGATTAAGGAGTTTAATATTAACATATAAAATCACTGCTGTTACATAAATAGCTTAATAATTTTATTTTCATCAACATAAAATTGAAACATTTAAAACTAGCTATTGGATGAAATGTATAAAAGCTAACTATAAAATAAATTGCAATGTCACAAGTACAGAATCTCAATCATATCCGAACGAAAAAGTAATTCGCCGGCATCGGGTGTACGGGCGCCACGGGACTCGTGCTGCGCCGTTATGACACCACCGATATTATGACACGCTCTATATGACGCAAAGCATACGCGCCCACATTATGACACGCTCTATATGCCACATAGCACACGTGGCCATATTACGATACTCTCTGTATGCCGCCGCACATGCATTCGCACTTACATTTTTAATCTGTCGAATTTATACTCGGTGGCGCCCTCTACACTCAACTGCGGCAATTTGAAAACAATACGAACGGAGCCGGAGAGAAGTCGTTCTTAGGAACTGTTATGTTTTTATTACGTATGCGAAAATTCAATTTCGCGCGCCGGGGAAAATCGTTAAGAGATAGCAACACACAAACAAGTGTTCTTTGTCGATACTTTGGGAATTCAATTTCAATCTAGCACATGTAAATGAGGGGCGGCTTCTATACTTATTGTACGAACAAGTAAATTGAATACTAAACAGGGACTCCGGTACGTTGCAAAGTATACGATGCGATAACGTCATAACAATACGAATTTAAAGTACCTACTCTTATCATATTATGTATACCTTACAAGGAAAATACTGACTAAAAATATTGCTTTGCTTTTGTTTGTACCGTGCTCACACAAAAGTTCAGTAACTTCGTTGTTTCATTGACTGTTGAAGATATTTGATTTATGTAAAGTTAAATTGTGCTTATAGAGGTGTGTTATATATTCATAGATAACCAACTCCTAAACAGAATTTATAACTTGATCCAGCTTAGTGTAATAAAGTAGGAGTAACGCGGTACGGTCTGCTGGAAAGTTAGATAAGCAGTTTGCATTGCGATCCGGCGCGCAACTCCTCTGACACTCTATGTTTGAACTACTTAATGGTCCGCCTTAGGGCCGTTTATTTATAGCAAATGAAAACACGAGTAAACAATCTAAAACTTTGGAATAAATTGTTTTAAACATAAATCTGGATGCTAAAATTATAATTAATATAACTTATAAAATTATAAGTTTTAAAATTTGTGTGAATGACAACTTGATATGCAATATCATAATCCATAATCAAAAATACTAATGTATTATAAATTTGTAAAAGTTTTCCTGAAAGTAGCGTTACTACAAAATTTTACAATTTAAATTTGTTTACAGAGTTCTGTTTTAGCAATAAAGTACTTAACCAATCTTTATTTGTTTGAATGTAATTTCAATATATGAATTCTATTCAACTTTTGACATTCGTTAAAATGAATTTGAATAAGTTTTTCTTATTGTTTCTGAATAGTAATTGTTTTTCATAAAGATAAACTATATTTTTCCAAAGTCCGCTCCGCTCAGCTCTTGCAGATAGTTGAAATTAATTTCGCTTTAAATAGCGTGAAATAATTCGCGCGGCAGGAGACGGGAGGCAGGAGGCAGGAGGCAGGAGGCAGGAGGCAGTAGAGCGCAGCAATTAATTCACAATACCGGCCGCACCTACTCTGTCTTAATAACTTAATGCTTTACGAACACAATGAAATATGCATAAAAGAATTTCGATTTTATTGCCGCTCATGAATTTTATATACATGCTATGATTTGATTGTTTTTCATAACATCAATCAACTACACTTTTCTAAAAAGTGATAACACTAACCTCATTTTGTGTGGTGTGTTTATCTAGTGAGTAATTTTCTCTAACACAAAATCTCAAAGAGCTTGTTTAAGTATTAGTAATAAGTTTCTTTTAAACCCACTTTTTGTAACAAGGACTGCGTAATTAATCTAATTCACATAACACTAAAGCCCAAAAAATTCTATAAGCGAGGTAGAAATTGTAGCTCCAAATAAATAGGTTGGTTTAAACTTTGATAGCTCTTGCAGGAGATTATCGGGAATATTGTCCATATTATGTTTGAACAGCTGAGCAGTTTTGGATTGCAGTTTTAGATATCACACATTTTCTTAATTTTTAACAAAGTTAAATTATATTAACACCGTGAAACAAAGGCAATTACGAACACCAAACAACTTCAATTTTTGTCCAACTTCAGCATCGCTCCGAGCCTCCGCCGATCAGTGCCGGCTACGTAAAGATTATCTTTTCCCCGCCACTTTGACAAAGTAAACATCCAAAGAAAAGTTTTAAACTTTGTTTTATCACCTTTAACTATGTCTTTGTCTTATATGTTTTACTTTTCACATCATTCAAAAAGTATAGGTTTCAATCCTGAATCAATCGATATTTAAGTTTGAGTTATCAAATTAATAAAAATATCACACTTGATTAATCGCAAATTAAAAGCTATTTTTAGGTAAATCCAGTCAAATGGAAAAGGAATTTGGGCAAAATCCATTAAATTTAATGAGACACTTTTGTCAAATTTTCTTTAGAAATCGCTACGTAGTCATTTCTAACGGCAATTATTTCAACCACAGCGCGGTCGCTCGGGAGAGCCATTTTACTAATTTGTAATCGTTTTTAATTGGAATCGTATTTTGCTAGACCGGGACAATTCTAAATCCTTTTTTTCATTGTGGTCCAGTCTTACTGTGTCTTTTAGAATGTCGTAGTAGTTGTACATGGTGTGATTAGGTAATATAATCAGTTTATATAGTATTTGAAGTTTGTGTCACTTAATCTTTCCTAAAATGAAAAGGGTTTGATATCCCCGCCACCACAGAGCACTTTACTGAAGACTAAGTACCGTAGCGTCATTGTTTATGAATAAAATAATTTATCCGGCCAATAACCGAATAGAAGCGATGGTTTTCGGTCAGCTATCGGGCTAGTAACTGCCTGCAGCGTTAGTCCCCGTCCCGGCGCCGCCTCCGCACAGACCGAAATAATCGTTAAGCCGTGTCGAGGTTGCACTCGACTCCAAATGGACGGTTCGGGTAACGGTTCAAACTGTTGAAAATGCAATAGATTTAATCTTAATGATTCGTTCGGCATCCACGATCTGTTGTAAACGTTCTTGGCTTCGTTGTTTTATAAAGTTTTTCAAATATTGGTTTTTCGATTTCATTTATTTATTCTTTTATATGTAAACGAACTCGTAGCTTATTTTGACTGCGGCTTTGACTACTAATTTTGTTTTTAATGTATTTCCTTTATGCACGGTCCTACGAAACTTTCTTTACTACCCCATATGTTCTTGTGTATCGCATATATAGAACTTAATTGAATACATAATGAAGTGGGATGCGGCAGTTGTGGAAGTTACTCGACAGCTTTAAGAAGGTCAGTTGGGCGGTAAGCGGTCCCCGGCGCCGACACCACGCCGCTCGGCCCGGGCAGCGCCGTGCAACTTTAATTGACTTAACAAAGTTCCGGATTCGAGGCAGACTGCAAACTTGTCACTTGTCATTGCAAGTCACTGCAATTAATGAAAACTTTTTCATCGTGGCGAAAAGATATTTTGTTACGTGCTAAATTTGTAAATATTGTAATTTTTCGCCTCTTCTTACAGGATTGTGTAAAATTATTTTATGTTATGATCCTTCGCAATATAACGAGTTGTAAAAAGCAAGCAGTAACTAGGTCAGTGATGTACATACATACATACATACATAACTTGTTCGTGATGTTTTAATGAAGATAATTGAGAGAAACAGCTGACGGCTTATTTTACTTACAGATGTTAATTAAAACGGCAAATTTGAGGCGGTTCTAATGAGCGTATTGTTGACTCCTCCTATTTACTCTAATGAATTGTGTTCTCGAGTTCCTTCTAACCTTGTTTTAGGACCCGTTTTATTGAGGCAAATGAAAAAGAAATCTTTTTTATATTTAAAGTATTCACTAATTACACTAACGAATTTTCATTTGAAAATCCTGGCTTTTTCTAAACGTTTATATTTTTGTCTTTTATTTCATATAAAGTATTTGATTGACTGATGGAAAACAATAGAGTGGTCAATTTTTAATGCAACATTTACTCTCCATTACTATCTACAATAACCTATATATCTACCTTGATTTATAATCGCATGTATCTTACCATACTTAGTAGACGTTAGTACGAGTTTGTGTATAATGTATTTAGGTGGATATATCTTAAACGGTAACAAAATGATATCCTGCACACGGAACTGTGATAAGGCCCTCCTCCCACACCGCGCTTGCTGCGCCCCTCACCCCGCGCGCGCTTGTGGAGCTTTACGAATTAGATAAGAATTAACGCGATACGTCGCGAGCATGCCAACGACCTGCATGCCGCCACACCAAGGCCCGCCGCGCAACCTCCCCCCCCCCCTCCGTATACTTTAAATGTAAGCAAAATCTTCCCACAACATAATGACATATACTTATTCATTAATACTGTACTTTATCATATCTTTAAGGTGAAAAAAAGGAGCTGAAGAAAGAACTGGACGATACACACAACATGTCATATTTCATGCATATGATCATTTACTTTAAAACCATTAAATGAATTTCTAAATCTATACCAATCTAAGGTTTAACTTCAGCGGAAGCTAAGCCACAAGAAAGTTCGAAGCGACCAAAGCCACTATGCAATCTCCCGACGCCTAGTTTTAGAATTTAATTACCGATTAGGGTTTTGTTGGTTACGAAGTCAGCGAGTTTTCAGGTGCTTCCGAACTCAGACTAACTTAGCGTCCAACTGCGTCCGGACCTCTAATAAGCAACTTCGATAAGTTATCTACGACGCTGCATTTAAATCTTTATAAAACGGTCTCTTATAAATTTATTACTTTATTAAAAACAAAGTAAATAAAGAGTGGTGTGTAATATCACATTAAACGAATACATCAAAAGTTAAGCGGTACTACTGATAAACTTAAAAGTCACTACTGTCATTTTGTCTACTTTTGAGAGGCTTCGTAAAAAAGTTTGATACTACATTTCTTGTCACAATTCACATAACATAGTATATAGTTTACAATGTTAGTTATGTAACCTAGAGTAGGGCCGTCATCAAAGCGCCACAAATTGTACGTTCTAATTAAGTAGCGACCTTTGTGATTGCTCCCCCCGGTGCGATCTCGTGCGATCTCTGTGTGCAGCCTTAATTGACTTGGCCAAGACTTGGATCATTTTGCGTATTGAACCGTCTTCATGACACGACGCAATAACATTATTCATGACAGATGCATGAGGTGATAGTTTAGCAGATTGCAATCAGAAACAGATATCGTATGCAACGTTGTACTGTTGCTTAGACATCGCAAGCGAGCTTCTGTGTTAGAATTGTACTTCTAATCAAGGAATTCGCAGCAACGCTGTGAAACTATTATTTTATAGTTGCACAGTTTGTAATAGCCCAGTATAAATAATTTCTAAACCTGCTCAAAAGTTCAGCTCACATAGGCTTGACCCGATGAGTTGCGGCGCATGGACCTCTTCACACTCCCATGGTGTTTCTTATTATAAGGATTGTCGTATACATTGATTATATATAATGTAAAAAGGATGAAAAAAAAAACTCCAAAATTCGCTGTATTTTTATTAAAAGGGAATATTTTTTGTTTAAAACGAACACAATTTAAATACTTACATCGAAATAAAATGTATTTTATTGGGAGTATAAAGTGCTTACTTAGTTCAGTTCGAGACCGTTCATAATATTTTATCGGCCACAATATTCTGTTTAAAGGAATGTGAGAAAATTTTATTTCAGTTTCCGGAAGTCCGAGGCCGTATCAATTGTTCCCGCCGATGTTTAAAAGCTTTTACAGCGCTCTCGGTGAATATTTGAAATACTTTACACACTCACTTGCCAGTTGTTACACATCTGATATTGATGCCTTCAAAAGCTCGGTTATTTCAATCGACCTTTTATTGTTCTCTACAAAATACTGAAATACATACTAAATATTAACTCGGAAGAAGTTAAGATATTGATTTGAGATAACTTTTTCTTCAAAAATGGTTAAGAATTGCAAAAAAATTGTAAAACGCTTTCACAGATAATGTTTAAAAAAAGAAGTATGAAATAAACAGAGAAGTTTCTTTCAGCCGTAAATTCACAAGAAGAAATAAATCTTATTCTTTACAGCATACTACAAAGTACAATGTAAGTGCAACTCATGAGTGCTTTACCATCAACAACCAATTTCATCGGGAGAGGAACAAAGAGCACCTGCGATGCCACTTAAAGCCTGCACTCGTATAACTTTATGTGCAACTTTATGCGACGCAAGCCATTGGAGTGTGGCACTGCCTTGCAGCGGCCGCCCACCACTGTGGAGAGGATCTGCATTGTTACATACCAGTTGTTTTTTTTTAAACATAAATGATATTTGCTACTTTTGCTTTCAGCATTGAATACTTTGGTATTGTAAGACATAATAAAACATGATATTTAATTGACGTGTCATTTTTTTATTTTGTGTGTTTTGTTTGTGAATAAAATTAATAAATTATGAAAGGAAAACAAATGTAGAATAAGAGTATTTGATATTTAAATAAGCAAGAAACCAGACTGGTTGTTGGTCTGTGACACTTAGTTTAACATTATTAAAAAGACCTGTAGTCAGTGGTTTAATAAAGGATAAAATACTGCATTTAATTATTTCATGAAATTTGTCAAAATCGTCTGTACGCAGAACTTCGTCGAGTTAATTAAAGTTGTCCGTAGAGGTCGCTGTGCAGCGCAGACAGCCGACTCTCAAGATCACCTCGTGATGTCAAGACGAATGTACTCCTCCTACGTTAAATTAGCGCACTCACTTCAATATCATAATTAGTTACACACAAAACAAAAGAAAACTGAAAATACTACTTTCACAATACATAATTTAAATGTCATAGTATTCATTTTCTTGCTGTTATACGAAAAAAATATTTAGGTTAATTGTATTAAATCTCAATACCTTATTAAAACACAAAATAGAGTTAATTTAAAAAAAAAAGAAATAAATCAATTCGAACAAAATAACGATTCACTGAGAAAGTGTTCTTCCATCCGAAAAAAGGTCGAACCCAAACACCGTCAAATGTCCTGGAAAGATAAAGAACAAAAAGGGCAAGAAGGAATGTTAAAGTCAATTTCATAACAGTATTAAGGAGCCGGATTTTCCTGCAGACTTTCATAAAAACATATTTGACAAAATATCGACAACTCTGTATACTCAGGAACGACAAATATATCACTTAGACGTCAGTGCGATACACAGCACACCACTTCTAAACTTTTTAAACAGAAAATGTAAATACTGAAGATATTGGAAACAATGTTTTTTAACTTCACTTTGCCTTAAAATTTTAATTATGCCTAATTACTAAAATTGACAGATGATTGAACTTCAAGAGCCGCTAATCGTTAGTCAATTGAATCCAATCAAGCAAAAAAGTAATTTTGTCAAGAGTCATTAAATTTAATGAGGCGCTTCTGTCACATTCTCTGTCTCTGTCGCACACAGCCTTTTGTAACGAGAATCGTTTTAGCTGTAGCTAGTAGCATCGCCGTACCGTTTCACTATTTCGTTATCCGATTTAATTGGAATTGGATCGGAAAACTAATTTTCCTTCGTACCTTTTACTTTTTTATTTACATTCCAATACAAAAAGTACAAATCATTACTATTCACTGGAATCAATTTCATTACAAAACAAATATATAAAATACTTAGGTACTCGCGTAACAATGAAGAAAGGCATATTGAAATGAAAACAATATTTATAAAACTTTAATTTTACGGGTTTTTAAAAATGCCCAATAAGGTCAATGTTGAAATTTGTCCATTTTGATCGTTTACTAAATAGTAGGACAGAATGTGACGATAATCCTACTGCGAGACTCACTCCCGAAGGAGAACCGCGATAACTTGCTAATACATTTATAATAGAGATGCTGAGTGTTCATCAAAATTATTACAATATTATAAAATACTTAAAGTAACTTTTAAAAAATGAATATAAATTGTACCGTACCTCCTGTTTGCACAAAGTCGTTAAGTTTGTTACAAAATTTAATAAGGTATCTTATAACAATTGTCAAAGTGATTTATTATTCTACACGACTTTTAAATTGAATTGCGCTTGTAACAATAGGCCAAAATAATGAATGATGTTGCGTCCGGGCTGCTGTAGTGAGGGAAGGGGGGGGGGCTACAAACCGCCCTCGATCTTCCTAAATGCCGCTCGTAAACCATTCCGGAAAGCGACTCGACGCCCCCAAATTTCAGTTCGCACAGCTTTAGTGTCATTGAGTCTGTCTAACTAAATGGTATTAAACTTGCTGTAGCACTAGTTCCATTTTTATTGCAGCTCAAGTGAACTTTGACAGCGGTCAAAGCTGTTAGC
>NW_013532897.1:1025109-1069831 GCF_000836235.2 Papilio xuthus | reverse complement strand
TTGCGCTTGTAACAATAGGCCAAAATAATGAATGATGTTGCGTCCGGGCTGCTGTAGTGAGGGAGGGGGGGGGGGCTACAAACCGCCCTCGATCTTCCTAAATGCCGCTCGTAAACCATTCCGGAAAGCGACTCGACGCCCCCAAATTTCAGTTCGCACAGCTTTAGTGTCATTGAGTCTGTCTAACTAAATGGTATTAAACTTGCTGTAGCACTAGTTCCATTTTTATTGCAGCTCAAGTGAACTTTGACAGCGGTCAAAGCTGTTAGCTGCCTTTTTTATTACATATGCATGATTACTACTACTGTATAAAAAGTTAATCTGTGTTAAAATGAATACAATTTTTAATGATGTATCTGACGTGTGATTTTTTTTTTACATATTTTTCATTATGATGGTAAGTTAACACACGTCCTATCTCTTTCTATTCGTTCTTGACGTCTGAACTGATTTTGACTACCATGTTATTAGATTAGTGTTCTTGGCGGGACAGAAATAAAAACAGTTGACGTAACAAATAAAATTCTAAATTTATTTAGATTAAACTAATAAAAATAAATTCTAAGATCGTTGTTTTTTATTATATATGGATAGCAATATTTCATCCATTAAAGCTTCAGTCAAACGGCTTTTATATATTGTTTTAATTATAATCCATTGCTTTATAAACAATTTGATAGCGAACAAACAGTTCCGAGGCGGATTCTCATTTGTTAATTTACTTCACTCAAACATAAAGTGCAACACTACACTCTTGAGAATGTTGGCAACTTGATGCATTGGCGAATAAATTAAGCCGGGGCGCGTTTAACTTGCAAACGTGGCCGGCTGCTCCACTACACAGCTTTAGGTCAATCGATTATAAACTTTATATGTATTACATATTCACTTCCATTCATATAAATAAGTATAACATCGTTTTAACGAAAATGTAAATGATCTGCGAAACAAGGAGTTTAATATCCCGTCCTACAAAATGCAACGTAAATCGTCGAATCTCGCTAAGGAACATACGCAACACAATGTCATAGATATTTGTACACAGGTAAGCGTCACCGAGATTTTGTTTTTAGTTACCTAAACTAGTCGCTCACAACCTATTTGTCAAGATCGTTCCAAGACGGAACTCGGAATGCGTATACTGACCGAATAGACGACTCGCGACGACTATTCTACGTTGTGTATACAGAGCGCGCGCAACGCGATCGTCGTGACGCAAGGGTGCAATATTAGTTTTCAATATTTGCGTTGCCTTGTGTGTGAAGGAGCTTACGACTTACCAGATGTTTCTACTTATTTTACTTGCTACGGGTTACGCCACATCTCACACTCTTCCTCTGGATTTATCATTGTATTAATACTGTGGGAATAAATTTAATTATATAATTTCCTTTCTTTGAACAAAAAAACCTAAGTTTAGAAAACAAAATCCTAGGGTAGTAGTGACTAGGGCGTAGCCCAATTTAAAATCCATTAGCGATTTAAAATATCGTCCCGTTCCTCCTGGGGGATCGTCTCCGGGAGATTAGCGTCCCGCCGCGCCCCCGCGTCCCCCGCTCTCCCCCCGGCGCAAACTTTATGTCCAGGCCAAAGATTAACACTGCGCGAACACTGAATCTCAATGAACCTCAACTCCAAACTCCTCCTAGCTGCTTCATCCGTAATCAACTTTATTTCTTTACAAAAATACATTTACAAGATATAAGCAAAAGTGAAAAGACCTGATACTTTTTTTAATTCCATAACTTTATAAAGAAAACTGTAATTTTTTGCAAAATTCATCAGCAATGTTGACTTTTTAATGTACTTATTCAAAGGAAATGTAATCATTATAATATTTGTAATACTTCCCAGGACTGACAAAATGTATAAATATTGACAAACTCCTCTTTGGACAACTCTTTGAAAATTGATTCATAAATTATTTGGACGCGAGCGAATTCGAGATTTGCCGCAGAATGTTTAAATAGGAAGCTAATTAAGGAAATTGCGATCCTGGAGGTCTTCAAATTTAATTCCTTTGATGGATTATTAGAAGGATTTTAAATAGACAGCATTAATTAAATGTTTGAGGAATTTCGACTTATGGCCGCCTAAATAGAACTTCTAAATTCTTCTTAATTTCATTTCCATCGCATTTGATGTAAATTACGTTCATCACAAAATAATATTATATGAAATTTCAATTTAAATATATAAATCATAAAAAGGTCACGAATACTTTCTCCTCCGTCCGGTCGTTTACAATAATGATACACCGTTCAGATAATCGTATGAAATAAAAATGGATCGTTCGAACGAATATCTTAATTTAACATTTTCGCATATTCCACAAGAATTTTTATTAACTTACAAAAGATAACATTTCTTAAGTTTGTAAAGAATTTAACAATATAAATGTGATCAACTGACAAAGTTATATAGCTCTCACCCACTCTCCTGATATAGGTTACGACACAGTTGAATGCATGTTAGCAGATGCGAAGATCGGAACCCTATCTTGACTCATTAACAATGCATAACCACTTTGGAATTCAAACCTTTCTGGGGACGCCTCTTTAACATTTGATGTCTAAGCCTTTGATGACCTCTAAGTAAATTACTAACAAAACCATTCTATGTTAATACTAAACGACTAAACATAACGTATGTATATTACATCACATATTTTTTTAAGTTTACAAAATAAATATGAAGATAGCTAAAAAGGTTTGGTATGGTAGGCTAATTTAAGCAACGGTATAGCCAAGTAAAATGCAAAGTAAGTAACAAACTCACAACATAAGCATTAGAAAGAACGACTGTCAGGTGGTATCTACGCTGCTACGCCGGTACTACGCGCTACGCCGTAACCTTTTATGTTACATAACTACTTCGGTTTAACGATACATTTTGTTTATAATTTCTTAAAGTTTAGGTTGTTAAACTATAATTATAACATTTATCATACATGTTTGATTTTAAAAAATGGAAAAGATTGAAAATTTTTATAAAAAAAATCCAGTTATTTAAAAAAAAAGCTAAAATAGAACAAAGCGAAACATCACACTGTATAAATAAAGTAAGGTGCTCTATGTTTTAAAAACTTCAGCAGTTATGTGCTCGTACAAAAAAATATAGTAAAAATTGAGTATTATAACACGAAACAAGCGACCAAAGCAAACCGCAACAGCAGATTGGATTTATGAAATTACAGTTTGTAAATGCCTCATCCGATTGTAATGTCCGGTTCAAAAGCGATTCAGCCGGCATTCGGTTCGCTAAAGTGTCCATAATCCCGAGCGAGCCGACACGCCGCCGCCGGTCGCCTGTACCTGGATAGTTCAAATAATGCTTGTCGCTTACACAAATTGACCTTACTATATCACAAATTCTACTTGAAAGCAAGCAAGATCTAACATTTGTTACAGCTCTCACACTTGTTCCACATTTGTACATATATAGCACTTATCGTGGGTTTCTGAGACCAAAATCTCCGTTTTAACATTTTGTTATTATTTTATCCAAGATTCTGATTTCAGAAACCAACGGTTAGATATGTAAAAATTAAACTTATAAATATTTTGAACGTATGTTATGTTGTTAATCTGGCTAACATAAAACTAACTAGTGGTAAAGTTATAAGCTCAACTACGAATGTCATCTTATTTTTATAAGATATAATATAAATAAGAAATATACACTTTTCTCCGCAAACTTTTTAGATAATTTTTAAAACATTATTACGTAAGTTATACACAAATTAAAATATGTTCTCAGTTATAACAAAGTGTTAAACAAGTAAATAATATTAGCGTCGTCTCCGGGCTCGTAACAAAATCGTTTTTCATATAAAACGGAGGCGACCGCGTCTCAAGTGAACTATAAACGGATGCTACTTCCCCGCCCTCCACCTACTGCAATTGACACTGCGCTGTAAATACCCACCGGAACGGAAAATGTTAGTCTTTCGCTGCAACTAGAAAACTAAATATGTAATACTGTTGTTGTCCATATTACGATGGCTCAGTGGTTATACACTAAACTGCCGGTTTAATATACGAATCTTATCTAAACTGTATTAAAAATTATTTTAACATAAAAACCGATATTACAATGATATTTAAGATTCTCTCTCAAAGTTTCTGTCAACATCATCATCAGCTCACTATACATCCCCCACCAAGGAGGCTACCCTAAGTTAGAAGCCATAGTCGACCACAATGTCTCAGTGCGGGTTAGTTGACACCTCACTTAAAACCTCAAAATAAAACTATAACAGTAACTATATTTTCCTTTACTGTAAGAACGTCGGATAAAATTTCTGTGCTACTTACTAATTCGTTACTTTTAAAAGCAAATAATATATTTTTCTCTTTTACATTGGTTCAATTTAAAATCATCTATGTTTCAATTTGTAAACAGTTAAGAAACTAAGGAAAGAAAAGTCGTTCAGTGGAACTGTTATGTTTTCACTTGGTATTAGAAAATCCAATTTTATTCCAAGTGTCGTTAGGGCGGAGCAATTTGGAAACAAATACCAATACTTTGGACAGGTTATTTGAATAACAAAACGAATGTCACTTAAAATACTTTATCCTGACTTTTTCTGTTCACACGAACAGAGCGAAATGAGAACCAGTATTTATGTGAACTTAAACAGATGATACTGTTCCTGTATTCAGTCTATGTAATACAGTCGAACCCAGAAAATCGGGAAATCTATACGCGAGAAAACTATCTCAGTCCCCTGAACTCTCGCTTATCTAAGTTGGACTGTAACATGTTTAACATATTTAATTATATACATACTATGTTATTGAGGCTGTCGTCGGAAACCCTTCGTCAAACATAAACACCTGAAGTTGTAGTTATTCGCAAGGACTCGTGCAAGTTTAATGTCGCCAAACAGGATTCCGCCGCAGATCGCCCTCCACTTACATTAGGGTGAGCAGTAAAGTGCGGAATGAGGGTCGCGGCGAGCCATATCCCTTCTGAAGCCGTTTGCCTCGCCAACGCCAATGCATTTTAACCCAAACTTTATTATACAATACTTAATTTAAAGCTTTTAAAAGTTTATTTCGCCTTACGTATGTGTAGGCTATTTCTTTTATATATAAACTGTGTGTTTTTATGGATAAGCAATTTAAGCTTGACAATACCACGTGATGTTTCGTACACTTTTATTCAACCATAATATAAAATAAAGAGCACAGTCTTACAGCAAGAAGTCTTGGCTCACACATCTACTCGTGCCGATTTTGCTATACATCAAATCTTTCTTGAATTCGGCGTTCCAAAGAGCTTATCAGGTCCGAAATGTGAAGGGGGTTGATCCCAAATACATCCATTGAATAATTTTTGTATCAACTACATTCTATCGCTGTTGTCTTATCGCGATTAATATTTTGTAAAACTGTTAAATAAAATACACAAGAAATAAACTACGTACACTACGAAACATTCTGAAAATAAAGCAATTAAATAAAATACACAAACTACAGATAACAAGATTATAGTCGACACACTTCCACGACTCGATATGAAGAGATAAAATAAATGCGAGAAATGTAGGAGTCTCTGTCGGGTCGCAGCTGCGCTCCGCTGCACCTGTAATTGATTGTCGTCGAGCGACGGCGGGCGGCGGTGACGGGCGACGCCGGGCGCGCGACTCTGTATGTCACAGTCATTAACATACTCACAGAGACTAGCTTCCGGAGTTACTGCAAGGATTAAAATCTCATTTTGCGATATACGAACAGAACATTATTATTGAACTTGTATTCTAATTATAGTGGCTGAGTAAGATTAAATTAAAACATGGCAACTTTTACGTAATAATATACACAGATATATTTACTTTTTATCATGAAAATATAGAAATCTCTTATACTATTTTCATGACTTTGGCTTAAATTTATTCTCCTCAATTTTTTATCGTTATTTGATCATTTTTTATAACTCGATTACATTATTAATATCTTTAATATATTTCAGTAAAACGTTAGAAGAGAATTAATTAAGACGAGATTTATGTAGACAAATAACATATTCATTGAGACAGTTTCAGATTCTGTCGTTTATTATTTATCTTTTGGTAAATTCTCGCTCGTCCCGTAGCGAATCCAGTTAATTAAATCCTTATGAATATATGATTTAGTACTTTAGTCAGACCTTTTAATAAATCTATTCCGGTTAATCTTACCAACTATAATTAACCATTCCATTTGGGGGCGAACTTAAATTTAATATACACAAGCAAATTACGCGGTGTTATCAAATTCAAAGCTGCAGGGAGCGATACAACGCCACGTGCTCTCTGGAGGAACACTCGCTGTGCTGCATTCCATAGTACCTAATGAAAGCCACGCAATGGCTTTTGCAGTAATAGGCCCAACTAGAATAAATATCATAAATACATTTAAAAAAAGTAGTAGTTGTGTTATTTGCTTGTCGACCTTATTGCGTAAACTTTTTATATCGATCAATCAAAATATTTATTTAAAGTTATAAACTATAAATATTGAACCGTACACGTATGAGAGACGCACATTATATTTTAAATGTATACGTGCAAAGATTGAATACGCAAGCGACTCATTCTGCATTTAAAATTGTTTCATTATCGCGCTTGTACAGTTTGCAAAATAACGAGTGGAAGAGTGAAGCGTATACAGGCATTGTTGCGCTCACGGCCCACTTGACACGCATTGTGGCTGCACGGGGGCGCACGTGGTACACGGGAGACACGGGTCACACAGGGGGCACGTGGGGGCACTTTGAGACGCACGGATTTCATGAGAACTCACTCGCCGCGTATAATGAACGTGGGAGGGCGCTGGCAACGCGTATTAATTCAGATACACTATCATAGCAACGCTGCGACTCTTGGGATGACATGAATTTGTTGGTCTACGAAAAAATACATTGTTACTGTTAGTCAAATATATTTCTGTATGTCGTACTAGAAGTATCCGCAGTCAGTGTTACTTAGGTAACTTCCATGAACACTAGCGACACAATTGTGCACATGTATCGGACTTAGGAGATAACATTAAAAAGAAACAAATGTAAGTAGCGGCAGTTGTACAGCTGCCGGGAGTCGGTGTGAACTCGTAAACTTAATTGTTGCGCGGCACCACCTCGTTAATACTAAATTTTATAATTTCCACCTTGAAATGTCTTACACACCTGCTCCCTATTAAATCAAGTCTGCATAAGAAAGGAAAACTGTAACTAAATTACAGTGCTATAAGATGGAAATCTATTTTAAAATTGAGTTCGGAAATAATTTAGATAAAGCTATTTTAAAATTTTTGTAAATGGACATAACCGAATTCACTCAATGTCCCCAGAAACGCGAAAATTCAAGAAACTCCTTGATCGTAGTCTTAATTTTTAATTTATAATTCAATTTATTTTTTAGGTATATTCTTAGTTCGCTGTTGGGTTGAAGTGTTTTCATTAATTGCAGCAATTCGTTAAAATTCTCAAGTCCCCGCTGCGTGCAGGACTTTGCTAAATCGATTAAAGTTGCACTGAGGGCGCGCCTGTCGTCAGCCGGGGACGATTTAAGATATCACTGCTTTATAGAAACACGCTCTATGTTTGCACGATTAAGTAAGTAAATAAGTTAGTTACACTATTATTTTTAAATTTTAAACATATTAACATTTAACTCTATAAATTGGAAGGGATTAAAAATAAATTTAATTAGTTCTTAATTTTTCCTGCATTAAAAAATATATTCTGTTTGGAAAAGAGTTTCATGCTGCCCTTAATGTATAGTTACATTGTCAATATATATATATTTTAAATTATACCTCAAAAAACATCAACTTTTGACCTTTAAGTGTGAAAAAGGTTTCGCAGCCGGTAGGATTCGAACCTACGCTCCCAGAGGGAATCTGATTTCGAGTCAGACGCCTTAACCACTCGGCCACGACTGCTATGTGGAGCAAACTGAAATTATAAATAGAGTGCCTGAAACTAAATTGCTAGCTTTCTGATTCTCTCCTCTGTAATCATTTATTTATCCAATATACTCTGATGATAAGTCGCTTTTGATCATATAACTCAGTCTAGAATATAACTACAGTAGGAGATCCGCGGCGTGCTCGTATAATTAGTCAAAGCTGTTCCGGCGAACAGCACGCTCTGTCCCCGTCACGCAGCGAGCTAACAACGAAGATTGATCGCGAGACCTTAAGCCCTTCTCTTCTGCATAAAATGCATTATTTTACTGCCACATAGACACAGATGACTATCTAAAGAACAAATGTATTGAACATTGTTTTTAATTACTTAAGTACTGATGGAAAAATCGCATCGTTACAACAATAGTAAAATTCGTTACAACAAATTGATGTTGTGTATTAGAAATGAAAACATTTACGTACAGAAAATTGTCCCAAAGTTTAATTACCTTAAGCATTAGCGAAGCAACGCCTTTGTTCCTTCACAAATAAATGTGTGGCCTGGCCTACACAAATAGCCATAGTTTGGCCATTCCATTATTACTTCATTACGCCCGAGGAAATAGGGTATAATTAGGTATTGTTTGGGTTGATAATTAGCAGCGCCCTAAAGGTAATAACATTTCTAATAATACTATATTAAAACAAAGATCTCACAAAAATACACAATAAAAATCTTAAAAAAAAAGAAAATACAGATTATTTTTCCACTTGTGATAAGTAATCCTACTACAAAAAAAAACAATAGGAAGGAAACCTGGACCTTATTAGGCCTCCGGAATGCACACTCATCAGACAAAACTCAGAATTTCTTCCACTTCACGCCTGTCTTCTGTGGCGTAGTATTTCACCGGTAGATCCGACCCTTTCATGCACGCAATAGATATTGTTGTTACGAGATCTACCAAGGACATTTAATTTAACTTTTTGTTAAATATAAATTAAAATTTAAAGGATTAATTTATTCATTATAATATTATTATATTCACGTTTACAAACATTTTAATGTAGCTTGCCCGAACTTGTCCTGTTTTTCTTTATCAACATTACAAAGTTGGAAGCGATCTTTTCCGCTCTAATCTTTTACTTAATCTTTACCTGCTTTTACAACATGACAGTAACCTGCTCAATTAATTTGACCTTCACTCGTTTCAAACTTTCCATGCTTGATATTTAAACTGTCATGTTTTCATTAAAACTTACAATTTTTAAACGATTTAAGATACTTTTGCTTTTCATAAGGCTAATAAAAATTTGTTCTGTTGTTGTTTTATTAATTTGAATTGTTTTATTTCAATAATTGATATCTTTTAATACTTTCTAAAGTAAGCCTTATTTATTTAATAATTTAAATTTATTATTTGTTTTGAATTCCTTTATAATTCTACATATATCATATGAAATTGACATTAACTGAGACACTAAATTTATCGTAGCATTTCGTAGCACAATTCAAGTGCTACGAATTTAAATTAAATTAACTATCTTTGTTCAGGAGTAAAGGAATCTCCGGTTGGAAGACGAGCCATTGATGTCAGGAGCAGTTGCCTATTCTTCTGACTAAATTTGACGTCCTTTCATTCACTTGACATAGCACCGTTCACTGTGAATCTGATATTCAGAAATTAATTTGAAATAAATATTTATAGTATTTTATTACATGAAAAAACAAATTAATAAAATGTTTCGATTAGATTCTTGTACACCGCCATTTCTTGAAGTACCTAAACAAAATGGAATCGTCACGATACATAACAGAGTATTCCAATTTATGTTTGTATTATAGTTAATATTCATTGAAAACCTGAACGAAATTAACTTTAAATTGTTCTTCTCATATGCAAAAAGTACAAAAAGCAATCCGCGTATTCGGCTGAATCGCGAAACATTAAATATTCATAGAGATTAAGTTAAAATACTCCATGCAGAGAGCCTGTCCCCGCCCCCCGCGCCTGCCCCGCAGCCCCGCGGGGTAGGCGAGGTGTAGAGCTCAACGAACCACAAATCCCGGCTTTAGATAATTAGTTGAGTTCCCTTTTGATTAACTTTTCACGCTCATATTCATAAAGAATAACCCGCGAGCCGGATTTTCGGATTATCATAAATGTCACTTTGATTTCTAACGCTCAGAAGTCACGACATGTTTTATTGTTTATGTCTCTTTACCTTCACCATAAGCTTCTTTGCCATTATTTTAAGATCATGTTATACTAGTAAAAAGTAATATAACGATTGTATAATTATGTGAGTGAATTATATTTCCAGATGGTCGGTCAACAAAGTGATCTGTTTAATATTTAACGTCATTTACGAGTATTGTTGATTGCGAGTATTTGCACATTAAAATTTCCGAGTCGTTTAATCGCAAAGTCAATGCGTACCATTAATTTGTCATTGCGAATTGCGCAATTCATTACTTTTAATATACGATGGTTTCGTCGACGAAACGTAATAAAACGAGATGGATTTATATCCGAGTTCACTCGTAAATCATATGCTGCATATAATTAAAACGAATCGAGTGAACGCTTCATAACTTCAGTTTTGTATTTGAAATAATAAATTATACAAATACATAGCTAAACATACAACGATTATGAGGAATCGATTTTGCGGCATTACGTTATAATGGAACGGTTAACATTGTTAGATTAAATCGACAACATACTTAAATAATATAAAGCAATATTAACACATTCTATAACCGTGAACAACACATACATACTAAGCGGTGTGCATGAGTTTAGATAAGATATTTCTGTGGGGCCGCTCAATACAACTACAAAAGCTCTTCCGTCAACTTACGCCTTTAAAATTTCATTGAAAAAAAGATCAACAAATATATTAAAACGTGACGAGATAGTAAGGAATATACTTTAATACAGTGATATTGACACGTCAACAGAACACTCGCTAATAAGCTATTATCATAAAACGTGCCGGCACATTACGCGGGAGGCTTTCGCGTTATAC
This sequence comes from Papilio xuthus, assembly GCF_000836235.2. Classification (NCBI taxonomy): domain Eukaryota; kingdom Metazoa; phylum Arthropoda; class Insecta; order Lepidoptera; family Papilionidae; genus Papilio; species Papilio xuthus. The sequence goes on along the minus strand of NW_013532897.1, from coordinate 1,058,903 downwards.
ATAGAGTACTCAAGACGGTCACGCGCATAATGATACCAACACTTATCGAACTTATATGTCTTAATAGATACATGACACACATTTACCTCGATTTATATCAAATTTGGAAACATAAATATAGCTTTTAATACAAAATAATGGAAAAGGAACAATTCCTTTGCAAAATAATACATTCTCTTGTAGAGTCAAAAGGCATAAAGGCTTTGTCAGCAATAAACAAATAGAATCCTTTTACAATAACAACTTTAATATTTACCAAATCGAAAATACAAATTCAATATAAATACAGAGAGAGAGGCACGTACAATAATTACAAAGCCGTTTTCTTAAGATATTTGTCAAATATGAAAAGCCTCTCGCTCTGTCTGCGGACACGTTCAAAGAAGATATCATTTTATTGGATTCTAGAGGGAAATTTTATTACACGAAGAGAAACAACTAAAGAGATAACAAAAGAAATTTTTAATTTTAATAAGAATTAATTCGTAACCCGAAATAAAAACACTAATAACAGCTAAGCTAATCTAAGCTTTATCTAACCAATGTTTATACCAACCATACATTACCAAAGCAAAGTGTTAATGATTTCATAAGTAAACCGAACAATAGACCATAAAAATAATGTTAGGTTGTGTGCACACTATACAATGTAGGTGTTAATAAATAGAGGGAGGTTACGGCGCAGCGGCTCGATTTAGCAGATAACTTTAACGTCTTAATATCATTTGCATTTAGCGCAGCGCTCGTGTGGGAGCAGCGGTAAGGCCTGCTACACACTACAGTGCTCTTTTAAGATATCAATCATATTTATTTAAATACAAAAGACACTAACATTGTAACACAACAAAGCAACCAGAACTATTCAAGTTTAAGAAGAAAGTGAACTTATATTTCTACAAAATCGGCATAATGTAATATTATTTTGTGTTACATTAATATTTGCATGTAATGTAGACAGAATACAGTTAATGTACAAATATAATTATTAACAAAATGGAACGCTTTAAACAAAAGGTAAAAACGTTTGGCAATTATGTCTTTCCAGATTTAAAAACCCGTATCTTGAAGCTATCCGTTATAAAATGCAATATCATTGTTTTCTATTCACGCTTATCATTGTTAACTGCGATGTGTAGCGAGCTTTATTTTATCGATGAAGGGGAAAAGTCTTCCTCTAATAAGGAATATTGGCGCCTGAAAGCGCTTACGCGAACACAAGCGCCGCGAGAACGTGATATGTTTTAATATTGCTTCCTCGCTGCTACGCCGCTACGATGCTACAAGGGTACGCTGCCTCACCGAAGCACTGCATGCTGAAAAGGCTGAATATTATTTTCATAATGCTTTAACTTAACTTCTATTATACTTATTGCTTATTATTAACTTACCTAGCTTAGTGGTATTTCAAAAAGTACAGTACAATGTTGCATTATTTGTATGTATATTTTTACTTGTTAGCATAAAGCCATCGGTGATTGATCCTAGGTGTACATACATTGTCTTGCAAAGTTAATGGAAATAACATTTTCTAACATTTGACTATAGAGCTCTTAGTCACTTGTTTGGTAAGTTAAAGTAATAACATTCATTCATACAAATTAATTTAAATTTTCATCGACACAAAATATTAAATTAGTTGTAAACGCTAATGCGGAGTTGTACGGTACGATGAATGAAAACAAGCTAAACATGTTCATTGTCGCGAGCACAAAGCGCTTTTTGTGCCGTCGTTGCGGAGGCAGTCGTCCGGCCGCGGCCAGTTAGTGTTACATTAAACTTATTGCTAAATGTATTCCGAGTCCATAAACCACATGAATAATTCACATCTGACCGCCGCGCCTCCACCGGCCCCCAGCTAATGCTATCAAAATGTTAACGGATTTTAAACTGAATACTTTCCTTTTTAACCTTGGTCAAACTTTGCCCAACTATTTATTTGCAAACATGTTATAAAATAACATGAAATAAACTGCAACTAACACAATACAAAAATATAGAAAATTTTAGAAAGTTATTCCAACCACAAAAGTTAAAGATGCAAAACTGATTTGAAAAATTCTAATATGTATTACAACTAAGTTTAGGTGCAATTAAATAATTTTAACCACAATAATTGTCGTCAATAATACCAAACTATTGACTCGACCAATTAAGTTGATAACGATAACTTGAATTAGTAGCTTGAATGCACCAGCACAGGAGGGCTGCGATAATCAAACCGAAGTGATGCCTTCCGCTCTATTTACAAACGAATAATATAATGTTGAAATGACGGCGTGGCGTCACATCGGCGGAGGCAGCGCGCTCGACTTCCGCCCAATAATCACTTCCTTCATTATACCAGAGCAAAGCCTCCAGCTAGTAGCAGGGCACATGCCGGTTACTATATATTTATTTATTGTTTTGTGTTGTCGGGAATGTAAAAAATACTATGAAATACATTATTTCTGCTTTGGTTTAATTACAACCAAACCCGCATATCATGTATCACGTTAAAACTCAGATGCCTGCTTTCAGATAAAATAAATTAAAAAAAAATATTTCCGTTTATAAATATCATTAATTTCAAATTAGAATCGCTCGATTAAATTTCAGGAGGAGACACTTTACAAGAAACCGCTAAGTAAGCCGAGAGTTTTGTATTTGTTACAATACGACTTCGAGAAATAACTCGGCTAGAGGAAAAGGATTTTCTTAGTTATAATTAATCTTAATTACGACTTAAAGCTGAGACACGCCTTTCTCGGATCCAACGAATGACTTTCTTAAAAGAGCTCTACAGTTGAATTAAACTATACACCGATCTCATCGACTTGATACTTCGGAAATTTACCTCAAAAGATTTTTTTTATCTTATTCACCTTTTTGTGTGTATTAAAACAATAACGATTATGATTACTTCAAAACGAGTTGTCTGATAATTTAGTGCTTTACGATAAAATGTTTGAGTTCTTTAACTCCTTTGCTGTCAGGACCAGATTAAATCAAATATGATGTGGACGATTGAATACTCTTTGTCATTGTGGAACAATAATTTTAGACGGATTTTACATTTCGTTACGTAAAGAACGACTTACTAGCTGTTCACATAGATTTGTGCAAAAAATATATATCGGAGGTGTGAAAAGTTCGTTTTGGACGTTCGGAGGGAAGAAGGATAAAGTTTATCTTGATTTGCGTGCGGGCGTCGCTCGTTGAAGCGCGGGGCAGAGCGGGGTAGAGCGGGCAGATCGGGGCGGCATGTTTGTATGCATGAGCGTGATGCACTCCATTACCATACAAAACGTGTCACATTTTGGATTCCCGCTCGGGTCCTCGATGCGGACGACCTTCCAATGACCTTACCTTAAGCTAACTAGAAAACGTTCAGCTGACGCTACGGAATAACGTCAGCTATTAACATATATTGCTTCAGAAAATGTTTGATCAGTCAAAATACGCTGCAAGTAAATTTTTATTTAACCTGCATAAATTTAGTACCATGCCTTATAGTAGACAGTTAAGACTAAGATAAATACCTTGCGAGATATATTTGAATAACCCGAATATCATTTGTTGCTTAAGTTCAAATATTTTTTTTGTTTTAATCGTAAAAGCAACAGATTTCCACTTTACCCGTGCCCACGCTAATCCGACAAAGGCGAAAATTGTTGAATTATTTATGAGTCGTCGATGTACGCTGCGCAGTGCGTAAACAATACCAAACAAGCGCCCAAAGAGGATAAGTTGCGTAATGTAATGATAGTGTTGAAGCTCTGATATAGTATAAAATCCTTATTGTGAAATAAAAAGCTTTGCGTATCTTCCGATAGTTGACCTCAGTATACTAAGATAATGAAACATTTCAATTATATGTTATGCTACTAGTGTTGAGGGAAGATTTATGTAGGTACACAATCTCTTTGATAGACAGGATTCACGGATCTTGATGAAATTTGGCGCAGATATAGAACATAATCTGGATGAACACATAAGCTACTCATTCATATTTTTTTAATTCCGCTCAAACGGAGTAGCGGGCGACGGCTAGTATAGCATAAAGCCTGTCTCGATATAATTGAATTTAAAAAATAGCCTTTTGTCTACATCTTCAACATAAAGGCTTAAACAAATTATAAGACAATCGCCAAATAATTGAATAAAATGTTATTTGACTCTATTTAAATTACTATTTTAATATAAGTTATTGAAATCACACAGTAATTCTAATTTTACTATGAAAATTTAAGACAAATGATTTTTGTTTAGCACGAGCGCTAAGTCTAACACAAAGACTTAAGCACTAGGCGCTTTTGTATTACAATGAATAGTACTATAATTTATCTTAAACTTAAAAACATTCTTCAGACAATTTTTTGCATAAATATAATAAAAGCGTTATTCCAAAGTGGATTTTTATTCAAAGAGCGCTCTTTGAACCCTTAACAATTTAAAGTGACAGGTTAATCTTTTTCGGACGAGTCAGCCGCTTAGATCGGGTAAACATTTTTTCTGCAAAGCCAAAAGGCCTCAGAAAAGTAGCACTTTCGCCCTAGATTATGTCGATAGATAATGGCCATCCGTAAGTATCTTATAATAAAACTACGTTGTTCCAGGACAAGTTTTGATCCTTAAAATAACATTATTTTCAAGTTTTTCTAAGTATATGCCATTTGCAATTTTCACGGGCTTTTAATTTGATATATTCCTTGAACATAAAATGAATAGAGTGTCTTACAGGTATAGTTCATTAGATATGATATAACTAAGTGCATCCCGTATGTTATTAGTTTCAGAGCAACTCGAAAGGAGACTCGGTAAAGCTCTGTATAGCTTTTGATAGATACTTAAAGGTCAACTTCCATTCGTCTATTCCTCGTTCAGTGGGCTTCGCTCCTCCTCGCGATCCTCCGTCAATGTAAAAAACTGCCATAAGATCCTTTTAGGATTTTATTCCGATTAATCGGCGACTACGCGACGGCGGCGTGTCGACAAAACGATGATGGCGAGGGGCGGTGCCGTGTAGGAAGGTAGTTTAATAATGCGCGTTGACCTTAATTATATCCGGTACAGCAAGTCGGGGTTTAGTGAAACTTCCGAAATGGCGGACTTGTGTGCAGTCACAAATAACTTGTTCGTTGAATTACGGCAGAGTTTGTCATGGTCTCCATGCTTTAGTCTCATAAAATCAAGTATGTCTGCAACTATATCGTATGATGTGTAAGATATTATACCAAAATGTATTTAAATATATACGAGTATGTTAAATAATTTTACTAACAAGTTTCATTATAGATCCAGTTCGAAATGACGCTAGTTTCGCATCAAACGCACCTGCGCAATGAATTTGTGACCTGAATATTCATCCCTTACTAAGCGTTGCTCACGAACACACGTATTACGCATTTATTGCTTTACCAGATACCAGATACCAGGTACACGGATGACTTAAATTAGTCTTCAAGTAACGTTGTCGCGAAACACAATTTATTGATAATTATTTATTTTTTTTATATCATAAGGTGGCAAACGAGCGAGCGGCCAGCTGAAATAGCTGAAATAGCGAAGTGACCGTTGCCCATAGACATGCGAAATTGCATATGCGTTGCCTACTTTTAATCGATGGAGGAGAGGATGCACAGAAAGAAAACATTTCCATGCATCCCCTCATCCGGAAAGTCCACTTCCACTTCCCATCCTTTCCTTATAAGAAAAAGGGTGGGAAGGGAAAGAGGACCAAATAAGACCTCCGGGACGCACACTCATCAGACTGTACGCGGAATTGCTTCCACTTGACGCCTGTCTTCTGTGTGGTCGTGGTATTTCACCGGACGAGTCGGGCCAATTCGTGCGAAGATGTTAAAGCGGGCTCTACCACTGTTAGAAAGTAGTAATTGAATGTTAATATAAATTAATACGATAAAGTTCTAACTTCTATGTTGGTTATAGGTATTATATTTTGACTGTTGTGTTTGCTTTCTAAAGACCGGCAACGCGTTTGTAATTGCCTATCTGTGAGCGCAACATTACGCGAACTTTATCCGTGCGAAAAAGGGACTTGTTTGACTTAATCTTTTGTAGAAAGAAAGAAGGTCATTTAAAAATTTTTAACATAAAAGAGAAGATAAATGATGTCCTGCTTTGTGTAGGACACGCGAACGCGTCGCGCTCGCCGCACATTTAATAATACATAACACGACATTATAAATGAAAATGCAATGGAAAATATGCCGTATATCTGTTGTATAAGGTTGTTGTCGCGAGATAACGCGATTGCAAAGGAATGTACATTAAATGCATTAAACAAAACCACATGATTTATACGACGGCTCGCTTTTTATCATCTTTGACTTTTCATAAAAACTGCATTCATATTTAAATTATGAATTTAATTAAATATTTAAAAATGGGCTGCAATTATTTTCTATACATTACGACAACCCTTACTGATATCGTGTAACTAAAATCAACCAAAACCACTTTCACCAACTTTTGTGAATTTTAATGTTTAGGTTATTCCATGATATATCCTAAATATATAAGATAAAATTTAACAAACGTACTTGTAATTGAGTAGGATCGCACCCACAGCGACTTTAAAAAATAAATTTAAAATGACTAAGTTCTGAACCGCGAGTATTTAATTTTAATTTTTCCACGATTTACAAAGTGGTGGTAAAGTTAACTGTGCGAGATAAAGCGAAAAATCTCAAAGTATTCTTAAATACTAACTTTCTCTTCGAAAGAAAATAAATTACGCAAGACAATTTGGAAGATTTAACGCTATTCGAATGAGGAGCGGTTACAACTAACTATTTTGTGAGTACATTCTTATTTGAAACGTAACGTGCGCTTGAACAATTTGTTACTCCTTCACTTACTCTGTGATTAGATAGAGATAACACTATATTTCAATACAAGTATCACTGAAACGGAAAGTCACAGTAGCCATATAACTGTATCTTCGACTCCTCTCCAACTGCAAGTAAGAAGCTAAGTGCTTTGTAATAAATTAAATTAGCCGTGTTAACCTAACTAATGCTATTATCTGGTATTAAGCAACTACACACACAATTTATATGCAGTTTCAGTTCACCTATGAATTATTTTATTTTTTTAAAGTGTCTTAAAAGCGATAAGATATAAATCCATTAGTGTGGGCTTCCATTGTCGACACTCTTGCATAGAAATTCATATCACTCTCAATCTCTTAAAAAAAAGATTGTTTTAATATAATTGTTTCGGCAGTGTAATTTCACGTTAAAAATGTTTTATCGAATTTATCATCTCATAAGCTTTACCGATATATTTTATATTTAAATGTATCGTAATTGCTTAACAACTTCGGATGTCTTTAATTGCAGACGTAAACTCAATTAGATTTTAAATCCAATGTAAATGAAGTAATGCAAATCAGTTCTGTGTGAACATTAAATTAGGTCGAGGCGAGTTCGCCAGCTCCACTACAAATACATCCAGACTGAAGTTAACTGAACTTAGCAAATTCTTTTCTCTAAAATTTATTTAAAAGAACAAGCGAAAGAGATAATAAAATTATTATGGAGCTTAAAGCGTTCTTACAATACTTTAAAGCGCACTCTCTCGCACTTTGAGAGATAATAAAAGATTATGTTGAAGTAATATAAGTCTTCTTTATAATATCATTTACGATATAAAAGTACATGTTATTCTCGTGGCTAAAAAATTAACTTTTCAAACAACATTTTCAAGAAACCTTTCAAACGATACTTTATAACTAAAACTTATTATAGTATGTTTTTAAAAGTTCGAAACTAAAAAAAAAACTTGTAGAAAAGTTAAAGGTCACGTTTTAATGTTAAAGCCATTAAATTACTTAACCTTTATTGCCTTCTCGTTTAACGGATAATCATATCATGCTTATAACACTAATATTATAAATGCGAATGTTTAGATGGATGGATGTTTGTTTGTAGGTATCACCGGAACGGTCCAACGGATTTTGATGAAATTTTCACAGATATAGAACATAGGCTGAAAGAAGAACACATAGACTACTAATTAAGTTTTTATTAATAGCGCGGGGACGGAGTTTCGGACTCCAGTATTTCTAAAAATAACATTAGTCAAAGCAACGTCTCAAGTTAATGAAGCGCGGCAACAATTAAAGGCATTGAAGATAAATTACAATGGCCTTGCTGAAGAATACTTATTACAAATGAAATCTGCTTGAACCAAAGTCTGATTCAATTGAGACTAGAAAAGCCTTTTAGCAAATGGTCTCGAATAATTGGTTGTTACTTTGAAAGGTAAATTGGTTCTTTGATAATTATTGTTCGATTAAATTATTCGATTTCCTTTTTACTCATCAATATAACGAATTAATTTTAATGAAAACGATTTTATTTCTTGTCAGCTGTGTCCTTGTTGCTTACATTATTCTTTTCTATAAGAAGGTTTAGCTATTGTTAATTAACTATACAGTGACGTTTTCAAATAACTATGAATGCAGGTAACATTTAATATTTATTCTCCAAAAAATAAACATGTTAGTTATATCTTCAAGATAAATAAATAAAAAAGAGAAATGAGATTTTGGCTCACACGTTGCCCGCGGCAACGCGATGCGGTCAGCAACTACTACTATATGAATTTAAATTATTCATTGAATAATGAACCGTTCGTTAAGTATAAATAAGAGCTATTTTGAGGTAAGTGGATAAAGCCAGGATGCATAAACAAAGCAACATAACCCTAGCGGTTTTTCCTCATTATTTATTTAAGGTGTTATATAACGCTACTAAGTGCGCTTCATAAATACATACGTCTCACAAACATTTAAATACATAGTATTTTGTTCACTTTTTACAGAAGCTTTTTTGATTAGAACTTACGTCTCTCATCACCTCACTATACGTCCCCACCAAGAGGCTCGGAGCCTACTCTAAGTTAAAGATGAATAGGCCATAGTTAACCACGCTGGCCAAGTCCGGGTTGGTTGACTTCACACATATCTTTGTATTTCTTCTCAGATATGTAGTCAGGTTGCATCACGATGTTTTCCTTCACCGTAAGAACGTCGGATAAATGTACATATGTTAATCGGAATTCGAAAAACACATTAGTACGTGACGGGATTCGAACCTAGGACCTGCAGATTGCAAGTCAAGTGCTTGACACCTGTACCACCGACGTTCCAGAATGTACGAAGCACACAATAAATAATAAAAAATAAATTGATTTTGAAATCAAAATGGTTTTCTTTAATTATCTTGGTGGGAAATTTTTGTCCGGAGCCGGAGAAAGATTCAGATTCAATTAAGTTCATAGGCAATATTGTTATTCAGTTGATCTACATTGTTGGCAATATCGATTGAAAATCTAATTTTTGTAATGTCGTTCTTTGATTGGTTTATAAAATAATAATGTTACAATCATAGAAATGAAAGCTGTATCTTTTACACAACAACGTAAGTCGTTTACGTAAAATCGTTGCCTAAATCATCCATTAATCCAAGTGGCGGAATGTCGACGAACGATTTATATACGATTATATAGGAAAAGGGACTTTTTTCAGAGACGATTGATTCGATCAAAGCTCAGTTTGCAATCACTTTGAGAACGACACAATTAGTATTCAGAAGTTGTAAGTCGAGTAGGTCAGGTCTTTGCGACAAAAGCTAAATGGAAAAAGCTTTTCGATAAAAAACAAGGTTCTTTGAATTAAATTTTAATGGACGCATTTTTCCTTTGTAGTTCCTCAATTTTGTAACACAATTTTTTATTAAAATGTTATCCTTTTATATGATAACATACTTAATTTTGGGTACGAAGACCACTCCAGATCCATCAGCCTTCTTATGTTGATCAATTTAAGATTAGAAGAGAGAGATAGTAAGTGGACAATTCAATAAAACTGAGCTTTTTAAATTACGATGAAATATGCTGGAAATTTGAAACCGCCGTACGATCAAGCTTAACTGAACACAGGCTTGTAGCGGGAAATAGTGGAAAATATATATTTTACATGTATTTATTTTTTCATTGTTTTATTTCCTATATAATAATGCAATTTATAATAATAACCCGGCCACAGGTTGTAGGAGTGCACTAAAACTTTTACGAGTCCCGCGGGACGAACGAGAATAACATTTTCTTATGGTGCAGCTCCGCACCGATGCCGGTCATATTGCCCTAATTGACTAAATATATTCAGGAAGTTCCTCAAATGTATGAATAATTCAGGCCCTGACACCCCCCCCCACCTCCTAACCTCACCCCCCTCACCGCATGGTTAATGCTAATGCTGTCCGAATGTGGTGCACAACTCAACTCTATTAAACCAGAAGTCATTTAAAATATTGCACATAGATGCAGTCACACTGGCTGGCTATTTGACTGGACTGCCCGCACTACAGTATGTTTTCAATTACATCCGGTATCTAGCATTATTGACATCGATGTGCAATTTAAGTTTAAAAGAATTGTTTTATGCAAAGAAACATAACTTTAGCAACGCTATGCTATTTTGTCTCTTCGCCTCTTTGTGCATTTATTCTCAAAAGTAAAATATCTATAATTTAAAATGTTGTCGTAAGTACCACTAACAAAGGTTTGTAATCACCCTGTATCATAATTAATTAATAAAATTATTTATGTGACGTTAAAACACGTAGCGTAAATATGCTAATGGCATATATTAAGATTAGAAGGTGTGAAACTAGAAAGTTTGCAGACTCCGCACGACGAGCGAATAAACTTTCATTTAGTGTCTAATTTAATTAATTCTAAAAGCACTAACAGTTTACTGGATGGCTAAGTGAGCCAGAGGCAGAGGCAGGCACGCGCTACTTTACTACTTGTAAATAATATCTCATTTACACTAAAATATTTCTTTTCTTCAATTATTTTATAATTGACAAAAACTAAAAATTTGTAAATTTGTAGAAATCAAAGATATTTCGATATCGAAGCAAATTTAATCGAATGTTGTCTATTTTTTTTACAAATTAACTATTAACTAAAAAAATATTTTTATGCAGGAAAATTAAAATAAAAATTTAGTATTACGAAACATTCACAAACTAATAATAAAAAGTTTCGCAGTGACTGTCCTCCCCCCCCCCCCCCCCCAACCCGGCCCCCCGACCCCTCACCCGGCACGCGATACACTTACATCATTTCGCAAATGTATCTGTTTATATTTCATGTTTATTCTGTTCATTGATATTTTATTTTTAGTGTGTAGTGTTACGGTTTATTTTTGCTTGACGATTTTTAAATCATAAGTAGCGCGTTCGGTCGCCAGCGCCGCCGGTTGGATTTCAGCGAGCAGTGAATTAGCCGCGGCAAGGGACAAACCTTACTTAACTCAAAACATGTTTTTGCTTAAAATCAAACTTGCAAATGTTTTCCACATTACTTTTAACTATGTGGTTTCATTAATATTTATTTAAGAGAAACTTTGAATCAATATAATTAAAGAATTAGTTAAGCAAAGTAATTTTATCAATAATTAAACGATTAATCACAGTAGTTACAAATTATCTACAATGTTTTCCGTCTAATATCATACAAAATTCGATATAATTAATGATCTTTTAACTGTAATCATTGTCCAGATTCAAAAAGTGTTCTTTGAAGAAATAAAAAGCAAATCAATCGGAAATTGTGCGTTAAAAACGTTTCATTGAATTTGAATGTCGACAAACGAGAGCCGTTTCTTTTTAGTCTATTCACAAAACAGATCGAGCAGCGGGCAGCGGCTATCTTCAGAGCGATTGACTCGATCAAGCTTCATTTGGAATCCCTTGCGAGCTCCATTATAAGATATCAAGAATTAGTTATTTTGAGATTTTAATATAACATTTAAACACTCAATTAACGAAAAAAAATACGCGATGAATTTTGTACAAGTGCTACAAATTTTATTATATTATTTTTTTTAAATGAATTTATATATTTTTTTAATACTATATTGCAGAAATACCGTTTGTCTAAACAATATTGAAATATTTGTAAAATTTTTAAATTGTCTTTGAACTGACAGGTTTATAAGTTAGATGAACTTTACTTAAATACATTCATCGTAAGTCAAGTACTAAGTATTAACAAGTTCACAGACAGAATTATAATTAAGTACAGTTGTAAGCCCTAGCTTCTCCTAACTTTGATGCTTCAACTTAATTTAACGCTTTACTTATATTTATTATATTTATCTATATTCTATAGAAATTAGTTTAAGAAGAATTTCTCTTGAAAGCAAATTCACCGTTCTACTCAACAACGTAAAAACTTTTAAAAATTTGTATCGTCTTTGAAATTATGTTTTAAAATTACTTACTATAGACGAAATGGTCAAAATATTAGTTTATTGAAAATGACTATAAAATTTAATATATATCAATATTAGTCCAATGTTGTATCGACTCGAGTTTAGTAGTTATTACTAAATATTTCCTCAGTAGGTAGGCACATAGGTATTCGATATGATTGTATAGGTACGTGAGGTATTACTGGGGATTACCATTTTACGCTGGCATTATTGAAACCTCAATTATTCTCTTGAATCGCAATTCTCTTAATGAATAGAGCGAACTCTCTACATCATAATGGCACGCCCATTGAAATTCTCAGTCACATCGTATTTGGAGCACGTAACCATTTTAACGAGGAATATGAATCACTGCGCTGTCCTTATTATATCATATTCAAAAATATATGAGCAATTTTTCATATTTCTATATTGTTTTAAGGCAATAAATTAATCGAATTTTGTTTTAACAGTGAAAATCTAGAGTAAATTTGATTAAGTAAAGCATGCCTTTTATCACTGAGGGTACCATCGAGTGACACATTATTATTTTAAAACAATGTACTATTCATCACAATATCATGTGCATTGGAAAAATACCTCTAAAAACTTTTAAGAACATAATTAACACAAAACTTCCACTAAGTAAAGAGTCGAACATTTGTTATACTTATATTCAATTATTAGTTGTTATGGTAATAATACATTTATCAGTTCAATAAGAAGTCCGCGACGCGACTCGACGCGACTCGACGCGACTCGACGCGACGCCGAGACGCAGTTTATCACGATAACTTCGCGAGTCAACTCACTAACAAGTTTACAAGCTTTGTTCACGAAGTTTGTCAATTTGCCCTGCCCTGGGAATAACGAAATAATACTAATATTAAATACTTACGCAAAGATTAATGATTTTCTCTTGAGTTTGTGAACAATCTAAGAGATTAGCGAAAACAAACGGACTCGATCACGCGCCAATTGTAGGAACAACAAATCCATAAAATTAGCTATAATATTATTGGAAATCTGTATAATAATTACTTGTATATGCGAACATATAACACAACAAGCAATTGTACTTTCATCCGGTATAGGTTAAACTAAATATTTTGCATACTAAGTACTTATTTTAAAGCAAAATTTAACTAAAGACTTCAACAAGATAAGACGGCTAATTGAAAGATAAAATGTTACAAGTTGAGCAAACAATATCCGCGTTTCACAATCAAGCTTGTAATCTAAATGTTCTCGAAGAGCTAAGAGCTATCGTTACTGCAAAGCTATTCGCTAAGAGCGACACGGGTACGACACGGGAGCGAAACGAGAGCGGTGCGGGAGCGGTACAATGGCTGCTAATAACCAGAGGAACGCCGTATCTCCTCGCGATATAACTGATAACGTTAACGGAACGTCTTCATAAAATTTGCATGTTACTTGGCATTTAGTACTGCAAAATCTCGCTTATCAATGAACGGAAGCTGGAGCTTGAGGCGATTAACTCGACGCCAAGAAACAAATGAAAAATCAGATTATTTTTTAATGCTTTAACCACCCCTTAATACAAGAATAAGAAGCTATGTTTATCATTAAATGAACATGCTTATGTAAATCAAAATGACTAAAAGGTCAGCTATAAACCAGAATAATTCTAATAGCCACAGTTTAGCCCGCCACCAGACAGTGAGTAAAACGGTGCTGGTATGCATTATTCAGGGATCAACCGTCAGAGGCAGAGACGACCGCACGCGCTGCGCCGCACCGCTCCGCACCGCACCGCACCGCGCATCTCCCCACGGAATACTATTCAATTTAACTGTCAACAAAATCCGCCTCCGCGCGGATATTAAACTTTAGAATCACACCGAAACTTCACGCTTCCTATACAAATAAAAATTCCTCCACGTTTCTAATTTATTGCGCTTTGTACCAATGTTGCCCCCGACCAAACCGAAGCAATGACACTAACTGATTTTACCTGTAATATCTATAAATTGCATTTTACTGTTGGCTGGCTAAAAAACAATTTACTACTTTTAAGATAAATTGATTTATTTACTAACCTTAACATAAACAATAACATCTTGTGTAATATGATTTTTCAATCACATGTTTAATATATAAACAAAGTTGGTAGCTTGTTACTTTTTAATGTATATTTCTACGATTGTAACACATAAAATACAAAATAACCGTAGATATTTTATAAATGCATCATAAAATGTCTATTTCATCAAAGTCGTGTCGTTCAATAGTTCGTTCGAGTCGTAGAAATGATGTCGTCTAGACGCATTTGACGATCTGCAACCGCATTACACTGTTCACAACTTTCATATGAATTTGAAGCTTACTTTAATACGAATTTATATAATGTTCCGATCACATCTAATTCAATACTTCAACAAACAATAACAGGATCTACATTAGAAAAGTGATAAGTACACACGATAACTAGTATTCGACATTCCGATTGTTTATAACAACATCGAAAGAATCAGCATTGAGTCATTGTATGGGCAATCATCCTCGTTCAGTCGGTTTTAATTAATTACTTACTAGCAGTCTCTACCGTATCTTTATATGTAGGTTGGGTTTACCTTTGCTATGGCTGTCATAATTCATATAGTTTAGGTTATGTTAACGTCACCGACAAACCTCAGCGCGGTCAGCCACGGCCACGTCATGTCGGCGCCTACGGATATAAATACACCGTTAACTTTGTGACATCTTTGGTCGTTTTGACCTTTAAAAGTATGGATTATGGATATGCCTTGATTGCAAAAGCGTGGAAGGAAGAGGGTCATCGGAAGTTATCTGACCATCCCGTGTGTCGCCAGCCTCGATGTGAATCGGTTAAGATGTACACCAACTTAATTCTTATATTTTACATAAAGTCAATGTTACTTAAGGTACCCGGTTATGAATTAGAGCGATATAAAAAAATATTGCCACATTTTTAAGATAAACAACAAATTTATTGTCCGCTGATAACAAGAATTAACTATCACTTTAACTTTATTATTAAATTGAGTATCCACTTCGTTCGTCCTCGAGTCCGGCCTAATAATGATTGATTACTTAAAGTTTATTTCGAGTTTGTATTCTGAATACAATTTGTTAATTTAGTTCGCTATTTGTTAATCACAACTTAAGGGATTGTTGTCTCTAATTGGAGTAATTAATTTATTTTACAGCGTCACTGGTGTTCTAATAAAAAGTACAAAAACAGTTATTTATATTTCATCTATCTTTGACGGACATTAGAATGTTGCAATTATACTTCCATATATTTTTTCATATTTTTTTTTAATCAAATAGTGGACTTTTAATTTAATATGTATACATAGTAGTAAAGGCTAACTTTGTGTTGTATCGTAAAGTGTACTCATAAGTTCGTTTGTCAGTATTAAATTCATAATGTTGTGGTTACATTAAAATTCAATGGCATTGCCGCTCCGCTCTGTACACACCGCCAAAGGACGCTGCTGTTTGTGTTTCCACTTTAATAAACACGAGATTAACAACCACAACTATGTATTATAGTCATGTCAACACAACTTATTATAATACATGTGGACAAATCACACCAATTATATAACAATGAGAAATAAAATACGAGCCAAGAGTCTGGTTTGACTACTGGGTGTTTTGGATTCAAATCAACCTTTCTACTATTGTGACAAAAGTAAACGCCGAAGGAATGTTTAAAAAATTTACAAACATATATATTAAAAACTTTAAGCATACCAGATACGAGCTCCATAATCGTCAATTAGTTTCCATTAATTGATATATAAAGAAAGCATAGTTTGTGTATAGTTTCCTTACCAATCTGGTATCTTGAGCCGTCCTGTAGAACCGCATATCCAGTATAAAGAGGGCGCGTCCCTCCCGGCCGCGAGAGCTCATACATAATTCAGCGACGCGGAGAGCCGCGGTGGCGTATCAAAACAGGCCACGCATAAAGCGAAACTCCATTCATCTCGTTGTTACGGAACTACAAAATATTATTATAACTTATGACAATCTGTTTATCGTGCGCTTCACTTTCAATTGAATCACAGTAGTTTGATTTTCAATGTTATAATACTAATATAATACTACAATTAAACCGCTATCTATAAACTAAGTTACAATTCCTTTTTATAATATGTCCTACGGAAAGATGAAAATGTACCGAGTTATTTACCCATCGTTACTATGATGAAATGTCTACCTATCAATATCTACGTATTGCATTTCCTTATATAAATCTTTAATACACTTTGATAGATAAATGTGTAATGCCGCAAGCCGAGAAACAACGGCAAAGATATTAGGGACGAATACAAAGCTATTTGTCTTTTGTAATTTGTCTTAATCACGGCTTTAAGACATGCCGCAGACTCCGAGAACCGTACGACAAAACAACGATACATTTTATTGTAAATCAAGACTACTAAAAGAATTATTTTGAACATAGCTTTGTCAATCTTTAAATTTTTCGTTGAAGAAAAAAATGTTATAAGATAAACATGCGTTATGTTGTATTTCTTTGTTATTTAGTTGTAAAAGTTGCACTTAATTGTTAATTGTTAAATTGGCTGTCGTATTAAAATAATAAGCCTTAAACTTTAGAATTTTCCTAAAACAATACAGTAATCTGTACATCAATTTAACTGAGAGGCGTTTTAAAGAGATTTGTTCTTGGGATCTGGAAAAGGCGTGGCGCGGCCCTAAGACATAATTAAGATAAATCGCAAGAGACAATTCATTTCGACTACAGCTTTGCAATTTCTTACATAAATCTTTACAAGAAATAAAGTTTTTATCTAATGTAGCATCAATTTATATTTTTGTCAATTTGGGTAGAACCAAATGAGGTTTTTCTTTAACAAGGCTAACTGAAATCAGAATCATTCTTTTATTATATTGCGCTAACGGTAATTTAAGTACACACACTTACAGTATCATTCAACTGTATTTCTTTGGTGCTTTTGTATCTCTGTTATTTTCATAAGGTGTAAGAGGAATGTAAATACTAATAATACTAACGCTACCTCCAACATTTGACGAGTTTCATACGATTTTTGCAAATAAAATCCTAAACAACAGTAGTTAAAAAAACGTAGCAACATGCATTCCTCGCTCCGCTTCCAGTCTCGGTCGCGTGTCCAAATGTATTTTGTCTGCATCAGATTAAAACAAACTACGCATGAAGCATTCATTCCGCTGTCAGGCTCGCCCCGCGGCCCCATGGCCCCGCGGCCCCGCGGCCCCGCGGCGCAGCGCCGGCAAGTTTTATTGACTTGTGAAATAATAAAATAACCATCTAACTTTACGAATACACACTGAAATTCATTTAAACTAACGGAATAGCGTATTATTGTATTATTTACCGTAAAAATGGAATCATTTAACGTCTGTAGTGTATGGATTATATTGTGAAACCTGTTAAATCAAACAAAATGATTCCTTTTTTAATTAATGTGTAATGAACCTAATTTTCATTGTTCGTGAACATCTAATCCGTGCCACAGATAAGTTGTATATTAATCCTTGGGGACGGGCCGCGCCGACGCCGACGCGAACAGCAATATATTTCACCTCGAAATCATATAAAATACACCTGTTTGCCAAATTTGCGACTAAAGCACGCATCCTTTGTAAAATATGTATTCGCCCGAACTTTGCATATTTATTACTTTACCCGAAATTTGATTTTAACGGCGCATAAAATCAAAGTTAATTTAAATTATATAATTACAGCCAACACTCATCAACTTCAAATAATAACTTACGCTTAGGTGGTCATTTCAAAGTACGATGAGTATTTGAAAAATATTTAAGAAATTATTAATATAATAGAGAGATTTAAAAGCAGTTTTTTTGATAATTTATCACCCATTGTTAGCTTAATAAATATAGAGCTATTAACTAATCTAATTAGAGACTGAGTACAACGTTAGTGCTTTGATTTGAGTTGTAGTTTGGTGAAAAGCATTAATTGTTATAGCTCGTTTGTACGTTTGTTAGGTTATAGGATCTTACATCAAACGCACGATGATACCATGATGTGATACGATAATTCAGTATAGCTTTATAAATGTAATTATGACATTATAATTTTAATTACTACATATGCCAAATAAAGCTAGGACGGGCGGGTGCAGTGCGCGGTGCGCGGGGTCGGCCGGGGAGCACGTAGGCCGCGTATAATGGGCCCTCTGTATTCATAGCTTTAATTGCGCTTATTTGCATTGTTTACCAAACAATTTTTGTGCATTCCCAATGTATATAACAAAACAATATTAATACTTGTGCGAATATCTTTATATAAACAACATATAGATAAATATACTTATTTACTAAATACTTTACCATCTCTATGTAGACCAATGTACTTATTTCCACAGTGCAAAAAAAGGTAATCTTACTAGGTCAGTGTCAAAATAAAATTACAGTTTGATTCTAAGATCCAAGAGGTTGAAATCAAGAACATTGAGCATCAGCCTAAAGGTGAAACATTTCTCCGAATAAAAGATTAAAAAATGAAAAACCGTAACAAAGCTGCTGTGTTGGAAATATACACCAAAGAATCGCCTACGAAAGGGCTGCCCGAGTTTTTCCGTCAGAAACGGAATGAAATTTTAATCTAAAATGATCGCCGCGAAACAGAGCCCCGGTACCCAGCGCCATCTAGCGCGAGTACCCAGCCGGGGTTCGGAATTAATTCATACGGCCGCTGCAGTCGTAATGAGAGAAAAGAGTACGGGTGCGAATCGCAATTGCTTTCAAAAGGTTCCGTATATTTACAATTATTACGTATTATTACGTACGAGTAGGAATTGCATGTCAACTTAAATTGCATACCAAGTGTATTTAAATCATCCGCAATATCACGAAGATCTCTAAGTATTAAAGGTCCGAATGATTTCTTTAAATAATGACCTCCTAACCAAAACGTAAAGGAATTTCCGAAGACGAAGTAGTACATAATATGTGTCGGTGCGGGATTTAAGGACAGTAAGAGTATTATTGTTAGGGTAAGATAAGTGTCATATTTTGCAGAATCCTAAAAGCTAACAAACACGCAGGACAAATGTGAGCGGAGTGCGCCATTAAAACAATAAATGGTGAGTGGACATAAAAGGTTAGTGCCACCGTGAACATCGTGGCGCACAGTGCCCCACCGTGCCCTACAGTGCCCCGTTCCGCGCTGCGCTTGACACTCTATCTCTCAAATATTACTTTTTTAATAACGTAACGTTTTTGTAGTTACAGAAAAATTTAACCTGCATTGAAGATTTCCAAATTTTAAACAAAGTATTTGCCGTCATATTTTTTTCATTTAATTTAAAACCAAAAGTAGAAATCCTGCCTCTATATAATAACATCAATACATTTAATATTTGTTATTAACATTTTGTACCTCACTAGCTCTTCCTAGCAACAAGAATAGATTTTCTTCATGTGTTATCTATTTTAATATTACGCGGTCAAATTCAGTTGAATTGAATTATTTATGAGAGGAGGGCCGCAGAGGGCTGGCCAGTTTATAGTGGCCGGCAGGAGGGCCGGGATGACGGATAGTTTGGGACACTATCGGGAATCGTGTGGTTATTTAAAATCTTTTCATAATATCTTATAGTATTATGATATTCACTGACATACACATTAAAAGATTTACAAGTTATATGTGAAAAATAGTGAAATTAATTTATGTATAATTTGGCAATAGAGAATAATCTGGAAACATACGCATAGGTAATGTAGGTTATGAAGCAACCACCTCATTAGATAACGCCGCGTGCAGTGCTATTAACATAGGAGCGGCAGTTACCGCTCTCCGGGTTAATTATAAAAGCTATATATGTACGAGTGAAACTGCGGCGTCAGAGCGGCGACGGCGGCGGGAGCGACAGCGGCGCGGGCGTAATAAGCTCACCAACGTAATGCACCTCACTTATGTTTCCTCTGTCAGCAGTCGAGACTAATGATGGAGCTACTGATATCGTATGCACTAAGGAAACGACGACGAGGAGTTTGTACATTTCTTAATCAAAATCAAACGAAGATAATGTATAGCATAGATATGTACTTAATTACCTATTCATACCTCACTATTTGTTGCCCTGTTACAAAAGACGTAAATGCAATACAAGAATTGGTAAATTATAACGACGTGTATATGCAAGCTGCATGTCAACAAAGCTCGTTTGATTTTGTTCAGTGACGGGTGATGTTTGTATGTATGAGTTCAAAGCGACACATTATCATAGGAAACGCGTCGACGTTTGACTTCCCACTGCACTTGTAAATGAGCACATTTAGTAAGAAACACAAAGAAAGTAACAAATAGATCAAAGATAAAAAGGTAGCCGCCATTGGTATATTTAGAAAGGTTTATTTTAATTTTAGAAATATAATCGGACGTAGAAGATATTTGCGCGGCAGGCTCCCACGCGACAGCTGACAGCTCGCAGTCTTTCCGCTCCCTACCGCCCACTGGCCAACGGCAGTCGTTACCTCATCATGTTTATACGTCATACAAGTTACCTTTGTCCTTTCATATCTCTTTAATATATACCAAAAATAACCCTTTAGATTGTAACGCATTGTAATAGTATTGTTTTAAATTATAACGAAATACATACATTCCTTTTAAAGCCTGTTGCTTCAATTTGTAAACGGTTTAACTTTTTAATTTATTTAAAACTAACTAACAACAGCATACAGGGACGTACTCAATTGATTACTCACAACATTAATTCTTCAAGTTGTGTGTTATGTGACTTTTATCAGATAGTCATTTTAAGAGAACCTCAAGGAAATGTTTAGTGTTAATAAACGGAGTGCATTAACGCCCCCTAGCGGCGGCGGCGCGACTAATTGACTTTTATTAACGCTTTTATCTTCGTTAAGAAAGTGCAGCGGAACTCTAGCCGCAGAGATTATAAAGTGTATTTCGTGATACACTTTTCAATAAACTGCCGTACAGTATAAAGGTAATGTTTGTGTTTGTCATTCATTCACGAACTATCAAACACGTTCACATATAGAAGTAGTATTACGTACAGTTTGCTAGATTCGTCATAAGATTTGTTTGAGTTCAATTAACTAAAATTTTCCGACCCACGTCAATTTTTATATTTCATAATTTGTATAATTTTGTATTCGTCAAGAGAACTTTAGCAATTGCAAAGCTGTAGTCGAAATGAATTGTCTCTTGCGATTTATCTTAATTATGTCTTAGGGCCGCGCCACGCCTTTTCCAGATCCCAAGAACAAATCTCTTTAAAACGCCTCTCAGTTAAATTGATGTACAGATTACTGTAAGCTTACATTTTTATTCTTTCTTTTATATCTTAAATAATATAAGTTAACCATTGACCATCATAGATGGCGCTTTTGACACAGATATCAAATTCGAATATAAACACGCTTCTAAGCCCTTCTTTGATATACTATTATTATGGATATTTTAGTATATTATTTATTAAACACAAACTAAAAATCTTTACACTATCGATAACATAACTGTTCAAACCACCGCCAACCGCTATATTCAAATGACGTGTGCAATATATCTTTCCACAAGATTAGTTACGTCAGCGGGAATTTAAAAACGAAAACAAAATATGTCGCTACGCGTCGCCACCATCGCACCCCAACTGGAAACTAAAGATAACACTTTAACAGTTCGATGTTTTCTTAGATTTGATTTTTTTCTATAGAATATTAAATTACAGTGATAAAGTATAGATTGATTATTGCCGTCTTTTTTATTTAACACATTTCGGGTAACTAAGGCGCATTAGCCACACTCATGGATAATCAATCTGTTATAATGCACAATTTGGCAAAGCCTTTGTGCGAGTTTAACCGGCTGGGCTTAGCGCCCATTTGAATACATCTATTAATCATCTATACACATGCATTAACTACAAAGTTACCTTAACCAAGTGCCACCGAATCGTTTGATGCTTACGTTTGCAGTCTTCCACTGTAAATATCTCATCCTATATATAAAATTTAGGATACTTTTTATCTTTAAATTTTGGTTAGTATTACTGGCCGTCTATGATAAATCATTTAACATTACAATGCTTTTTAATAGTACAGTTATATCGCAATGGTGAATGCACGTGACATTCGACCACAGGTCCACAGCACTCGGTCACTGCCATTGTCGGAGCGAGCGCGTGCTCTCACACACATCCATAAAGAGAAAACCATTGATTGTTTGTTTACCACAGATGAAAAGGAAAATCTACACAAATAATAATACAATGTATATTTCCTGACAGCTTTATTTGTCTCTCTGTTCGATACAAGTTTGCTAGTCGAATTAGCTGAGATAAGTCTTCAAAGCTTCGTAGAAGTTCTCCATATAATAATAGTTTGACCATTACTTTCATATTATACAATTCCAGATGCCACGTAATTACTCCTAATTTGTATCTTTACTAGAATACAACGAGGCACTATCTCCACATAAAGAAATCTCGTTGCATCTAGTGAATTATTGTACAGCGCTATACGTTAGAACATGCACTGCACATAACTAGAACTAGACCGTGCTTCTGTTGCATGAGGTTAATAAATCTAGTTACATGACATTACTGGTGTTAGAACAAAAAGATGAATAGAGTTATGCCTCATGCGTCCGAGGAGGTCGGAAGTTAGTGAATTATTTATGAATACGAGTGAGCGGCGATGCCTCCGCCACTCCGCGCTGCACCCTTCTTGTAGCTATGAAACAATTACATTTAAATTGCTATCTTGTAAACCAACATTTTATATAAATCTTCTAATCTCTTAGAACTTGTTTAGAAATTAATTTAGTGTTAATTGCAATTCGTTAATTTTAAAATTTAAAATCAATAAGTATTTATTTGGTAGCTCAATAATGGTGTGCCGACCTCACTCACTCATGTAGTGAGTTAAGGATATTGTTATAAAACGAAAATATACAAGGTTCTTCATTTTACAACATAGTACATACACATACATATAAAACAACTAATAAAATTGCCGTGAATACGTCTTTCTTAAATAGTTTTATAAGCTAAAGAACTCATAAAGTGCAGTAGTAACTTTATGTGAGCATTGCATTTTAATGACAATCAGAATAGCAATAATCGCATGACTCATGATAGCATAATCATTGTTCTATATCTAACCTGAAAATGTTCAATATGTCTGACGATATAATATTTTTATAGTAATGATTTGTAACTATATAATATTGTACACATTTTTGGTGAAAACACACAAGTTTGTGGACAGACCTCTAATCTCATTAATTATTTTTTTAATAGTATCGTAATTTTCTCTAGAGCATAGTTATTTCATTTGTCTCATATACATATATTAACTATTCAGAATAAATTCAAAAGTCGAAAGAACAAAAATCATTATGATTCATGTTTTTTCTTATGAAACAGTCACAACAAATTACCAAAGTTAATTTTATTTGATCTAAGATGTGTTGTACAAATTCAGCGCGGAGGAAAGTTGGCAAATTACTTGTAAGCGCAGTACCATGTTCGCGGTGACGGAACCAAAACTTCGCGATTGTAAACAAAACTTACACATAGCTGAAACAAAACAGACATCGATTTTTAATGCTTTAATTTTTATTTATAGCTTAGATTAATAATGTGACACGTTTGGATTTTTTATTTATTTTTACCACGAGCAAGTCTTTATAGCTTTGACAAGTTAGTTTGCTTTCTTATATTATTTATTTATATTTTTTACGTACTTCAATCGTTTCCATGCTGCCAACTTTATTATTGCCATGTTTTTTTGCCTCTATAATTAAAAATTAATTGAAAAATACAAAGAAATTTATTAAGCAATGCAAATAATAAGCGCTATTAAAATCATGAATACAAAGGGGCCATTACACGGGGGCCACGTGCGATGCCTCTACTACCCCCGCCCGCCCCCGTCTGCCCCCGGCCACCCTAGCGATCCCGTATAAAGTTTTGTTTTGTTTTGCGCAAAATGAAAGATGATAATTTTATGTTATTGCTCTATTACAATTTTCAGACAATAAATCATATTAAATTTTATGAGCATATACTTTTCAATATATCTTTTATATACGAAGGTTACGTGCAGTATATAAAGAGAAAATATTGTACATATATACACATAAATTTTGTCGATCGTCTAGACTTCAAGATTGTAAATATTAACTACTTAATTGTGAAAGTGCTTTTAGGAATACAACACATTAAACATCATTGGAAACCATCAATTTTCCTTTTTATTACATGGAAAGATTGAAATAACAAAGAAACATATCAACTTAAGTTTTCTTGTATAGACGAACACCGAAATAAAATATGTGTAAGTTTCCCAGCTAAACCAATAGAATACATGTATCTTTTTGCTAATCTACATATCACAGAGATGTAGATTTATCAAAGGCTTTTGGAAAGGTTGAAATATGTGCTCTGACACACGCGGAGTAAACTACAAAACGCGTAAAGCGAATGTGTTGCTAAGAATAATATCTTTTGACTTGTGGACTTTGAGCGGAGTGTGCGGGTAACGCAAGGGTATTGTACATTTACAAGCGGCGTAATTTGAGCGGAAGTTGTTTGGGGAAAGTTACAAGGGATGATTTATAAATAATTCAACGCGTCCCAGCGAATAGGCGAAGGATCGACAGCGTCCTGTCGGCGTTTGTATGTTGTTAATATGTAAATCATGAAGAAATTTGCGGCTGCGAGAACCAACGAAAAGTTTTATAACAGAACTAAAAAATACCATACAGTCGGCGTCTGGTTTTATACATTCTAAATAATTTCATAATAATCTGTATCAAACATACCATTCAAAACCCCTATATAAGTGCATATCATGGCTAATTCTTATGTAATCAAAGGATAGGTATGACGATGCGTGAATTAAGTGCACATTCGCGGTGTAATGACAGACTAACTGCAGTCGGTGTAGTTGAGCGAGCAGCGTCACGCCAACAGCTGCAGCGCCGCACCGCGCCGGAAGTGATAATCTAACGGATGTTAAATCCAGCGCGCTTCCGTCTCCGGCTACACTGCCTGTTAAAGTAACATAATTATCGACTGAAATAAAACATTCATGACTTGCTTCAGTTCATAGGAAACACAACGACTTATAAGAATTAAATCTTTTCTTTAGTTTTAATCGAATCTGTCTAAAACAGGTTCAGATTAATTGATGCTATTAAACAATTCAGAAAACCTAGAGACTTAGTTGGGAGCTTATGTATGCTTGTAAACTAATATGTAAGTTCGCAATTGTTGCTTTCGAAAACCAAAATAAACACCAGATTTATTTTGGTTTTCGAAAGTTAGTTTAGATTTCAGTAAAGTTAAAAATTTCAGCTTTTGAATTCTAACTTTATATTCACGCAATGGAGGCTGCAAGTGATTGCAAATGAAGCTTGATCGAATCAATTGTGCTTAGAGCCCCGGCAAATGGACTAAAAAGAAAGAAAGCTCCGATAATCGACTTTTAAATTTAATGAGACGTTCTTATCCGACTCTCCATTGAAATGTTTTTTTTACTAAATTGGTTCAGTTTAATACTTTTTTTGCTTATAGAAAATAAACCTATAGATAAACAGTAATTTAACTCTTTGCCGAATAAAAAGTGTTGTAATATAATCCGACTTGTTATGATGTATTGAAAAAAAAATAAAGGGAATGTATACAAATATAAATAAATAAATAATTGAATCATTAATAACTAACTCTTGAACTTTTTGTTACGCATTCCGTTTCTAAGAAAACTAACAAATTCAAACTTTTTGCAACTCACGTTGGAATCCTTTCAAACGCAGTTTTCTCTTGTACTTTTTATTCGCTTATTCCGAACATTTCAGTGTTCTTAGATTCCAAGAAATCACTTTGAAAGAAACAAAATCCATTAAATATGAAAACGTTTTATTTCCCTCTGTTTTGTCAAGTTTTCTCTTGTTCGTTAAATAACCAACTCGATTAAGAACTTTTAAATTGTCATTAAACCCTTTTGGAAGTTATTTCAGAGTCAATTTGATCGGGACGAGGCGATTGTCTTGACAACACCAACTTGTTCAATACAATGGTTTCAAACGAGCCCCTTGACACTTGCCTTTTGTACTTAAAGAAGTCATTTCAAACCTGCATTTATAGTTTCTATTATCTAACATAATACATCTTGTAAGAGTTATCAAGATTTTACATTAGATAGTGTATTTTTGTGTGTTTTTTTTTCGCTGACCTAATCCTGATGATTTTTTTTTCATACAAAAGTAAATGCACTTCATCAAAGTAATAATATTTGTAATATCTGTTTCACTTCAAGATAGTTTTTAATGTATGACGATATATATCACTTACTTTATTTTCTTAAATGCTAGCTGAGTATTTAACTAAAACAAACATGTCTAGACAGTTTAGGTATATTAACAACAGGTGAAAGTTGTAATGCTGAGTTAATTTAACATCGCATAACTTTCTTAACTTAAAAGTCTCATCAAATTATGTAAAATTGTTTGTGAAGCTTTCGCTTAATTCTTAAATGTCTTAACAGTTTAATTGAATTGTTAGTAACTTGTCATAACTTATTTATATTTGCATGTTTAAAATATTAGTAATTTCTTGTGCATATCTAATGAAATGAAAAATAATTCCACAAATGTCTAGTTTCATAAATAACAGTGAGATGACATGCCACAACAAATGCAAAAAGCGCATGAATTTGCTTTGCTTTGTCTAATGAGTACGGTTTCCATCTTGTTAGAGAGCACTCCGTGTTAGAGACCGTATCAACAATTTTGAATTTTAAAACTTTAAGATAGAGTATGTTATTGCTTGTTCGCTTTAAATTCATAATGCCATAACTAAGTACACTGGTGACAACGCTGTTTCAGGGCAACGTACAGCACAACGTATGCATTAAAGTTAAGAAAATCTGAGTAAATTCATTATATTGAACTTTGAACTTTGTTCCTATGTTGTTAAGAATTACAATTAAATAAATAGTTCTCTTAACATATCACTCACAGATGCATAAGTTTAACTAGTTGAGCGAAAAATCGTACAATATTTAATTGAAATAAAATATACGTCGTCAAAATATCTGCATTTCAAAATTTACATCAAACTGCGTCAGAAACTAGAAGCTAATGAGCAATTAATTTTTCCTAGTTTTTTAATGACATTTTTAAACAACAGAATAGCGTTTCAACAATTCAAAATTAACTCAAATAATTCCTTTGTAAGTAATCATTTTAAATAATTTACTTCGACTAATGATTACATTAGAAACAATGTCGCTTGTGATCTAAGGGCCAATTATCCCGTTTCATAAAAAGCTTTTTACAAATCAATCGACTGTGAATCTACTACGATAGCATTTCGTTTGAAACAAGAACGCTGGGAATTAGTTACTGTAATTGGTCTCTTCTTAGAGCTCCTGCTAAAATATTATAATATATTATTGTTAGATGCAATGGAAATAGAGATTCTTTATTTTTATGAATGCAGAATAAGAATCTCTTAAATTTGTTGTATTTAGTTTTTAGTGTTATATTTATAAAAATTATGAACATTTTAGTTTGCCCAGTGCATGTCTGTTGCCATTTCAAACTCTGAATTATAAACAAAAGATATACGACGCTCTGCATTGTTTTGTACAACTGGCGGTCGCTGGTGTCTGAATAATAAACCCCATTATGAATTTATACGATGCAAGGAAATTTAAACCTTTTGAAATACCAATAGAGTTCTTAACGAGACAACGGTTGCAACGAAGTGACTTAGCGAGGCGGAATGGTATGTGTATTAATGCACTTAATAAAGGAGTACTGTTTGAGCCGCATTGGTTTTATTACAGCGTTTTATGAGAGCCGCAGTAGCTCAGTGTCCGCGCGCTTGCCGCTACCACGACCGATCGGAATGTACGCTTATTGTTAACAAGCTCGGACTTTTATATTCCAAAAATTCTTACCTCCTTATGCTTATATCAATAGTTCCTGTCACCTTCCTAATATTAAGCAACTGCTGCCAGGTGACAACAACAAGGAAATGTGTATTTGAACCAGAAATGTAGAGAATTTTCAACCAGAAATTTGAATCTAATCGGTGCCGACATCTAACTAACTATACGTGAGTTTTCTAATTAGTTTCGGGAAAAGTTTATTGGATTCAGCCTCCATTTTGTTTCCTTCGCTAATATTAGCATCACAGGTTTCGAGCTTTACATTTAAAATATTCACTAATGTTTAAAAGTCTGCAATAGAATTTAAAATGAATAACAAATAATATTTCTAAACAAAATAAGAAAGACACCTCAATAAAAATGTATTGGTGTTCAATTAATTACTGCGATATTAAAGTCATTGTACTGTGTGTGTGTGAAATTATTAAAATTGTGGGCGCTGCCGCTACGAACGGCTGTAATAAGAGCCCGCCGACGCGACTCCTCTAAAACCGGACACACACCGAGATATATTATGTTCAGTACACTCTCACTGCTCAATCAAATAAAAATAGGGCAAAGTTGTAAAAATTATCGAAGCATGGAAAATATTGGTAATCACAGCCTGAATATAAATTGATAATTTACTCTATGGATTCAAAGATGATAAATATTTATCGATAAGCGCTTCTGCAAAATTAATAGCAATATTTTTTAATATGTTTAAATTAAAAAGACACATTCGTTCAGAGCTCAGTGTGTCCACAGATTTATTGGACACTTTTTTTCTATTCGAGTCAACGAGCGTGAATTTTTGCGAGTATTATCCGCTTAGCACTCTGCGTTATTAACGTTCACTGAAATTGCGACAACGCGACTGCTTTTATTCCTTTCATTAATACTAAAATAAATTACAAATTCTGCCATCATCTAATAACTGATATCGGCAAAGGCTTCGATGGAACGGGAATTACAATGGCCGACAGACGGCTTATTGGATGGAGTATCATTTATGAATATACGAAAAATTATTCAGTTTTTCTGCGACTCATTTTAAATGGGGACAACTTTGTAGATTATAAGAGTTACAGAGAAAAATAATGCAAAGGAAGAGATTATAGCTCCGTCACATACATCATTAACCTGATCAAATGGAGAAGTATGTTTGTACATATTATATATAAGGTCTATATTGTGATGCATTGGTATTTTCTATATTAATATATTGTATTGCTACCCTAAGACAGTATTTCACGCAAACGGAATCGCGAGCACACCTAGTATAATTATATTTTCACTGAAACCTTGAACTAATAGTCAAAGATAACAACAAGAATTTACTGCACTAAGTATAAATTACATTGCCATACTTTTGTCATTTCCTCTATTTATGTTATCTTCTAAAATAAACCTTATTCAGAAAACGCAAGACATAAATTCCCATACACGTGTTAACTTTATAATGTCACGTAGTATGTAACCATGAGACCGGAGACCAAAGACCGCGACGCGTTAGCGTGTCCAACACAAAGCAAGACCGTATATAATTTTTATATTCGCACTAAGTTTAAGGCACCGAATTGAATTGTGTACGAACCTAATTAACCATCTAAGTAAAATATGGCAAGTTTTAGCGATTGTTTTGTTAAAAAAAATATTTTGGACCGAAACTTTTCGAGTAACCTGCTCTTGTGGTTACGATTATCTTCATTAACATCTAGAAATTAAAGCAAAAAAGCAGTTATAAAACACATTACCCCTTTTGTCTTTCAATTAGTCAAATAAAAAGCGCAAAACGCGCATTAAATTCCATCTGAAAGACATTAAGGTTTTATTCATATAAGAATAACCCAGAGGTGCAAAAATATGCTTCCCGAAAACACGTCTCTAAGGATTTTTATGTTTTTTTTTTCTCTAGGTCGGTTAACGAGCGTGAATTTTTTCGCGTATTATCCTTTTAGCACTTTGTGTTATTAACGTTCGCTTAAATTGCACCATTGCGAATGTTTTAATTCCCTCTTATATTGTTCTATGCTATAAATTATAATTTTATGCTATTACGTAAAGAATAAAACTGAAAAAGTTCAGAATTTAAAGTGCTACTAAATTTTATAGAGCTTACTGAGTTAAATATATGTATCAAATTCATTAGCAAATAGTTAATAAATAGTTTGTGATGTAAAACGTTTCACACTCACTTCAATTAAATCGTAATTTGAGGATTGAGTCTAGTGAAGGAGAGACAGTGACCAAGTCGGTCGCAGCACCGATCAACTTATTCCTTCTCTAAGCGAAGTTGGCGCCGCTCTCGACGAAGTTTGTCAGACATGCGCCAACTTATCCGGAATCAAATTAACCGATGGTCTGAATCAAAAGCCAATAACGATTGCGCTTCATGTTACCACAAATTTCATTAAGCATCAGCGTTGATTCAGAAACATTTTTACTGAGAATGCTACTTTGAAATTTTCCGTTGAACTTTGTTTTTTCACGTACAGCATTAAGTTTTGTTGTAATTCAATATGGAGGTTAAAAATAAAATTAATAGAGTTATAAAATGAAAAAAAAAACATCAACTGAATCCCCTCACTAACATCATCGATCATTTTCATTGGTCCGTATTAGCCCGTATGCGAGGACTTCCCGCATGCTACATAACGATCGACATATCGTATATTGAAATTACGCTCTTATGTGTTATAAACAAATTACTAACAAATTAATTTTAATTCAAGTTTTCTTTAAAGCTATTCATAAATGAACGATAAATTATACGTATTGTTTGTGCTGCATACAAGCGTCCGTATTAAACGTAATGTGTTTACACGGCGCCAGGAACAATGGCTTGTCACGCAGACATTCTCCTTTAAGAAGTATTATACAAACAAAACAAACATATATTATGTGCATTGAATATCAATTTTATTGAAGGAAAATAAAAACTTCATTCATATAAAATATGTCGCTCCAATTTCACAAAAATATGTACTATAACAAGTATTCGTGACAATGTTTTATCAATGCAAACTCATGGATAAATTCGAAGTAACAGCATAATTTTAACTAAGTATTTGAACACCGTAATTCCGTAACAAGGCTACGCAAGAGCGACGTAGAGACGTAGCACTAGAACATAGAGCAGATAAGTCGAATGTACTCACGTAAATCGTTATTTAACAAAATCATAGTGTCCTTCGGTATTGATCTCACAGTACAGACCAATAAGCCGTGTAACTAATCACATTCTAAGCTGCGGAACCCTTTGTTAAAGCTCTGTTCATTGATCATCTGCCGGCATTGTTAAACTTCGTTATCATAGTTTCAGGGTTACCTACATCAGAGCAATATTACTTCGTTATATTAACTGTTATTACTATTTCTGTTCTAATGTTTAATATAACGGCCCCACTGCGTTACTTACCTTAAGATTATTTCAAGTTTGAAAGCAGTTAGATGTTAATTACACTCTTAACCTTTATTACCGACTTATTGGTTAAGACGAAATGGGATAGACGTAGACGATAACTTTTCATTTGAAAAAGGCTTCATACTCCAGTCTCACTTATAAAATCATTGGTAAAAAGATACGGCTAATATACTTTTTCTTTACTATATCAACAATCTAGTAAGATTAATTTTCTTTTCGGAATTTCTTTATAAATATTCGCTACCGTTCAGATTATTTCTTTTTTGCTGAAAAGAGAGTAGAATGTTTGAATTTTTTTTTTGCAAATCAAATCAATCAAACAAAACTCAATATAAAATCTGTAATTTAAGAAAACATGTAGCATTGTAGCATGTGATATGTGGAACATGAATGTAACACTGGAGTAGTGATGTACTGCCGCGTATCGTATAATCTTATTACCCTAATTCAAACCAATTATGACTTAATTGCATAAATCCGATTATCTGAAACAAACGCTCTTCTATTTAATCATAGATAATTGCATTGTATCACTGAAATTCATATTCACTAATCCATATACTAAATACTACATATATTATTTCAAGATATATAACATACGAACTGTCGCCCGTGACTCCGTCCGAGCGGAATTAAATAATGATTAATTAGTAGCCTATATAATCATTCAGACTATGTTCTACATCAATTCTATTTAAGTGAGATTCATGGAGTCATTCTGGAGATACCTTGTACAAAATATCCATCCATCCATTCTTTTATCCAAATATTCCCATTTATAATATAAGTAAGATAGTAAAATTGATAATTTAACAGCAACATTTTCTCACAAGAAAATAACATTCAACCTGGCTACAAGTAACATATCGAAATAAAATGAAAATAATACACGAAGAGAGAGGTTGTTATTGTTACTATATCTTAATACTTTTTATATTAGAATAACTATGTTATGTAACGGAATACTTTTAGCGATGATTTATTCATTGAATTTCGCATAAAATTGTTTCGCAACACGATATCATTTACATTTATAGGAAACATTTAAATATTAACTAAAGCAAGGTTCATTTGTTCCCGCAACATGCAATTACACTTTTTCAAACTTCTCTATTAAAATACACCGAGAAAACAGAAACATTGAACACGAAACGTAATGTACAATGTAAATATTTAGAAAAAAGGAAAGCGTTTCGTTTGCTCAAGTCATTAAACTTTTTGTAATAGAAGAAAAAGATATCGCTTTTGTTTAACTGCAGACTTAACAAAACAAATAAAGAATAAAGTAAATAGTAAATTGTATTTAAAGAGATTGTTCGATACTCTCACTATGACTACAAGCAACATAAAAGACACTAAAAACATTTTAAGCTCTAAATAACTACAACATTATAAAACCATAACCTTTTAAACCTCTCCATTAATATTTCACCTAATATTAACAATAATATCAATGTGAATAATCAAAGAAAGCCTTACTCCGTGCTCCTGTAGTACACAAGCTTCAATTAAGTCGTTACATTTAATCCACAAGACAAGCCGGCAGTTTGCTTTCGCACGCGGCGTGTTTCTGTTTGTCGACACAACATTACATCACATGTAATTACTAGTAACCGATCAGTTTACGTGTCATATACATAACTCATTGTCTATATAGTAAAGGCGAGCGATTAAATAGCAACAATCGTTGACTAGCCTACAACGTACAAGTGCAAGAAAATGTATATTATTTTCTTAATTGAAGACTCTACTAATTAATAAAGAAAATCTCCCGAGTCTGTTTTTGGTTATTGCGCATGAGAATTTAGATAAATATAAAATAATGTATCGTGTTAAGCTGGATCTACGGGAGCTACAAGCGATGGACTGGCAGGAGAAGGCGCAAGACAGGCGACTTTGGCGATCTCTTGTGTCGGAGGCCAAGACCCACTTTGGGTCGGTGTGCCAGCGGAGTAAGTAAGTAAGTGTTAAACTTCTTACATACAAGACACAAACAAGTTATATTTTCGTACTATTTGATTAAGTAAAATATTAATCAATTTAACATTTAAAAATACCATTGATATGAAAGCAGCGTACGAAAGAATGTGTCGTTGAATGTGTATTCACAATTCACGGGCGACAATGCGCCCCCGCACAAAGCCACCCCCCCCCCCC
>NW_013532897.1:990759-1025095 GCF_000836235.2 Papilio xuthus | reverse complement strand
CCGCTACCCACAATTGTATTACAGGAAAAGGGGAAAGTTTCACCCGCACATACAATTTGTATGTTTTGTGTCGCTCGTCTCCATGTACGCGGATTTCGTTAATTAAAATTTTCTTTCATTCGCTTCTTTTGTACATTTTAATAAGACAAGAAGCACTTTAAACGTAATTTTAATGACTTATTTTCTATCTCAGGGGGATCATATTATAAGAAACTGTTCTCTTAATTTGTTTTGAAGTATTTATAATGAATATAATATAAAAATAGTAGAAATCACCAAAGTTATCTAATACAAGTTTATAATGTAGTGAGCATCGAATATCAGTTAACTATGAATCTGCACGTTTGTTTGTCTTAATTAACCGCTATGATTAACGCGTTCAATTCCAAACAATCCCCGGCTATAATCTTTAATGTAATGTTGACTCAGGGAGGGGGGGGCGCGTTTGTTTTAGTTCGTATTACAAATGTATTCTGTACGTAATATATAAATAAGATTTACTTACAGACATACAAATATATCATTTCATATAACTCTTTTTGCATACAGCTTATTTAAACGATTATGGTATATATGTGTAATATACAAATAGGCATATAAGAGTTGCTATATCATAGTATATGTTGTTCTACGATGCGGGCTCGGTGTCCGATTGTGTTGGGAAAACAGAAAAAGTGCGAAGTGAATTTTTTGTAGTTTCTGCGAGCTCCGTATCGCTGCTACCAATTTTGTTGATCACTTCTCTCCTGTCTTTTACATCTTTTAGAATGAATAAAAAACTTATTGATTATTGTAATTAGTTACATCGAAAAGATATAATTTAATAATTAATACAACAAAAAAGGAAGATGTAATCGAATATCCAATAACTATAAATACAAACTCTTTGTTTTCTATTCGATTAACCAAACAAAAGGCATCAAACCACTTGCCCTAAAAAACGTAATTCGAAATTCAATTTATGGATAATAAAAAAAGATAAATAGCCAACTTCTCTGCGTCGTTCATTGTGAACTGTGAAAGAGTATACAGTGAAGTAGGTCGTCCATAGAAAAACTGCACAAAAAGCACACGATTCATGCGTTTGAAACGACGACAGCACGCGTGCCAGCCAATGGAGCCCCCGGAGCCCTACGGAGCTTGCACAATGCCGCCCCGGCTCATTCAACAATTACCGTGAAATAAACAAAAACCTACTTAATACACTCCAAGACCGACTCTTATTCCGTTCCGTCCCATTTCTATTGTTAATTTTGTATCATTTTCGGCAGAATAATTTTAATCTACTTTCTTACATTCGAGAGAATTTCATTTTTGTTAACAATATTATAATTTTAACAAAAAATTCAAAGTCCGCTTCTGTAAAATCTATACAGGTTGGGTCTTAATTACAAATTCCTCTTTTTGCTGAGTTTCTGCTGAGCTCAGCATAATACAAGTTTAATGACTTGAATAAACGCAAGCATTTTCTTATTTCTTTTTTGCTAATAAATGTTAATGAGAGTAACATTACAAGTTTTAGATTATTTAAGTGCATACAATTTTAATTGTAAATAATATTTATAGATTGCACGAAGCAAAAATAATGAATAATTAAAAAATCATTTTAAAAACTTATCAATAACAATACATGTAAAGAGATATAACTGTTAATGAATACGCATACTAATGAGGAAAGTGTATGATGAGCTTTCTGCCAATTACATTTCAAACAATTGCGTTTGTTTGAACAAAGTTGTTCACTAAGCCGAGGCAGAGCAACGCAGAGCAATAGCAATAGCCAATTGTGTATATAATACAACTGTTTAATTGTGTCTGTTTATGTAGGCTTATCTGTAACTGAGCGGGCGCGCCCTTTTGTCCGGATTCGTGTGTGATCATTGTTGTGATACCATATCGTTGTGTCCTCTCCCCCGAACCTCCCCGACTCTGTCGCACCGTGATCCACCAGATTACCGGCGCGGAGGAATCTGGACTTCAGTTACACTTCGTTAATCCCATTGTTATTGCCTAGACCGGCCTTTAGCGATACAATGAATAAATAACACAATGACTATACCTTTAATTACAAATAATTTAGTTTTATGACTAGTTTATGATACATGTAAAATGAACGATTTTTCCAGCATAAGTAGGATAACTATATTGGGTTTTTAGTATTGAAAATTTACAGGGATAACCGATTCTAAACCGCTAGTTAAAACAGTCAAAATATATCGTATATGACCGGAGTAACGGGACGAGAACAAGTTTTAATGAATGGTGACACAGAGAATGATGCAGAAAGGGAGATAGGATTTTTCCGTTTGCAGCGCACTGTTCTGCGCGAGGTGCAGCCGAGACCCGCCCAGCTTCGCAACAACGCGCCCGCATCAACAGACGTTCGCGGAGTGCGCTATTTAGAATTTTTATTTTTATTTACATACCAGCATAACCTTTGACAGAAAATATATTCCATCAATTTCTTCAATATCGACTTTTCATTGGTTTTCATTGTTTTATTTGCCTCGCTGTAAGTACCTTGATATATAATGACAGTAAATATGCGCTTTGAGAACTCACAAAGTCAAAAGGCAACGCAAATATGAATTCAATATTATCACGTAAAAATATCTTTGAGTAAAAAAAGCTTACATTATAAAGTGTCACTAAACTTTTCAAAAGATATCTACATTCATATTCATACAATCATCAAAAGGAAGCCTATTTCATTTCCATCGTAATTTATTTAATGAAAATTAATAAAAAGCAGAATGTACTTACGAAGCAGTTTATCTTACGGCGACACAAACTTTTACTTAAAAGCTTTATGTAAATGTGAATAATTCCGTTGCTTTTATATTCCAAATTCAAAAGTTTCCGTTTTTTCTTCACAACTTATAATAAGATAAGTACCGGCTCGGCTTAATTTTAACTTGCCAATACGAATACTAAATGTCTCTGAATAATTTCAAGTATAAATCAATGATTATTAAATATTATTTGAGTTTGCCACTTTTCTTTAAAGAAGACAAATTCATAATTAAATAAAAGTTGAAAATTAAATCGTACGACGTACACTTTAACTCTTCTTGTATTTGCATTAAAGATAAAAACAATTTCATTTTTTTCAACCGCCCATTTGAATATACAAACTATAATATGATATTTTTTTATAAAAAAGAAGAAATCGTGGAAAAGTAAAACAGAAAAGCATAAATGAAGCTTTCTCTGCCTTCCGTGTGGAAATACAAAAAAAAGTTTTGATCAATTAAACTGAACTTTGAGAGCTTTATGTAAATCCGAAAGAATTTTTTTTAACTTTTAATTTAAGCGTTTGCAAATTTTCTTTCGAAAAAGTTTTAATGAGATAAATGATTCTATAGTCGTGTTAGATATAATGAATTACAAAGGCCCATGTTTGTTACTTCTGTAGTAATTGTATGTTAAAAATGAATACATAAAAACCTGAGATTTTTTTAAATTAGTTTTGTTTATCATGTATAGATTTATCAACCTTTTATTTTATGCGAATTATAACAAAGTTGCCTAATTAGGGATGATTAAATCTATCATATAATTTTGATTTATTTAACTATGTCGATTGCCAAGTGAATTGTACGTACAATATTCTAACTCTTCCGCCATAGACCTTAAGTGTATAATGTGAACGGAATCCGCTTTGTTTGTGCTTATAGCAATATCACGCCGTTACTTATTGTTTAATTTGGCGGCAGCGGCAGTAGTTTGCGAGTTCAATTACAATTAATCCATATTTACAGTGCGCGCTAAGCCGTGTTTACTCGATGAGCTCTGTTTACAGAGACGGGATTACTCTCTACCTACGCTGTAATATCCGCAGACTAGCGCACCCATACATAATGAAATATTAATAACTTACCTCACACATCTTAACACACTTGTGGTGGATTTAATAATGTTATGTTCCGTTAACGAACATTATAAGTGCGCAATTTTATCAGTCTTTAAGAGTTAACATGCGTTAGGCGAGAGTCGTAACTTTTCCTTACAACGCATTATACTCGTCAACTGAGTCCCATCACTGCGCTTGCTTTACATCGACCGATCGTTTCTATCAATCGGTAACCAGTATGCGAACTCTCCGCCTGCTGTATAACGACAAAGTTTTCGACTAATGAAACTGCGCCCTAACATTTTAAAGATACTGTGATGTCTAATCACTAGCCATGACATCGGTGGATTTTATTTCTTCTCGTCTTTGGACTTGATGTTTGATATTAAAACATTCAACAGTGTTATCATAAATTTGAAATATTTTTTTTTCAGAATACGTTACATGAGACGAACAAAATTCAAGATTATGTTTCAGTACAAGAAGACAGTTCTGTTCTAGATCTAGGTTTAAGAAATAAAACAATAATTTGAGGATATACTTTATTTGATCTAAATCGACAGAAAACAGATTCAGAAATTAAAATATTCTTAAACCTAAGTCAAGCGCTTATAAAATAAATTCGAAAACATTGTTTTAAAAAAATCATATGGCACCAATTTTTTTTAAAGTAATACTTTAAGGAACATATAAAAAGTCTTGTCTTTGAGCCCAAAAATATTTGTGCTCTTTTTTAATATTCGGTTGAATTAAATTCAACTTATAAATATATTCACTGGCAACACAATACAAATGTATAAATGCAAAAAATGGCACGTAAATATGTACGTTGTTGTGTGACACTTGCAGTGATGTTGCTGTCTCTCTTTTATCAAAGAGAAGGAATGTGACGACAATATACATTGGAATTTGAATAAGCGAGAGTGGAAGGGAGCGCGATATATTTCTCGCTGATGAAGGTGGTGTTGTCTGAACCGTACAATCACTTTCTCTCGCTTATCCAGATTCGACTGTAATTAAACACAAGTACCAGTACAGTGGAGTTTTAAGGCTAAAATTACAACACGTACATCTCTCGCAAATCTGCGACACTAATTTGAGATCAAAAATTCAAATAAACAAATATAATATGTTGAGAATTTAACAAACAACTCAGTCATTGTATTTATGTTTGTTAGACAAAGATCGATAATTTACTGTTATATACTTTCTCAAAAGAAAAAACAATTCAGAATCAAAAATGAATAAGAATAAAATATATAGAATATGTTTATCCTACACACACATATATATAATAACCACTTGAGTGGAGAAAAGAGAGAGACAATTTGGGAATGTCAAGTTCCTACTCTAATTGGCTAAACGGACGAATATAATTTAGTATAATTTTCATTTAGAACAATCCGTTATTTTTTAGTATCGGTGGTTTGTATCTTTGGCAATTGTTCATCATATTTGTATGCAACAATACAAATATCCAATGAGATGTTGCGGAGCGCAGATGTGGTGCAGGCATGGTGCAGGCATGGTGCAGGCGTGATGCTGCACAACCAACTGTTGGCTTCACAACACTCGTCTACACAACTATATAACATTAACAATAGACATTTAGAGGATAGTATAAGAGTACGATAGCGAACATCGATTGAAATCCTAGTTTCAGAGATGAAAGGTAAGATGATGTTTGTTTATGCGGTGTTGTTCTGCTCGTGCTGCAGCAGCTGCGCCAAGTTGCCGATGTCCATCTCGTGGACGTGCTTCCCCGAGAAGTGCACGTAGTCGTGAGGCTTGGCGTCCACCGCGCGCTTGTGAACTGTAGCGAAAATACTTATTAGTTGAGACACTGTTGTCGCATTAATTGAATGTGATGGGTATGTTGTGTGTACCGAGACGGGTGTGGTCCTGCTGCAGGCGGTAGGTGGGGCGGGTGCGGCAGGCGGCGGGCAGGCCGGGCAGCGCGGAGAGGTCGTGCAGCGCGGGCAGCATGGCGCGCAGGCCGGAACGCACGCGCGTCACGTCGAACTCGCCGCCGCTCTCGATGCTGGCGATGAACGCGTCCGGCACCAGCACCGACTCCAGGTCCAGGTCCGTGATGAAGCAGCGCTCCTCGTCCACGATGTCTGGTGGACAAACACATTCATTTCATTGGTCACCTTTGTTCATTACAGTTATATTTTGCTTCTCTCTCATTATCTGATAGACTCACTGGTGAAGTTGTTGGTGAAGTCGTGTATGAAGTTGACTTGGTGTCCGTTGTTGTAGACGGAGATCTTCTCGGTCATGCCGTCGCGGTCGATGTCGAGCTCCTCACGCAGCACGCTGAGGAGTTGCTCGGCGGTGGCCGCGTCGCTGGTGCTCACCACGTGCAGCTCGGGTTCCGACGACCAGCGCAGCGGCATCACGCGGAAATTTTTCTCAATCAGGCGCCCCTGATTCTGTAATGATAGCAATGATCCATGTTACGAACCAAAACTGATGGGAAGTCAGGATGTAGCTTACATTAATGTAATTAGGTTTTAGAGCTGTAAAATTCATCAGTAAATATTACATACCTATTTTATAATGAAATCTATATTTACCTTGAAATCGATGGGGATAGTGCAGTATCCCTGGTAACGGCGCACGGAAGTGGTCTTAACGAACTGGCGATAGATGAGTACGCTCATGGCCACAAACATGAGGACCAGCATGGATATGTTTACTAAGTGGAATATCATGACCGCAAAGCGGCGCAGCGGCCCGGGCACCCGGTACCGCCGCGGCTCGGGTGACTCCGATAGCGGCGGCACCGCTACTTTAGCCTACACAAAAATAAAACAAATAAAAGATTCGCCAGTTTTTAAGATAAACCCCGACTAAATGTATTTGTGTGCCCATAGATATGTATTTACCATCATAAATAGAAAATGTATGCTATAATGTTTTATTATTTAGTAATTGTTTTATCGTTTTCATTTCATTTAAGATTCAGCATTCATTAACTCATTCTTTCATCTTCATATCTTCTTTTATCAGTTTCTATAAAATATCACCATAGCTCATAAATAATCAATAACTGCGCTAACTGCGATGTAGGTCAAACGGACATCTTGCTTATCAATTTATGTTATTGATTTTCACCTGCATTGAATAAGTACCACTTGACTTTGGAATGGATTTATAAAAATTATTGCGAACATTGTAATTCTCAAAGCTTATCGGACTTCAACAATAGATTTCCAAATCATGTTTTAAATGTATTGTAAAATTGGTTTCGGTAAATATTAAAACATACTGCGCACTTACCTCGGGACAGGCAACTTCTTCAACCAACTGTAGTTTGCCGATATCAGTTTGATTTAGTATTATACAACCCTTTGGAAATACAGTCATGGTTATTATTTTTGTATTTTTTCTTGAAAAGAATTATTTATGATACCGTAATTATCACACAGCGCAGAAACCACTTCAATCAATACCGCTCGAAGTATGAAGTTAGCTCAAGATTTTGACGGAAGAATGACTCGCCCAATCTGGCCCAATCGCCGTAATCGATTTAACATCAGCTAACTTCACTCCGATACCTTCCATTCCTGTGGTGGAAGAAAATCTTTAGATTTTTTTTTATATATCTTAAAATAAAAATTGCGTCGTATTTTTCTTATAAGTAATAAAATGGCACAGTTTTTATTAACCTTATTAAAATAAAAACAATTAAAAATATCTGTAACGTTTTCTAAATGCGCTGTTTGTAATTTTTGAGATATTTATTACATTTTAAGTAAAACGAATGCACAATTAACTCTTACTGATTTTATTTACAAGCGATAAAATTTTATTGAAAATCTGAGATTTTGAATCACATCTAAAAATTATAAACCTAGGAAATTGCTTTGATGCCACCTCGTCAGTTTCTGAGTCTGCAGTCTGCAGGATAAAAATAAAATTTAGTCACTTGTCTGTGGTTTAGAAATTAGAAAAAAGTAAAGAAAAGAGAATTCAATTCAAGGTGGACGGAAAACGGTTTTCTGTTGTAGAATATTCTTTATAAAAGAGGTTAATGAATCATCAACGTCTAGGGTGTGCTTAAAACATGTTCGATTAGTTTGTTACAATTTTGTTTTAAGTTGATTCTTTGTTTAATTGTGTGTTACGTCTGAACGTTAGTTCATCAAACTTACGAGCACAATAAAATGGCGACCGACCCGATGAAAAACCGCATGCATGTCTTCAAGAACACAGGAAAAGATGTTGATGTAAGTAGATTCAATGTTATCACGAGTAATATACGAATATACTGTAATAAATGCCTTTACAAAATTTAATTGTCACATGGTAAATTTTAGGAAATGCGGAGGCGGAGGAATGAAGTGACAGTAGAACTACGGAAAAATAAAAGAGAGGAAACTCTCCAGAAACGTAGAAATGTCCCCATCAGTGATTCAACAGATGAAGACGAAGTGGAACGACCTACAAATATCGAAGAGCTAGTGATCAACGCGGCAAAAGCTGACAACATCGAAATACAACTGGCCGCGGTGCAACAATGTAGAAAGTTATTGTCTTCGGACAAAAACCCTCCCATAGACGAACTCATCGCAGCCGGCATTCTTCCCATCTTAGTTCAGTGCCTTTCCCGAGCGGATAATCCTACTCTACAATTCGAGGCCGCTTGGGCTCTAACAAATATAGCATCGGGCACCTCAGCACAGACCAACAAGGTGGTTCATGCTGGTGCCGTCCCATTATTCCTTCAATTACTTATGTCGCCACATGAAAACGTGTGTGAACAAGCAGTGTGGGCGTTAGGTAACATAATTGGAGATGGCCCAATGTTGAGAGACTTGGTGGTGGAGCTTGGAGTAGTGAAACCGCTGCTCAGTTTCATCAAACCAAATATCCCTGTATCATTTCTGCGTAATGTGACTTGGGTCATTGTAAACCTGTGCAGAAATAAGGATCCACCACCTACAGTTAAGACTATTCAGGAAATTCTTCCAGCCCTTAATGTGCTTATTACACATTCAGATATAAATGTAAGTAAAATTTCCAGTTCTAGAAAGTTCTACAAAGTAATTACTTTACACAAGAAACACATCTATAAAATAATTTCCAACAGATAAATCATAAAATTTTGAAAAATGCTGTAAAAAATTGTATTTTTCGAATGTTTATATACCCAGAAGCTTGAAAAGTGTAAAAGCTTATAATTATTTGATGAAAAATGGTTAATATGTAGTTTCATACATATGGAAGATTCAAATCAGTATATCTTATGAAGAAATTTGGCTTAAAAATATCTAAGAAGTGATAACGGTTACCTTATTGACATGAAATAAAACCGCATTAGCCCAAGACATGAGTCAAAATTCCCTAATATTATTTATTTTTAAATTTACAATAAAAATAAAACTAGTGCTGAAACAATAAAACGAAAAATGAACATTTGTAAGCACACACACACACAGTGCTCATTTATGGTAACTAGAGGAGTCTTATTACTTAGGGTTTGATCATAATTCATAGTCAAGGATTTTTATTAAAATAGTTTTATGTACTTCTCGGCACAAATTTTAACTCTTATACTTTCATGTTTATCCTTTCACATCCTTTCTTATAATTGAGTA
This sequence comes from Papilio xuthus, assembly GCF_000836235.2. Taxonomy (NCBI): domain Eukaryota; kingdom Metazoa; phylum Arthropoda; class Insecta; order Lepidoptera; family Papilionidae; genus Papilio; species Papilio xuthus. The sequence continues at coordinate 1,015,636 of NW_013532897.1, read as the reverse complement.
TAAAGTGTCCGCTTCATACAATAACATAATGATGTTTGGTACTTATAATATACATTGGATCTTGTGACATTCAATCACATCTTATTTTTGATTGCTAACCTACAACAGCCAAATTATGTCGACTTTACATTCTATTAATATGACAACTTTTATCTTTGCAGATTTTAGTTGACACAGTATGGGCCATAAGTTACCTAACAGATGGAGGCAATGAACAGATCCAAATGGTAATCGACTCCGGCATAGTGCCCAAGCTAATCCCCCTATTGTCTCACAAGGAGATGAAGGCTCAAACGGCCGCACTCCGAGCGGTTGGCAACATTGTGACTGGCACCGATGAGCAGACTCAAGTGGTACTAAACTGTGATGCCCTGTCACACTTCCCTGCGTTGTTGTCACACTCGGTAAGTAATTGTAATGTACATGATATTTGAAAATCTTACCAGTTTATGGTATTTTATGTAATCAGCTGTTAATTTCAACATTTAATATAATTTGTAAGAAAGATAGTTTTGTAAACTATTATATACATTTGGTCTGCAGTTGTTTTTATTTGTTGTTTCTTGATCATATAAATGTAATAGTTTCACCTTAGTTCTTCAGGGATGTGTTGGCAACTCAACCCATTTTTAAGTTGTAATTGAATCAAAAAACTAGAGATTTCATTTTATTATGAGATTAAGAATCCATGTCTCATATTCAAAAAAGATTGATCTTGTTTTAATGCAATGATTTTCATTTGTATATAAATTGTTGCATTGACAGAAAGAGAAGATATGCAAGGAAGCGGTGTGGTTCCTGTCAAACGTGACTGCGGGCAACAAGCAGCAGGTGCAGGCGGTGATCGACGCGGGTCTGCTGCCCAAGATCGTGGAGAACCTGGGCAAGGGCGAGTTCCAGACGCAGAAGGAGGCGGCCTGGGCCGTCAGCAACCTGAGCATCAGCGGCACCAAGGACCAGGTGGCGGCGCTCATCAACTGCGGCGTCATCCCGCCCTTCTGCAATCTACTCAGCTGCAAGGACACACAAGTTATCAGCGTGAGTGATAGTACCGCTTGGTCCCAGATGGAACATTGGAAATGTTGATTCTTGTAATATGTTGGAATAATGCAACCGAGATGTCAAGTGTGCAAAATCAGAAAACTTAATTTTTAATTTAGTTTTAGTGGTATTTTGAAACTAAACCAATAATAGGTACTTACTTGTATATTACTCGGCTACTAAAATGTTATGTACAAATAATAAATATGTAAAATGTGTTAAATTTAACTGTGAGATGAAATTGTGGTGAACAGGTGGTGCTGGACGGGCTGAGCAACATGCTGAAGATGGCCGGAGATAACGTGGAGCAGGTGGCCAACATGATCGAGGAGTGCGGCGGCATCGATAAGATCGAGCAGCTGCAGGGACACGAGAAGATGGAGATATACAAGATGGCGTATGACATCATCGAGCAGTACTTCGCCGGAGAGGTGGGTGACAGTTTCATATGCGTTGTGACAGTTGTGTGGGGTGGGGTGTGAGTGAGAAGGTCTCGTGTTGTGTGCAGGAGGAGGACGCGAGCCTGGCGCCGGCGGCGGCGGACGCGAGCTTCCAGTTCGAGGCGGGAGCGGGGGCGGGAGCGGGAGCGGGCGCGCCGCACGCCGGCTTCCACTTCTGAGCGAGCCGCGTCTTGTGATACTTGTGAACTCTGATGTGATCTTTGGAAATTCTATTCTTTTTCACGATTGTGTTGATTTTATATATATCGTATGGATGACGACATTGTGAATAGCTTTAATGTAATGCGACGGCGGCTGATGTAATCCGCTTACAGATTGTACGGCTTTTTTAATATAACATAGTGGTTATGTTTCGACTTTTAACCTCTCACCTCCCCCCCCCCTGAACCCTGACCCCCTGACCCCCGCCGGCACCCGGGCCGCGGACACGCGCCGAGGAATTATGTTGTGAGCCCGGTTGTATCTTTATAATATACCAATAAAACTGTCCAATACGAACCAAGCATTTTATTTATCATTCAAAGTTATGATGCGAGTCAGTTAAGCTTTGGGGTATAGAAAGGGAAGGACGTCGTAGTCGGTTGCGACGGGATCTTCCAGTTTGCTCGCAGAATCGCTGGCTACTTTCTGAAATAAAATTAATGTAATGAATCCCACATGTTCCATCATATAGCTCTGAATACATTACCGGCTGCAGCGGACGTAAAGCCGTCTTCGACTACTGTGTTGTACAGACAACCTTGTGTTCGCACGCGTAGCACCTCGCGTTGCTGTAGGAGAGCTGCGATGTGTCGGCGGAGGCCTGCGAGCCCCGCGCGCCTGCACGCCGCGCCCCCCGCGCCCCCGACACCTCGTGGTACCGCCCCACTTTGTTCTGAAAGCTATGCAACAAAACTAACGCCCGTCCTATTCTCCATAATACATTTTATGTTACAAATGTTGTCAAATTATAACGTAGCAACAATTAAGCTAGTATTACACGTGATCAGAACGATGAGAGTTAGTAATAAAACAATAGCAGTGACTGGCATTACTTGGGCGGCGGTTTGTGCCAGCGGTTGTCGAGGCGGGTGGTTGCCATGACGACGGCGAGCCGCTGCAGCAGCGTGAAGTTGTCGCGCACGACGCGCGCGCTCCGCTCCGCCTCGCAGCGCTCGCGGCGCAGCTTGCGCGCGACGTGCGGCCGCGCACACGGCGCCCTACTGTCTATCTCCGGCAACGCCGACTTCACCTGACACACGCAGACACAACATTGTTAACCGTGGTTTTCTGTCACCAAAATCTTCATTTAAACACATTTTTATCTCTATTTTGTCAAAGATAGGCATGACGATATGATTTATGCAGAGATTTCAGTCCCAGAAACCTAAGATAAGTGAGATATCACTAAGAAACACGATAGCAGATTACCTTGTTTTATTATTCTTCTTATAGTGAAAATAAAATACAACAACCTTACCGCTCTTTCTGGTCATTCACTCATTCCTATGAATAAAAACACCGCTAACGTTTTCATAAAATTAGCTTTAATGGACGAGTATTCTCTTCCCGTCGAAATACGATACAAAAACTCTTTTTGTTATTTCTTTGTAAATGTGCTAACCTTCAATCGGTGATCCTTGTAGCGGCGATCTTCCCACGGTTGTATCAACAGTTTATCTCTGCGAGACAACATTTCTTCTTAGTATCTAAAGCTAAACTGCTCTTCCTGTGTGTTATTTGATCAATACATATTCGTGTTGCTAAGGGACGCAACGTAACGAAGACAAAACACCTTTCTTTCGATTCGCCATTCGTTTTGAATGCAATCTAATCTTTTGCTTCGTAAAATGCTAGTTGTTTGCTTTCCGTAAATAGACATCGGGGAAAATGTTATGATGAAAACACATTTAGCAAATGAATAAATAAATTATAATTGTTAAATATTAGACTGCACGTACAACAGTATCAATATCATGCTCGTTACATACAGACAATATACAATTGAAAATCTTACAACACTTGGTTACAGTACAAAATACAAAACAAATATCCTTTGAGCAATATAAAAGTAAAAAATAAAACAAATCACTCTAAAGCTAGACGTATTCCACTAATGTACATCTGCTTACATCAGGCTGCATCTCATACGTATTGTTTTACATTTACATATAGTATATATATATCTATGTATGTACTATATACAAATGCTTGCGATATTCAAATCTGTTACGTAACGTGGGAATGTGAGTCAGCAGCTTGTTGTATGTTTTGGCAATGTTTATATTCATAAAGCTATGCGATCGAACTGACAATTTTATATATAATAAATGCTTTGTACAATTTCCATCATGAGGTTATCCAACATAAATATTTTTACACAATTATTACAGACAAAGACCCAAATATATAGATAACTCTTTTCCAGACAAATACTTAGAAAGAGTTGATGTAATTGATTTACTAAAAGAATTCACAAAACAGAATCGTTATTAGTTGAATCAATGTAACATTAATATGTGCAATGCAAATTACATGTTGATAGAATTATCTTCAAGTATTTAGATCTTTGTTCAAAGTTCAAATAAATTCCAAGACGTTGTTACTGCACGCGGTACTAACTTATTTGTGCACACCGTTGTTGCGGCGATACAAAAATGTATATAATCGTTTTCTAGGAAGACGTCCTTTTGGCTCGACTCCGTCGCCAAATCATCGAATACAACGCCTTACTTTATCGAAACTGAAAACATTCAAACCGTATGACTAAAAAGTAACACAATACAATGTACCTAATACACATGTAGTTACGATCGACTTTGCCTCGCATATAATCTAGTTACAATATTGAGTATAAAACGTATTAAATACATCAAAAAGATCTAGCAAATGACCGGCCGCGTAGCCTCGCAGTCGCGGAACATCGTCGCCGGCCTCTTATTTATATCGATTGAAAACATCAAACGAGAACCGAGTCATATCACATGTGATTCATTATCAACATTCACAAGGATGTTTCTCCCGCACAACTCGGAATATTAACATCAAACAAATGACGTCTTCACGTGGTAACTCCCACCAGGGAAAAACACCCTTAACGAACTATTATCCAGTGAATGCTACCCTTAACGCTATATTCCTCGTACAAATCTACACTTGGTGCATCAAAACTTATATCGCTCGAGTGTCGAAAACAAAAGTTTATAGAAAAATAAATTGTCCCGTTTAATTTCAATACTTTTAGGAGTGTCATTTACAAAAGTCCGTACGAATCGTCCTAAAAAGCTGGACACACTAGCGGATACTGTAGAAGGCAATCACTTGAGACGGTTCCTTGTGAGTAAAAGCGCGAGGATAATACGTACACAAACTAAATATTAGGCTTATGGCCGTAAGCCACACTGTCTACGAACTAAATCGTATTAAAAATAAAATACTGGGAACGTCCGCGTCGCAATTTGTATTCATTTAATATAATATTTAATTCTATTCGTAAATATGCGTGCGAGCGATGTGGAAAGCTGCCGTGGGGTTGTCACAACACAACGTTACAGTGTGAACAGCGAGGCGGAGTGATGCCGGCGCATTGACTAGCGGCCGTCACTCAGCGGAAACCGGCGCCGGGAGATTCCTGCCAACGACCACTATTTCTACAGGGTGCTCACTTTTATTTTACACAACTCACTTTCACCATTTTCTCTTATGTATTCGAATGCATTAACAATGTCATATAAACGATAATATTATAAACTTCGGCACTCATTACATTCACTTCTTCACAATTATTGTTGTTCCAATTATCTAGCGCCCTGTATAAACTAGTGACGTACCGTTCACGAATGGGATATCTAATTCGTTGTTTAAATTCACTAGAATTCGATACAAATGAAGTCGTGCGAGCTCCATCCATCCATACATCCCTCTGTCGACTGTCTCTCGATGTCTCCACTCCGCGGTTTTCCCTGAAATGACTTAAGATACAAACTTACCTAGCGCAACATCACATCGTACCCTATGCAACTTGTGTATCACACGTGCACGTGCACGCGCACGCGCACGCGAGCTTTACACTATACAGGCCTTAGGTACCCGATCGATTCACATTCCATCTACCCACGATCGACTTATGTCATTAAACTATATAAAAAATCTTTTTTTTTTATCAATTACACTACATTACTTATATATGACTTAAGAAATAATATGATATAGAAATGGCTCTTATACTTGAACTATAGTATTGAATGCGATAAGAAGCCAATTTTTGGTTTATTATAGATATAGTAAGGTGTGCGGCGGCGCGTGCGCACGTCCGCCGCGCCGCACGGCCGAACTGCGAATGCCCAAAAGTAACGCGATAACCGCCTGAACAGTGGACATAACATATTCAGCATTTGTTCTCAAATTCCTCAGAATCCGAGACAATCAATTTATCTAATAAATTTTATTTCAGTAAATCAGTGATGGAATCCTTTGCTGCCCCTTTCAGTTCGATTCCCCTGCACCAATGATGGAAGCGGTTTTAATTACTTTTCATACAACAATCTAGTTTATTTCTATCATAGACTAAAGAATTAGCTATACACATTTTCATAAAATTCTCATGACAATTGAATGTGTAAAATACCATAGATTTATTTACTAACAGATTGTTTGTCTATTTTTATTTTTCGCCAAACTTTGCGCAATATTTTGAAATTTGTAAACAGAATAATAATTAAATTAACAATCAAACTTTCGTGAGACATTATACTAAACTGATATATAAAAACGTCTAAACACTCACGTATATTCGTCCGGTGGCGGCACCGACTAGTTTCGAGTCCATCGGGCCCATCGGGGAGCCCCCGCCACCGGACGTGTTTATATATCAGTTCAGAGTAATAATAAAATCATTTTAAAATTGTCATTCACCGTGTTGCTTAAATATGCCAGAGTATATATTAAATACATATATTGAGTCGACAATCTAGTAGCCAACTAGTATGTTAGATGAACGCAAGAAGACTTTGTCTTGTTGGAAAAAAAAAATGGTTGCAGTTGGAACAATTTGACATCCATCAGTTTTAGCATCATGAGGTGAGCTGCTTAAAGCATTGATTTAAGTGAATGTAACATCTGACTATGCTATAGGCCTTTCAATTTATTTTTATATTTTATTCTAACAGATATAAATGCAATAATCATAAAATACATGAGAAATAGATGAAAGTTCATGAAGATGTTAGTTGTTATCATATTTAAGTTATTGCTTTAATCATCTTATTATATAAATATATTACATAAAAGTTGCTAACGTCTTATTTCAATAATAATTACAAGTGATGATCTGACGTAGTTAAACTTATTCACTGACGATTTAAAACGAAATACAATAAATTTCTAAGTTGAATAAGACTCTGTGTTGTAGCTGAAATGTATGTGTATGGTGTTTTATATTTATTTATGCAGTTGTTATATTCAGTAAATGACATGATGTAGTGTCATCACAGCACATTCATTTATATCTAATGGAAGATTACACAATTATTTTGACACCATATTTATGCATAAATGTTCAAAAAATATGTAAATGTAAAAAAATAAATTAAAATTTCAAAAATTCCATAAAATGAATAACTATAAAATGATGTTAAAATGGCAACTTTGGAGTGGTGTCAAAATGACATCTGGCATATTGGTGTGTATAACGTTATATATGAGAGGATATGTGATGTGAGTACATTGTGATGTATATGAGAAAGCGCAGGCAGCAGGTGAAAGTGTATCAGATAGTATTGAAGACTTTGAAGAAGAAGTTGCTTGATGGTTCGAGTGGTATTCAAGCTTTCATCAATTGACATTGTTTTCCATTGATACCACATAAACTTTATCCATTTTTCCGTGTACGATGAAACGTTAGGCACAGCACTGCGGGGCGGGGCGGGGCTCGGCACTGCGGGGCGCGGCTCGGCCGGCAGTGCGGGGCAGGTAGGGGCGGGGCTCAGCACTGCGGGGCGGGACGCGGCAGCGGGCGCACGAGGTAGAGCTTCTCGCCCTGCTTGTTGGTGTAGATGGGCGCGCGCTGGTAGTGCGCCACCAGCTGGTCCAGCGTGGGGAACTTGCGCTGCCCGATGCAGTACAGGCTGCCCTCCACGTGCACGCGGAAGTGCTTGTTGCGCCCCGGGGCCTTCAGCGACACCGAGTAGTCGCCCACCTGCAACGCGACGAGGTGCAACGGTCAGTATGAAACAAGTGGAGCGAGAGGAGGGTGGAGGTGAGTGCAAGTGTATGTGCGACTGACGTTGGTCTCGGAGTCCCGGATGAGGAAGTCGCCGTCGTGTCCGTGCTGGTCGAGCAGCGTGTCGCAGTGCATGCGGGTGATGGCGCCGTAGTACCAGGCGCGGCCGAGCGGGGCGGGGCCCGCGCCTCCCGCCGCGCCCCCGCTCGCGCCTTTACCGGCGCCGCGCCCGCCCTCGTTCGCCTCGCTGACGACAACATTCATGTTTTTGTTTTAAACGTTTCAAGAGTTAAGAAGACGGAGAGGGACGGAGAGCGACAGAGACCGACCAGTAGGGCTGCGTGAGGTAGTCGGCGAGCTCCTGCAGGTAGTTGCGCGGCACGAGGCCGACCTGTCCGCGCGAGTCGCGGGCGCGGTACCACTCGGGGTCGGAGGGCGGGCGCTCCACGATCTCCAGCCGGTCGCCCTTCTCGAACGACAGCTCCGCCTCGTTGTTGGACGTGAACGAGTACAGCGCCACCTGACACGATGCAACATATCACACATTTAACACTGCAATATTTACCTGTACTGGAGTTGCTGCTCCATTTGTAATTACTCACCACAATGTCGAGGACATTCTCCGCCATTGCGTACGTGTGCACCGGATCTTCATTGTCGCCTTCTTCACTCGTGTAGTTCGATGGAAACCTGAAAGTATGCAATAAAAGAATATAAATCTGGTCGTAATTTTGTGAGAGCAGGTGTTGGAGTTGAGGGCGTATGTAGTGTAACATGTACCGACCATCCCGTGTGTCCCTGGTACTGTCCGCGCCACCAGCCGTCGTTGCTCTTCTCTAGGATGAGTATCCTGGTGCCCTTGGTGAGGGACAGCTCGTCGGGCTGCTGCGCCTGGTAGTTGTACTTGACGACGGCGGTGCCGAGCGCGTCCACGGGCTCCGCGCGCCGCCCGCCCGGCCCCGCGCCGCCCGCGCCCGGGGACTCCGGCCCGCCCCGCACCGGGGAACTATTCGACGGTAAGGTCTTCGAGCCCGAACCCTTTTTCACCTTCTTTTTGATACTGAAAATGTAACATGTTTATTTTAAATAAATACAAATTTTATATCTGTGTCATTTACCATATGAATAACTTCAAAATACGGCGTAGACTCACACTTGGCGACAAATTCACAAATATTTTTGAGTTCCTCCTATCATTTATAAATTAGTTGCATTGTCTAGTGGTATAATTATAGTGTATTGTATGTTTTTATCACTAAATTATGTAAATAATTTAAATAGAATTTGTATAAAATATAATAATATTACATTAATATCTGCAAGTTTGTTGTAGTGGCACGACAGTCGCGCATAATAAATTCTACCTAGAAGACGTTATCGTGCGAGACCAATGCCAGTCGCAACTCGCAACTACCGCTGTGGGCTATGGGCTTTGGGTTGTGGGTTGTGGGCTGTGGGATGTGGGATGGTTCGACAATGAGATAAACTTACATGGGAGCAGATACATTAATAATTGTCACAGTGCTGTCAAACATAACCATGATGTACAAACACACGTCACTTACAAGGAGGCTTGTCACTTTGTTAAAAATGAAGTATACTACTTTATCTAATTGTATATTATTATAAATATTTTAAAAACGTCAACGTGTGAAAATCTACTGTCATTCTAAACTATGCAAACAATTAAAACACAGAGGGTGTATCCAATATGAGGTTACATGCCCTTTGAAATTTGAACCCCATTCTCGGCCCTTAATTAATTGCAGCCGGCGACTGTACTCAAATTGTTTCATTATGCAGCGATATAACAATATGGTACATTTAAATATACATTGGGTTAGTGATACATTGGCGAGAGGTAAATGTTTAGAGTGGTCATTATAAACAAGTCTAAGGAACTGTACATTGTCAAACGAAAAGAGTTACATATCTCAAAGATCTCATACCAGATATAACTCTTTTCATCGGATGATTGGATTTTCGTTGAGCTGTTCCCCGTTATAGGAGCCGCTCGAATAGAAACAATGCATGTATGTTCACCTGTCGAAAAGAGAGGGTTTTTCCTTCTTGACGTAATTGCTGGGCACATAACCGGACTGGCTGCGCGCATTCTGCACGCGCCACCAGTGCTTGGAATCGTCGAGCAGCAGGTAGCGCTCGTTCTTGCGCAGGTCCAGCTCCTGAGCGCCCTGCGCCGCGTAGTCGTACTTCGCCACCACATAGCACACGTCGTCCTGCAATACAATACAACACTTATCAGACTCCATGTAATGATACAGGTAGAGAACACTGAACTCTAATGTTCTCTCGTTTTATTTACACTACGAATATAGCGAGACGACAAAAGTATAACAAAGATATTTAAATTAAACTGTTTTGCTAATTCAAGCAATAACTATAAATGCGGTAATAGATGTTATTGTAACCTAATAACAATGGTGTAAAATAGTAACTTTGACAAATTACCACGACTTTAACAACGCCAGTAACCAGTAATGTTCTATGGCATATAACTTTAGGAAAAGGTAACGTGGATTTGAACGAGGTTTGCATATTTGAAGGCCAACTGCTCACCCACGGTACACGGCTGTAGAGGACTACTTTGTACTTTTGATGGCAATTTATATGAATGAGAGAGCTGCAAATTAAAATTAATGATCTTGAAAGTTAAGTAAAAATTTTGATTTAGAGCTGAATGGATTGGAGCCATGACAACTCGGAAACAATCAGTGGCAAACTACGTAAATGAGTGAACTTAAATTATCTATGGTTGATATAATTATAGAGTATTCTTGCAGTACGAGGAGCGCATCAAGTGCAGAAGGTCGCGGGAGACATCGCGCGGCATTAGGAAGGTCAATCGTCCCAAATTAATCTATTACGGTGTCCGTCCCGACCGTCTTACAGCACTGTCGCTTGCACTCGCGTCTTTAACAATTTTTATTACAATAAGCAGACTAGCGATAAACATATTAAAATTAATTTTTGCCCCGAAAGTAAGCATTCCTGTATAAATAGGGATATAACATTAGATGATGGCTAGAATCTCCGAGGCGAATACTCAATACGTTCCAACTATTGAGATTTTCGGTAAATTTAGAAACGATTTCTTTTTACTCTTGATTTCTCTCAGGAAGAATACGAAAGATAGAATTTAATCAGTACAAACCGGTTGTGATATGAATCTCTGTTATAGACAAGATTACTAACAATATTTCACCTTCATAAAAACATGAATACACTAAAATTAAAAAATGTATCGGAGATATTTTAGAACAAGCTTTTTGAAGACGAGATAACGGAGCATAAAGTTTGAATTTCGCGATGTTGACGTAGTCATCGTTCCAGTAACGGCATCATAGGCCACAGTCAAAAAATAGCCACATCCGGCGTCGCGCAGTAGACGGCGACTCGTAACCCACCAGGAAACAACAATTAACATTATACGAGCGCTTATAAAATATTTCACACGATCAGTCCGCGACTGGAGCAGATCCAGAAGGAATTATGAAAACAATTATTTCTAGAATTTTCATTACCATAATCTCGATGAACTCAACACCAATTTATTGGTTCTTGCACCATTTTATACTGTGTGTAATAAGTACCTAGCGACGATTTGAGCGTAAAGTAGAGGTCGGAATAATATTATAGAACGATCTAGTTGCTTGTCAGGAATACGCATAATTTTGACCTGTTCCCTTCGATACTAGTTCCGAAAAAGAAAGGTAACTAAAAATGCAGTAAGTTTATCAAATTTTCCTTATTGAGGAATAATTAATTATTCTTATATAATTTACAACGAAGCGGCGCGCAGTGAAATCGCTCCCGAAGGCCGCAATCAATGAGCGTAGTTACAATATGCACAAAATAAACGCCTCATGATATCAATATAAAATACATATTACGTATAGGTAGAGTATGATATAAGAATGGAGGCGATAACGGTTGCACGATACACTTACGATCTTTTAATCAAAGTTTGAAATTTCCTTCGATATTTACATCTTAAAATTCTAAAATCGATTTCCAGACAAGTAAAAGAGTACTTTTGAAGAAGTTTCATCTAAAAATATTTTTTCCCAGCTCACATAGTTCGTCTATTAATTTAGAGCTGTGCAAAAAAACAGATGTATTGGTCTCGTCGAGGTGATGACGTAATTGGACTTAGATATATCCTTAATTTTATTCTAGCCTACGAATGAGTAACGCAATTGGATTCAAAACTCATTTTCAATACATTCAATCTGTTATACGAAACATATTGTAGAAATAGGAAAAGGAGAGCTAAATCAAGTTTAGTCATAATACGCCTACGCACAAATATTCGTTGCTTTTGCGATGGTTTTAAAAGTGAAATGTGTATGTGAATGATTTAAAATTCACTTAAAATTCAATAAATTCTCGGACTGAATATCAGTCTGGGTCACGGGCCTGTTTTTTACACAATGTAAACGACGAAGTTTTCTAATGTTTTTTAAATCTTCTGGTATAAATTCGTAAGCCTATGACTGCGTTAATATTAATGACGTAAGTGTTTGCAATTAACCGAGCGCATATCCTTGCGTAGAAGCAAAACAATCGCGACTTAGTGTGCCGTGTCACGCCTACATAGTTAATAATTTAGTATGGCTGGAAAAAATAATCTTGCATAGGAGGAAGATAAATATATCGATATTAATAAATCTCTAGTCAAAAAATTTCAACATGGGAATTTGATTACGGCTTTGCACAGCCTTATTTAAGTCAATTTATTAGTCACTTTCTAATTAAAGCTTCATAGTCCTTTCAATAAACAACATCTAAACATCCATTTGGAGTGCAGTATCAAAAAGTAATTTGGTAGTATTTAATTTATCTAGAAGCACGGCAATGCCCTCACAGAGAATTCAGAGTGACCTGGAAAATCACTTTTAGAGTGTGCACATGGTATAATATTTATGATAGTATGTGTTTTTGTGATTGGACCTAGTTTTGCAATGGTAAAAACAATGTGTTGCCTTGTATTCTTATGTAATTTTCTCATGTCATGTGAATCTAACTTATGTATAGTCTTCATATGTATAACTTTTCATTCCAATATATATAGTGCATCTTTATTTTTATTTTCCTATTTAAAGGGACTGTAAACTTGAGAATTAGGAGAGTAAATTTATAGCTACTTTTAAAGGTTTATTAAATTTATTTCTAGGTAACAACCAAGGAACCACTTTTATCAATTAAAATCAGTCCAGAGGTAGCAGTTATTAATAAGTTTTTAAAGAGACCAATTAAAAAAATTAATAAATATTTGGTTATATATCATAGTTTGGCAATATGATCAACAGGAAAATAATAGATCAATTAAATTTACATTACTAAAACAAAATAAGCACAAGATTCTTCATTCATGCCAATGGATAACAAGTCCAAGGTTCTATTTCACAAGTAGATCTCTGCAAAGATTATACTAGTTCCTTTATGCTACTACACTATACTAATGCCTCATTGCCTTTATTTTCCATTTTATTTTCACAAAATTAGATTTGCAAATTATGTACAACTAGTTTTTAAAACATTGTATTAACAGATTTTTTCAACAATTTATCAGTAGAATTCTAAACAAACAAAGGTGGCTCAATTCTCCAAGTTAGCGATGGTTGACTAACAACATACAGGACAATACTTTGGGCATGTCACTAAGCTATATAAAAACTGCTAAATCTCTCAATTATGTTCGTCCAATGTTGGCACCGGATGTACATATGTGTTTTAGTCACTTTTATATAAGTTTGTGATAATGTCACACAAAAGTTTGAATAGTTTAATGGCATGACACTGATCCAAAAAATATTTTTACGCAGTATGAAAAAAGTGTGTAGCAGATATTATATGAGGAGTGTACACCAGTGATCAGTCAAAAAAAAATGTATGAAAACATATAGTCATCCTGTTTGATTTCAAAATAACAGAGAGTGTAATCTCACTGTATAATACCGAGTACACAAAGTGATTGATAGATGTTTGTATCACAATTACGTTAAAGTTGTACTTACTAGATTTAAACTCTTATGGCATCTCATGGTTTTGTGTTAACCAATATTTTGAAGATAGGTACATAAATTCTATCTACATTCTATCTCAATTTTAAACATACTTAATAAATTGATAAGATTTCTCTACTGTCCTGGATTGAGACATAGGACAGAAGGAAAATCATCTCAAAACTTTAACTTAGTCCAAAGTATAAAGCAAATGCGATATGGCCAGTCCAATAGGATTGCGGACCAAGATGAAATATATTTTGTTGATGCACATCTAGTCATTGAACTGAATTTAAGACAGGCATTGTATATCCTATTGAGCATTTACAATAACACAGTACAATTCATGACTCACAATAACAATGATAGCAACTTAATATTCAATTTTATTATATTTTGTACAGCCCACCTGCCATTACTTACTTAACATAGTTATGATACTTGTAATTTCAATTAATACATATATTTCAATGTTTATGGATTGATGTAATTATATTACGTTTTTCGTTCTTAATTTTAATTGGTGTATAAATGTAAACCATACATACATGGTCAAAAGTTTTAGAAGGCAGCATGATAGATATCTAGTATTATTTTAATTTGCAGTTTTAGAGATGTTACCTGAGCATTCTTCCCGTGCCTAGCATTAGCCATGGCGTGCGGCGCCGGCAGCGGCTTGTTCGCCCACACCGAGTCAGCGGCGCGCACCGACCGCGTCTCCAGCATGACCCCCCCTGGGACCCCTGGCGCCGCACCCCGACCGCTGGCTCACTGTTCCATCGCGAACCTGCACTGCACTGCACTGCACCGCAATGCACCACAACACTGATTCTCGTCGTTTGCACTCGAATACGTACTACCGGCACAAGAACCTTTCAGGAACTCACAACACTTATTGTCAAACGTGCGAAAATCCGATCGAAAGCTATTTAGCGAGCAGCGGATAGATGTGCATGGGGATTGATCACTTCGACACTTGCATCTAATTATTTATCACTTAATTATTAATGCAGTCGCTTTATTTACAAAGTATTATAAAATAATAGTATAATTCTTTCAGAATATCGGTACATTTGTGAATTTTATATAAATTTCACATTACTCGGTGGGGCCGCGACGAATCAATAGACAAAAGAAAGGATTTATTTTTATTAGTACTCGAACCATAGACAATATTGTGAACCGGTCCAAGAAAAATAAGTTTCGCATTTTTTAAGTTTTTCGATAAGTGCATGTAATTATTATGATAAATTCACCGAAGATTTCAGTTGTTTTGATTTCTTCGAAGCTGTAGACATTTTGTTTCTTCAACAAAGACATTTGCAGTCTAATTTTAATCTGTACTTGTCACGTCTACTAGTTACTGATTACGTTTTCTTCGACATTTTGTTGGGTTTTCGCTCAATTTTTCATTTTGAAATCCTCAAAGTCTCAATGGTTTCCTAAAACAAATAAATAGTAAGAATGTCTGATTCGGAAGGGAGTAATTTTTCAGGCAGTGGCTCAGACGCGGCCAGTGTCGTATCTAATAGATCTCGTAGAAGCGCTGCATCAAATCGCTCTATATCCCGATCGCGGTCGCGATCACGCTCTGGAAGTCGGAGTCCTTCCCGGAGTCCCTCTAGATCACGCTCGAGGTCGCGCTCCCGTTCCCGATCTAGGTACATAGTTTTAAATTGTAAATTGTCAAAATGCCAACTCGTAATGTTGGACGAAGTTATGCTGTGACCTCATGATGCTAAACATTTACCAGAAGCCGTTCCGCTGCATCCGATGCCAGTCGCAACAGAGATGATGAAGCTAAGGAAGCGTCAGGCGATGAAGATGTCGAGGTAAATTTAATTAATGTGTTTAATTGTAGTATGGTTTCTCACAAGCCCTATTTGTTATTTGCTTATTTATTGCTGTATAGATTGGTTGTCTTTAGGAGTATAATGTAATAATCATGTCATAATTAAATATTGTAATTTTGTAAGTTGTTTTTTTGCGAAGTGAATGTACTGATATTTAAAACTGGTATGTAAAATTTAGGTTATAATTTGATCACACTATTGCCAGTGGTTCCCACAAATGTGCAAGAAAAAAAATTGTAGTTTTATTTTTATAGGATGAACAGGAGCCTGAAGGTGAGGATCTGGTAGACTCTGAAGAATATGATGAAGATGAGGAAGAAGAAAGACGAAGAAAGAAGCGAAAGAAGGACAGTCGGTATGGCGGGTTCATCATTGATGAGGCTGAGGTAATTTATACTATTTTGAAGAAATAGCAAAAAAAAATAGTTTTTAAATAAGTACTTTGATGACATATTTGTGACAGGTGGATGACGAAGTTGATGAAGATGATGAATGGGAAGAGGGCGCTCAGGAAATGGGCATCGTGGGGAATGAAGTGGATGAAATTGGCCCCACAGCTCGAGAAATCGAGGGTCGTCGCCGTGGGACCAATCTGTGGGACTCGCAAAAAGAAGAGGAGATTGAAGAATATTTAAGGAACAAATATGCCGACGAGTCTGCTGCATTGCGACACTTTGGTGAAGGTGGTGAGGAAATGTCAGATGAAATCACCCAGCAGACCCTCTTGCCGGGAATCAAAGATCCAAACCTGTGGATGGTGAAATGTCATATTGGTGAAGAAAAGGCAACAGTTTTACTGCTAATGAGAAAGTTTATTGCATATAAAAATTCAGAAGAGCCTTTCCAGATTAAATCAGTTGTTGCTCCGGAAGGTGTTAAAGGCTATGTGTACATAGAAGCTTACAAACAAACGCATGTTAAAGCCATTATAAACAATGTTAGTGCTTTAAAAATTGGCACGTGGAAACAAGACATGGTGCCAATTAAAGAGATGACGGATGTTCTGAGAGTGGTCAAAGAACAGTCCGGTTTAAAACCAAAGCAATGGGTCAGATTAAAGAGAGGATTGTACAAAGATGACATAGCTCAAGTAGATTACGTAGATCTAGCTCAAAATCAAGTTCATTTGAAGTTGCTACCGAGAATAGATTACACACGACTTAGAGGTGCTCTGAGAACAGTGCAGAGTGAAAGCGAAGCGGCGAAACGAAAAAAGAAGCGTCGTCCGGCCGCGAAGCCTTTCGATCCAGAAGCGATCCGCGCTATCGGTGGCGAGGTCACCTCCGACGGTGACTTCCTTATATTTGAGGGTAATAGATATTCAAGAAAGGGCTTTTTGTACAAGAATTTTACCATGTCAGCCATCTTGGCGGAGGGCGTCAAGCCATCGCTAACGGAGTTGGAAAGATTCGAGGAACAACCGGAGGGTATCGACATAGAACTGGCGGCGCCGGCCAAAGACGATCCAACAAGCTTGCATTCATTTTCGATGGGCGATAACGTCGAGGTGTGTTCCGGGGATCTCGCAAACTTACAAGCCAAGATCATCGCTATAGACGGGTCCATGATCACGGTGATGCCAAAACATGACGCCCTGAAAGATCCCCTCGTGTTCAAGCCGAACGAGCTGAGGAAGTATTTCAAGCAGGGTGACCACGTGAAGGTGTTGGCGGGCCGCTACGAGGGAGATACGGGGCTCATAGTCAGGGTGGAGCCGCACAGGGTCGTGCTAGTGTCGGACTTGACCATGCACGAGCTGGAGGTGCTGCCCAGAGATCTCCAGCTGTGCTCGGACATGGCGACCGGCGTGGATTCTCTGGGTCAGTTCCAGTGGGGCGACATGGTCCAGCTGGATCCGCAGACCGTGGGCGTCATCGTCAGGCTAGAAAAGGAAAATTTCCACGTTCTAGGTATGCAAGGAAAAGTGATAGAGTGCAAACCTCAAGCGTTGCAGAAACGTCGCGAGAACAGATTCACGACGGCGCTCGACTCCGAGCACAACTCTATCCAGAAGAAGGACATCGTGAAGGTGATAGACGGACCTCACGCCGGCCGCGAGGGCGAGATCAAGCACCTGTACCGTAACTTCGCCTTCCTGCAGTCGCGCATGTACCTCGACAACGGCGGCATCTTCGTCTGCAAGACGCGTCATCTGCAGCTGGCGGGCGGGGCCAAGGGTGCGGGCGTCGCCAACGCCCTCGCGCTCGGCTTCATGTCCCCGCGCATTCAGTCCCCCATGCACCCCTCGGCGCGCGGCGGAGGCGGCGGCGGACGCGGGGGGCGAGGCCGCGGAGGCCGGGGCGCCGTCGCCCGCGACCGCGAGCTGCTCGGCCTCACCATCAAGATCACCGGCGGACCCTACAAGGGTAACGTGGGCATCGTGAAGGACGCCACGGGCAGCACCGCGCGCGTCGAGCTGCACACCATGTGCCAGACGATCTCCGTGGACCGCGGGCACATCGCGCCGGCGGGCGGCGGCGCGCGCGGCGGCGCCTCCAGCTACTCGCGCACGCCGGTGCGCATGACCGGCTCGCACACGCCCACGTACCGCGAGACCGGCATCAAGACGCCGATGCACGGCTCCCAGACGCCCATCTACGAGTCCGGCGCGCGCACGCCGCACTACGGCTCCGCCACGCCGTCGCACGAGGGCGGGCGCACGCCGGCGCACGGCGTGTGGGACCCCACGGTGTCGGCGACGCCCGCGCGCCCCGACTTCGAGTTCGAGGAGAGCGCGGGCCCGGCGTACGAGTCGAGCTCGTACGGGCAGGGCCCCTTCACGCCGCAGACTCCGGGCACCATGTACGGCTCCGACCACTCGTACAGCCCGTACCGGCCGAGCCCCAGCCCGGCCGGCTTCCCCGCGGGCTACCTGGGCGCGCCCAGCCCCGCCGATTACTCGCCCAGCTCGCCGGCGTACGCGCCCGCCACGCCCGCCGCGCCCGGCACACCCGCGCCCGCGCCCGACTGGCACACCACCGACCTCGAGGTAATGTCTCTCTTCCCCGCGCTGATGCAGCAGCTCTCCCTGTGCGTGTAGTACTGTACCGAGTGTGCGTGTGCGTGTGCGTGGTGTTGCAGGTGCGCGTGACCGGTCTGGCGGAGGAGGCGCTGCGCGGGCAGGCGGGCGTGGTGCGCGCGGTGTCGGGCGGCGCGTGCAGCGTCTTCCTGCCGCACGACGACCGCGTGGTGACGCTGCCCGCCGCGCACCTCGCGCCCCTCGTGCCGCAGTCCGGCGACAGGGTCAAGGTAGCGGCGTCCTCTCTTACTCCGATTCTTCAATGTTTGTGGAGTTGTTTAGCTTACAATTGTGCGCACACCAGGTGATCGCGGGCGAGGACCGGGAGGCGGTGGGGCAGCTGATCTCCATCGAGAACCAGGAGGGCGTCGTCAAGTTCGGCTCTGACGACATCAAGATCATGCAGCTGCGGCACCTCTGCAAGATGAGCGCCGCGTAGTGCGGGGCCGCGGACTCGCCGCACAGAGACCAAACTCCTATTGTTGCAGTCTTGTAATGTACACACGTACATTGATAACTCTCTCTATGAATTCACCATCTCCAGATTAAAAATGGTAAAGACAGGAACAAAACTCATACTCGTAATTTCCTTCCTCTCTGTTAGTTCGCGTCCCTTTTATACTCGTACTCGATACCTAATTTTAAAATAAACTGAATCAACTGACAAATAATTTTCTATAATCATAATGTAATAGTTATTTTTTAACGTATTTCTGTTCAACATTTATTATCTTAAGTTTAATCGTATTGTATTATTTTTGCTATGTTAACGGAAGCAAAGAAAATTTATGAGTATGGTTTGGGCTTATTTTATGGAAAAATAAAATGACTGCAACATAAGAGCAGTATTACTTGTTATTCATCATGTATCTGGGCAGAGATGGCCGCTGGTGAACGGTGAACGATCTTGTATTCTTGTATAAATAAATATACGAGGATACAAAATGGTTGCTATGATGGGAAACTTTTGAATGCGTTGTAATTTCACCATCATCCAAGGAATGCTGTGAACATTGAACATTTCACTGATATAACAATTGTTTATATAATTTGTCCTTTGCTTTGACACAGTGGTCTGATTTAGTTTATTTATAACAATGTAAACACTTTATCGAAGTATAATTGGGTAAAGTTATATCGACGTGGTAATTGTAACTTGTTTATATTTACCTAAATAAAGTCTTACTTTTATATTTTACGTTTCATTTATCATTTTAAACTCGACCAGTCGTGTAAATAAGAGACAGAGTTGATTTTATTAACATTTATTGAATAAATAATACAAAATTGGTTTTCGGATCCATTTTTTTTTATTAATTTCAAATGCAAACTAAAAATGAGCAACAAACTCCCGCTAATTTTGTGAAACGTCGATTAGAGACATGTCACATACAATACAATGTTTCAGACGACACAATCAAATACATTTCAACTTGCATTGAAACTTTCAAACATAATAACGAATACACAATTTATCAAATGTCGCGGAAGCAAATGACTAAAACTTCCCGTGGAAGTTAAACTTTATATTATACATTTCCCAAAATTTTATATAGCAATTACATCAAAGTACAGTTTGACATCGAGGAATATTTTATAACATTTCAGAGAGAGTTAATGTCTTTATAAAATCGGGTACATTGTATAGTTTAAATGCTTAAGAAAATGCGCCCAAAGAAATACAGAAATGCCAAGAAAAATAAATACAATATACAACTAATCAACAAGCTTAATCCGCCTCGACTTTACACCTAGCCATTTGTTACTGCGCCCAGAGCAGTGCGGGGAGACATCTCTGCCCGTCCTCTATGTGACGAGTGTCTCCCCGCACTGAACCTCGGCTTCAACGACCCGCGGCCGGCGCTACACCAATATAATTACAATGTGAAAGTAAATCCCCGATCCCCTAAGTACTATACACTTAACTTACTTTAAATGGGTCCTTGTTAGCTCGGTCACGCGCTTTGAGGAACTCAACAACAAAATCAATTTATAAAAACTATAATTAAATACTAACGTTTTTTAATTTTTTTTAAAAGTGTTGATTACTAGTAACGGTGCGACCGAGCCGCTGCACTCGCTTTCTTATACAAAATGAAACATGTCGCCTCCGCTTCCTTAAACTAGACATTTGAAACAGTAGGCCAATATTTACAGCTTGTTCGGTACATCAGTACATCAGTACATTACAACTCGTCACCTCCGTTACATCTTCATTACACTAAATATTTATATAACTTATTGTAAGGAATCGTGCTCAAGTTGTTGCCGCGAGATGAACTCAGATCTTTATTACTATTACTTTAACGTTTATTTATAATAAAAGGTAAATCTCAATGAATTGTGACAAGACACGCAACTCGTCCCCGAGCATCCGTCTCGCTCACAATCACAAAACACTACAATTTTAAATGTTTACATATAAATAATTATGTACAGGAGCTTATACATTTTTAAAATAGAAACTTAGAACCGATCGAATCTCAGACGAACTTTATTGATAACAATTTTGACAAGAACGTTTGATTCCCTCACGATACACAATTTTAACATATTCGCTATTGAATGCTTAATGCACAATATACACATCATCCTGCAAACATCACGACTAAACATTGTCCCGATGGACTTTCATAATTTACATACAAAATACATCTTCTACAGACGAACCGACGCCAAAATACTAATTAAAAATAATCATTTTAATAATTTCACAAAAGCGATCGTAAACGTGCGACGCGCCAACGTTGGCTTCTTCTACATATATCGATTTTATTTAGAAATATTCACTAAAGAGGTCGATATCGAATGGAGATCAGTGCCGGCGTCAGGGCTGACAGTAAAACTGGCACTTTTGGAGATAATATTTATAGAAATCGACTCGATTAAATTTACTTTGTAGATAAACATCGACACATCGACAACATGACCCGCTTTACAATCAATCGACGAGAACTGTTAAGTAGCGGCGACCTCGTCTCCCGTCTCCCGTCTCCCATCTCCCCGCTCTCTACACCTTCACATACAACATATATTTCGAGAGAATATGTCACATTTTGAATTTTGAGGATTGTTCAAATTTACACATGCGCTACAAGATTTGTTTAAATATTTTATAATATTTGAGTTAAGATGTTGTATGTGAGGTGTGGGTGTGGGTGTGGGCGTGGGTGCTGAGGTGCACTCAGGAGGCGTACATGCGCTTGATGTCGTCCTTGTAGCGCTCCTGGATGTCTTTCCGCTTGATCTTGAAGGCGGCGGTGACGAGCCCCATGTCGGGGGACCACACCTCCGTGCACAGCTTCACCGCCGCCGGCACCTCGAACTTCTCCAGTCCGCCTGCAACGCATACAAATGTTATACACTTCAATCGCACTTCACAAAATTTAAAACATTCTAGAGCATGCTGCGATTTAAATTTAATCTTATTTTTTTATATTCCGCTCGTTCCGTATGTATAGAAGGTAGAAAAGGAGGTGTGACGTACATTTGCGTGCGTGGTCCGCGAGCTCGCGCACGACGGCTTGCTCGAGCGCGGGGTCGGCGTACATGTCCGCGAGCGCGGCGGGGGAGTCGGGCGTGTCGGGCGCGAGGGGCCGGCCCAGGCGCGCCGCCAGCTCGGCCAGCAAGCGCGGCTGCGGCACCACCAGCGCCACCGTGTACGTCTTGCTGCTGTCGCCGTACACGCAGATGTTCTCCACCAGCGGGCACGTCTTCAGCTCCGCCTCCACCTTGCCCAGCGAGACGTACTCGCCCGCCTGCAGCTTCACCAGGTCCTTCTTGCGGTCGATGATCCTGATGCAGCCGTCGTGGTGCAGCTCGGCGATGTCGCCGGAGCGGAACCAGCGGCGGCCGTCCATCTCGAGGAACTCGTCGCGCGTCTTCTCCGGGTTGCGGTAGTAGCCCTCGGCGACGCTCTCGCCGCCGACGACGACCTCGCCCCGGGGGTAGGGCTTGTCGGCGACGCGGTAGTGGCCCTCCTCCCAGTCGACGAGGCGCAGGTCGACGCCGGTGGCGGGGGCGCCGACGCGGCCGGTGGAGGTGTCGTGCGGGCACATGACGGTGGCGCAGGAGGTGGTCTCGGTGAGGCCGTAGCCGACGACGACGTCGCAGCAGAGACAGAGACGCACCTGGGCGTGCGTGTCGGGCGCGAGGGGGGCGCCGCCGGAGATGGCGAGGCGCAGACGTCCGCCCAGCAGGCGGCGCACGCGCGCGAACACGACGCGGTCCAGCAGCGGCGTGCCGTACCCGCGCCGCCCCCACCGCAGCTTGTACATGTACGCCCACTTGAAGAACGCCGCCGCGAACGCGCCGCTGTTCGCCACGCGCTCCGTTATGCCCTTGCTGATGCGGTCCATTATCAGCTGCATCAGAAATATGCACACACGCATAACGTTACTTACCTATTCTATTGACAGACAAGAGAGATGTAAAAGTATATACTGACCGGCACGGAGGTGATGCAGGTGGGCTTGAGAATGGTGGCGTCGCCCATGGTGCCCTTCATGATCTTGCTGGAGGTGTCCAGCATCGTCAGCGGCGTCGAGTACCCGATCGGCACGCCTGCACACACATACACTTACAATTAACTGCAAGTCACGTCAAAAATGTAAATGTGTGATGAACGCTATCGGATTGAGGATGAGGTATGAGGTGGTGGTGGTGGTGGTGGTGGTGTATGTGTACCGGCGAGTATGCAGACGTTCTCGGCGAGCAGCTCAAAGACGTGTGCGAGGGGCAGGAAGCCCATGAGCACGTCTCCCTTGGCCACGGGGATGGCGTCCGCGAAGGCCTTCAGCGTGGCCACCATGTTGCGGTGGGAGAGCACCACGCCCTTGGGCACGCCCGTGGAGCCCGACGTGTACATGATGATGGCGGTGTCTGCCGGGGAGGGCGGCACTGACTCTGCAACGTCACGTCACAACATTCAAACTCTCCTCCACATGTTTACATATTTGGTAGCCTCTAAACGCGTTATCTTAGTGACGTAAGATTATTTAGAGTTTTCAGTTTTCTACAAAAACCTACCGATCTTGGACTGCGCGCCCTTGGCGACGACCTCCTTGTACCCGTAGATCTTGATGCCCTCCTTGTAGCCCTCGCGGTCGGTGGTCTTGAGCTGGTCCTCCATGAAGATGATGGTGTTCACCTTGGGCGTCTTGGCCAGGATCTTCTTGAACTTGGGCAGCAGGTCGTGCGTCGTGATCACCGTGGATACTTCCGTCTCGTTGATGCCGTGCGCGATCGCCTCGTCGCCGAGGGTCGCATAGATTGTTACCACTGGAAATGAGAGCGAGGTTGTTACAGTAGACCGAGATTATCTCCCATTGGGTCCGGTAACGCTTTGCGCGTGTAAGTCAGTGCGGTTACCCGGTATGCTCTGCTTGAAGCAGCCGTGCGCGGCGATCATCCACTCGGCGCGGGTCTCGGCGAACATGACGACGTTGGTGCGCGGCGCACAGCCCAGCTCGCGCAGCCCCAGTGCGAACTGGCGCGCCTCCGCCTCCACCGCACTGAACGACCGCCACACGAACTCGCCCATCTTGAACTGAACCGCACACGTGTGTCTCAAGTTTGACCTAATATTCGGAATCTTGGGGGATGGCTTCTATTGAGGTGATATTGTATAAACGTTCGGCTATGCGGTGGTTTACCTTTTTGAAGACTCGTCCGTTAGGCTGGAGCTCGTCGCGCTCGCCGAGCACGGTGCGGGTGCCGAGACAGGGGCGCTGCGCCCAGCGCTGTGCGGCGGCGCGCAGCATGGCCTCCATGGTGGTGACGCCGTCGCGCACCAGCCGCAGATGTATTTCGCTCGGCTCCGACACCGAGCGCACCGTCACGCTCGTCGGCGTCGACTCTATCACGCGCGCCTGCACATACACTCAAACATGGATATCTCAACCGGACAGAGGCGCTGATGTCGCGGCAGAATATTTATAAAACCCACTTAGACTTACAAAATGACATAAAAGTAAAAAAAAAGTAACAGATACAGTACAATGAGAACGTGCGTCAAAATGTTAACATTGCCAGGGGAGCGCTGTAAGCTATCATAATTTAGTTTGACCTTGTCAATCTATAGGTAAATCATCAATGTCACTATCGTATCGTTGAATGCGGGAATGATGATATTTGTTTACCTATTAACGTATTTTGATAAGAGATAACAAATAAAATATCCACTACAGAGAATAATCATACAATTGAATTTAGAGATAGGCAATGATTAATGATCCTATTAAAATTACATAAATCACAGCCGAGCGTCAGGAAAAATT
>NW_013532897.1:792766-990198 GCF_000836235.2 Papilio xuthus | reverse complement strand
GCCCTAGATACATTATCTGTGCTATTGAACCGACGGTCACTCAGCATAAGCGTGTTGAATGATGGATTAATGATTTAATAACCATTTACTGACTACGTAGAATTGACTCACACAAAAATATTGTAAGGTGTAAAAAATATCTGTAACTTCTCATTTTACGGAAATTTACAAAGCGATAAATGTATAAAATTGATTCCTAATAATGCGTAACAAAGTGATCTTATTTTTGTTTGTTATCTTTGCATTGTATTATGTCATTTAATGTCATACGCTAACTCGTGTGACGTCAAAGGGTGTCGACAGATGAATTGTCAGTTGTCAGGTCACCCTTGACCCTTTCACACGACAATTCTTGTTGTTGTTCTTTAGTATAATGTCTCACGAAAGTTTGAATAATTTAATTCTTGTTGTGTTTATGATTTCTGCGCTTTCGAAACACCGTAAATGTAATGTATACAATTAAGCGCACAGAACATGGCAGTACAGAATGTTGAAAATTGAAATTTCTGTATTACGATTAATAAAGCTGGTAATATATTTTTATAATTTTCATAACCTTCTTTAAAGGTTAATAAAAAGATTATTGAACACTTAGAACTTAGTGCAAGAAATGCATTAAACTCTGTTTGCTAAGCAAACCAGTAATTTTGACGAGAAAAACATTGTCCCCGCCCTTGTGCTTGTCAAAGCCTGTCAAAGAAAAATACGTCCGCTACTGCGCGGAAAAACCTTTGACACCAGATAAGGTATGAAAAGCACCGCGCTTCGCAATGACCTACTTTACTTGTGTGTATCAGACTTATACCAATTTAAGTTTTATAAAACGAGTGCTTCAATTTGATTTCCGATTTCGTGCTAACTAAACATAATACATATATATTTTTTAAACCGTATAGCTGTTCTTAACTAAAGTGGTGCCTTCTTTGATGGATCTCCAGGCCAATTATATTTGTCAAAAATACTGTAGCTACGAGTTCTATAGGATTTAAAAGATGTTATATCTTACATGCTCATCACAATAAATATAAAAAAAATGGCATTAAAGACTATGCGATTAATTTATCATTAGGAAGGAACTTAACCTCGGTTGCAAAGACGTAACCTTTTACAACGCACTTTGATCATAATCACATATTCACGCATCACATGACTGTTTTTATATTAATCTTATATATAAGATTATATGTATAACAAGATAATTTGTCGAATTATAAACCGATGAAAAAACTACAAGTCATCGTTTTTCAATCCTTCAAGAAAATATTAAATTATTGTTCTACTTTCAAGATAAAAAGTTAAGAAACTACTATTGTATAATTTTTTAGACAAAGTAGCTCACGAAGACGACAGAAAATAGTTAGATGGAAAAATTCAAGCATAAGTATATTCTCGTACATTTAGAATTATATACCTTCATACCGACTGTTTGATTTCATCCTGTGTATTTGTGTATTGCAAAGGATTGGATCTTTCGTTATTCTGGTAATGTCTATAGGAGGCAGAATAACGGTCTGTTTGTATGAGTGTAGACATATCGGTGCGTCGCGTGCGTGTGAACGTCAATGCAGACGGGCATGCGCCTCGCATGTCTGTACTACACTGCCTTTTTATTGTCATAAATATTGGCCTCAAATAACTTCGACAGGCTTTAATATGAAGTTATATAAAGCTTAATTATTAAATAGCAAAGTTACTTCTTTAAAAGTACATTTTATTAAGCTTACTTCAACAAGCAAATAATGGTTCTTGCAACTTGTGCTATGCAGCAATTATATTAAATCTCATTCAATTACAGCAGTATTTAAACTTACTCAAATAAGGGGTAATTAATTTCTTACAGCATTGAATCGTTATTACAATAAATAGTATAGTCTTCAACTAGTTAATTCACTTTTTATACTTTTATATAAGATTGTAGCGAACTCAAAACCATTATGTACAATACGGAGCGATGTTAATATTTGATGCGGCGACCCATTTTATGAAATTGTAAAAGACGGGCGCGAAACAAGATATCAAGTCGAGTATTTCTATTTCATTACGTGAATTTACTGTACTATTCATTTTTGTTACAAACATCTTTATTTAAAATTCATAAGAACTCCCCTTGCTGGCTGGCTGATTATACCGAAACTACGGTCACGTTTTGTTTTAATCGAACAATTAATTCAAATGTAACATATAATAAGCTTCATGTTTGTCACGATGTCGCAATATGTCTAATATAGTTTTTTATTCCTCTTTACTCTGAGTAATGAATGTAATTATTTACAGACACATTGTAACAAAAACTGGAATAAATTTAAGTTTTACGTAATTATCGTAAAAAATGTCCTCAATTTTTTTTTCATTACCTAACACTAATAATGCCTTGTTAATATCACGAGCATTACGATTTTAACGATTACCATTTAGCTAAGTGCGGTCATAAAAAAAATTACTATTTACGTAAAATAATCTTCAGTTATCACAACACTGGACAATAAATTCTGTTTTAGTAACACAAATAATCCTGGTGATTAAAAATCATATCGTCACGCATGATAAAACCATATCTTCAAGCCTTAAATCCGTTAGAGGTCAAACAATGTCATAAGTTTATAAATATTGTAAGTTACGTAATATAAAACAAACAATATCGTAGTTAGTGTGCTTCTGTCAAAATATTGTTTCTAATGGTAACTACAAAAACATAGAGAGGGAGAAACAAATTACCTTCCTTTCCGGTTGTTTAGTCGCTCAAATCTTAAGATACATGGTAACATTCAGTTCACTTTGGCATTTAGTGTACCAAGATCGATTGCGTATTTATTGGGCAGAAATATCGGAGAATCAACTAAGATTGTCTTTTATATTTGAACACAACCAGACATGTTTATAATTTTCGTTATACCAATATGAAATCTTAAGTCATTCAAAAAGATTCAATTAATTTGGCAAAATAAAGGCAGATCTGACAAGGAATTTATTAGAATATTTGGACAAAAGCCAATGCAGTTGTTTTAGCGAGGCTAATGGCCAGTCCATTGCACGGCGGCGTGGTCATGATTATTGATGATTTATTACTACCAGTTCTCTGCTGAAACCACCTTATCAGCTTTCATTCTGACTTTAGCTTATGGTCATACTATGTGCCTAAACGAGTCAATTTTAGAAGGTTAAATAAACTCAAAGGACATGCTCGAGTTGTGAACGTATGAATAAAAAATAAATACAAATGTCAAATTGCAAGTCTTGATTAACATAGAGCTTTAAAAATTTAGTAAAATGTAGCTAGCCATTACAATAATGTACTATTTCAAACATATGTGTAACCCCTTCACCTAATTAGGAGAATTTTAAATGTTGTCCCACACTATGCACTATCGTGAGGGTAGTAATAATGGAATACGTATCATCAATTAAAATGGTACATTAGTATCACTGAAGTTACGAAAATTCAAAAACTAAAAAATTATCAAAATGTACTACTACGAATAATATTAGGTACCTAGACAAGTTTTTTGTAATTTGCCAGTGGAAATTCACGATAGTGTTAAAGTGACACTCACCACTCGCAATACTCTATTCCCATATCTCACTGTCACAGATTAAATAAATATTCACAGTAGACAAACGCGCGCAACGCTGTCAAACTAACACCGTATAATGCAATTAAAAAGGTTTTATAGTAGTAAGACTTTCACGAGGTTATCTGATAAAACAGACAGGACATAATCCCGCAAAGATATCAAGTATTTGTTAATAGAAAGGCTGAAAGGTATAGTCACGGATACTTTAATCGCGCATTTAAAAATTTTAAAACTATTTTGGCATAAATGTGGATGGCATCTACATACGTTTGTACCTAAGTTATTTGCGAGTGCCATCGATTACCAGACACAGTACAATTTTAATCAATATTTGTTATCCCACTTTGTCCTTGAAACCGTTATGTTAACTTACATTATTGTGACATCACATAAGAAAAGTCCAAGGCTTGTAATCATGTAATCTCGGTTTTGTTTATTCAACTAATGCGGTCTGTGGTAAAACAGATCTTTATCTTGCGTAACTTAGCTATACAATGTCTTATCAAAATATATTAATTAGCCGTATAAAATCTGCATAGCACAAGTTTTCAGATTGTATTATTATGGAAATAGATTTTATCTACTTTTAAACAGTTTGCTGTTTGACTGAGATATTATTAAAAATTTTCTGAAATGAGTCACAAATGATAGCGTGCGTATAAATTAATCATAAACTATAATAATCTGATAAATACAACTATCAGTCGCGCGTAAACATTATCTATTTTATATTTATAATAATAGTTTTTCCGTGTATTTTATGACTGAAAATAATAACTTTAAACTAGATCCTAGGATTTTAACAGAGAACTAACAATAGTTCCTGTACATCATGAAAGTTTAATTTTTTTTTCGTAAAAACCAAAACACTATTACTACAAAACTATTTTAGCTGTGATTTTTTTTACATATTGGATTACGATATTGTCAATCTTCTTGTACATAAAAAATGTAAATGAAAAAAAAAACCATGAATTATCCTGTGTCTGTGATGGAACATAAACTTGGTACAATTCCTATAATCGTGTCATTGGGTGAAGGTGGTGAATATAAATGAGGTAGGTGTAACACATCAGGAGTACACTATTGGGCACGGGTTAACAAACTCCAAGTTGTGGACTGCAGTCAACGAGGCATCATTATGTATTCATCATACGTCATTAAAGCGTGTCTATACTATTCTTGTCACATCACGTGACTTACGTAACTATTTTTAAAGGAATGGACTAATGATAAACAAATATTAATTTTTACTTTCGCCTAAAACTCAAGCAAAACATGCTTATCCAAAGTTTCCAATGGCATAAAAGTTTATACGATCCAGTAACTTTTAAGTCGTCGATTGTGATGTTTGAGTTGCATATATTTTTATTAGGTTTAATATTAAGAAGAATATTAAATATTTTATTATTGTGATTTTAATATTATATATAATTACTTACGTCTCATTCTCGTCTATGAACATATCTGGATGTTTCGACCTGCAAACAAAAACCTTGTGTGAATATATTTATATTGCACAATGTATTGTATAACAGAACATTTTTAATGCACAAGAAAAGCAATACGTCAATTCGTAAATTAAAACAATAGGATAAAATTTCTGTAAGTGCATGTCTGACAAAAAACAAAAAAAAACAACTTAAAACAAAGTTTGAATAAATTTTTCGCAATGATTGACATGTTATTAAATTTGAAAAAGACGAAGTTGCAGACAATAGTTATATTGTAAACTCGCTGTAAACTGCGACTCTGTTCGCGCGGTATAAAAAAAATGTATCCTATGTTCTACACCTATGCCAAATTTCAGCAAGATCCATACAGCCGTTCTGAAGATACCTTCAAACAAACATCCATCCAAACATTCGACTTTATAATATTAATAAGAATTAGTGAGATAAGATGAAGTATAGACACATATATGATTATCAATTTCAAGTTCATAAAATTGTGTTAAAAAGCGATAACCTACTAATTGAATTATATCTTAAAGCAACAGCAAGTGATAGCGAACGTAGCAACAAAAACGAAAATACAGATTGGCAATGTCGTAAGAGAACGTACAGAATGTCACCATAATCAGTGACCGATACTGCAAATATAAATTACAAACATTAACGAGCGAATAACTGCCTTATTACAAATCCATAAATGTGTATATTGCACAAAATATTACTGTGAAAGTTTATGTGCAAAAATCGGCCCTGCACAGTTGTGTTAAGGTGCAATAAATCGTGTTATCAAATAGCTTGGCACATGTTGCGATGGTGTGCAGTTTATCGCTCAGATTGCTCAGTGGTTGATTGAACTAACACAGTAAGCCACTCGAGATAACAAAGTGTTGTTAATTATTTAACGACTCAAACAAGTGGCTAAAAACAATTGCATTGTTCTATTTGAGTTTGATGTTAGATACAACTTTACTAACTTGAAAGATTTTGTCAACTTCGTTTACTTTGTAATCACAGTCTTTATTGTCTATATTGATGACAGGTATAGAATTTAAGCAAAACAAAGTATATAGCTATGGTCCTTTTGAGAATAAAGTGCAGAATTCATTTAAATTTATTTGCATGAATTAACCTTGAAATGTTATCAATTAAAAAATTGTTGTGACGACAATAATTGTCTTTGAAATTATCTGCCAAAGTCAAGAACATGCAGGAGACATGATATGTGGCCTTAATTGATAAATCCTTAATCCCTTGCATTAAAAGCAACCTGCAATATCAGCATGAATTGATTCTTTAGCACTGCTTTGTAACAATGTTATTTTTTTTATTCGTCGTCTATCATAACGGTATACTTTTTTACATGCACCTTCAAGATCATGTATCAAAGTAAACTTTAACACATACGAAATCTTGAAATTTGCTCTTCAGACAAACTAATGCGGGAAATATTAAACAAAACTATAGTTGAGAGAGACCTCACCCATGTGAGGGCAGGGCACTTCAAATAATACATAACACGGACTATGTTATAACATGCAATTAGATACTGAATTAGATGTAGGTGTAGGCGGTGCCTAGGTAAGCGCCCCCGCGGAAGTTCGCGGGAATCTAGGTCTCATATCGCGGGACTAGACGGGACATCACGCGACGCTCGCACGACACAATAGCCACACATTAATAATGCACTGGTAGAAAGTATTATGAAGTATAGAACTGTCGATTGTTTTAGAGTTTTTAATTTTTAGGTTAAAAAGGGATGCCTTCGCCAAATCGATCGTAGCTGATCTATCCTTTTCTCGAAGCGATTTCTGACACGGTAATGCACGTGTGTTACAATATTAATGCAAAAAATAATTTAGATTGTGTTTCGTACCAGAACCAGAGTAGTTCATAACAATTAGGAATGTTGCAATGAGTGGTTGCGGACAAGTCCGTGGGAATGGGAAGTTATTTAATAGCCGGTAGCCGAGGATCCAAAGGTCGACCGGCTTTCGGCGCAGACAAACTTGTTAAACAAAACCACTCGTATAAGGCGGCATGTGATTACTTTACTCCGGACAATGTATAGAACAATTATCTACACAATAATATAAATATGTATAAACTATAAACACAATGAATAATATACATAATTTCCAAATTCTCTCATTAGTTTTATAATGTTAATTGCTATACAAGTTATCCGCAAAAAAAAAGAAATAAAAACTTTTCTCATAATGTGAAAATAAAATGTGGCAAGTAATTGTTATAAATTAATTAAAAGATAATTAGCATGTTAATTGAGCGCTCATTTTATGTAAATTCGTCTCCAAACGGATCTATTATAGCAAATAGTGAGGCGCGTTAACGCAATTACGCGAATGTCGAACCAGTTTAGGAGTTGCTGAGTAATCTAACGCACAAGGTAGATAATACGTACGTATTCCTTGATAATTTATACTAAAATACGTTAAATTCTCCCATTGTGAACTAATTACAAAAATTCATCTTAATGCAAATAACAATTGAACATAAACAAATGTAGAGGTATACTATTGGTCGTGTTAGTAATTAAAATTACTTTAACAAATAACAAAGGCCCTCTGGTTAAGTGCCTACACAGACGTTGACAATTAAGCATTTAATAAACTTGAATATGACTAGAATGACGAATATTTCATGGAATCAACAAGACGTTGGAATTAAACTTATAAAGACGTGATAAACTTTCACAAAGAAAAACTTCGAAATAAATTTTAATAAGATAAATGTACAAATATTTATTTTTCCCTTAGTTTCTCTTTGAGGAAAAAATTTGACACAAAATAAACTTACTCTGACTTTAATGGAATTGTTTCCAACAATAATATTAATCCCATTTGCTTTACTTTTGAGATGTTACTGCTATTGTAACATCTTGAACTTTGATAAAATTACAAAATAGTACGCCAATACATTGAATCAAACCTTTGCTGGTCATAGATTAGTTCCCAACACCGCTATTATTCAACAATACAATACGCATGTTTACTATCCATACGATTACGATTCCGAGAAAAACACTTTAAGGAAAGGAAAACGCCTTCCTTACACGTAATGTAAGACAAACTAAAGGAAAATAAATGACTACGTCTTTGTGAGAAATCACACACACATTGCATGTACACGATAAGCTCAGTACATACCACGCTATATCAGCACCTATGAATAACACATTTCTTATAAAAATGAAACCAATCCCGTTCGTTTTAAGGACGTTATTTCAATGATTTTTTGGAAAATAAAGCTTCTAAAGTAATTCGAGTTTGTTTTTATAACAAATAATTATTATATTACAATCAAACCGAAATATAACGTAAAAAAAACTAAAAGTCATCCTTTTAGCTTTGTAGATGCTGTGAAAGGGCCGTGACTCAGGATATGCATTTCACAAGCACTCAACAACATTCTCGTTTCTCTCACACATGGTTATTTACTGCATGCTACATATAACACTACAAACATAAGAAACGATATCCACATAAGTTGTAGGTCTGTGTAAGTCTGTGTTGCAGTCAAATTGTTTAATCGGCCATTATTAAATACGGTCAAATTAATTATTAATCTCAATGTCATAGTTAGCTGCTGAGTTCGGATGACCAGTGTCGTCAACGCGTTTGATAACGTGTCGATGCATACAACCTTGATGTTGTAAGGCCGCGAAGACATGCGGAATTTACTCTTTCAGTTTCCTTAATAGTTTAACTTTTAACAAGTTCCTTCCTAATTTGAAGTATGTATATATTTTATATGAACAAACGTGAACACCAAAATATTTAGAACCAGTTCTCTTATTACGCATATCGTACGATCGTACGGTAATTGCCATTACAAATTACATATAACTCGTTCTAAAATGTGGTACTTGCAGAAGTGACCGGGCGTGCCGTGAGGGGGCGCAGTGTGCGCGCGCATGACAAAGTAGTCCAAAGTTCGGAATAACAATTGGCACAGCAAGGGTACCCAATTCTAGATCTTATGGAATTTAGGCTTTCAAATGTATGCTATAATAGCAACGTGAAGTTTTAACACATGTTTAGAAATAAGATAATTAACACGTTGAGTGCCACCATTTTCAGAGTTCACTTTAATACGAAAAAAATCTTAGTGGCGTGGAACGTGTTAACATTTGCAAATAAACAAAAGAGCTGACATTTAAATAGAATAAAGGGAGTATTGAACTTCCAGCTGTGATCTTCATCGAGTTATATTTAGCAGCATAAATACATCTATTTATTTTTATACATTAGTCACTATTCAGTGATTAATAGCATATGATTTGTTTACTAAATTGTGGATAATTTTAGCAATTAAAATAATTTCATAATCATCATTCGTTTTATAGAGCTGAGAGGGTGTTGGGTAAAGACATAACGGACAATGTTTATTTTGATCAATGTCACGGGAGCGTGTTGTGCGAGGCGGTGGCGGGGCGAGCGCGTGGCGTGGTCGACACTGTGACGTCACGGCGCCACGCGGCCCCGTTAGCACTACGTGGACTTTGAACGCGGTACGATATCGCGCAAACGCAACTACACAATGCTTTTGTCGAGAAGACTCGCGTAAGGAACCCACAACACTTTCATTTAAATAATTGAGTCACAAAACGTGAAATTATATTAACTGCGACATTATATTAAATTTAAACACACCTCCATTATGTTAATTACCTAGAATAATGTGAAATTAATTAATAGTCGGTATATAAATGGGCGAACGTTTTACGATAGGTTTTATTATAAGTTGTGGCACTATTAGGACAATAAACTCAAGCGTTTCAAACCTCATCCACGCAATGCCTAACATCAGACGGGAGATTGTATAAAATGTCTAAGAAACGATTTCCATCTCTAGCATCTAGAAAACGGTCAGATTACCCCATTTTTATTCGATGGTCTAAATTCCAACAATGTTTTGTGACATTGTGATGTAAATAGTAGATGGTACATAGTTGGACTTTGTAGCGGGCGACAGGCGCAGTCACACCTGAGAACACAACCCGATAGCTTGTGTATAGCCAAGGTATCGTATCGGCCGGAACCGATTGTGTGGCAAACATACAGACAGTTTTTGTTTGCACGCTCTTTCCTTCACAAACATTTGTACAAACGAACTGATTATGCAACTTTATTATAAACACACTGTTCTATAGAAATTAAAAAAAAAACAACGATATATCCATAAACATACGTCGTAGTATACTCGCATTCAAGTTAAATATTATAAACAGTATCGATGGAATTAAATATTTTTCTCAACAAATCCGTTCCGACAAACAAGACGGAACAAGAATCAAGAACTAACAAAAAAGCTGACGGAAGCAAAGACGTGCCTAAAATGACTTCCGTTTCAAACGAACAAAAGTATTACGCGATGTGAATCGTAAACTAATTAAACAAATGTTACCTATATTGAAAAACAAGGCCGACAACTAAGATAACAAAACAAAGCTAATGGCTAAACTAAAAAAAAAGATAATCACTACTAACGAGCCAAAACGGTGGGAATTATTAGTGAATTTGCCTTTTATAAGACTTGTGTAAGGTTTTGCTTAGAAATAATTGTTATCTGAAATAGCTTACAGAATATCGCGAAAGAAAAATACAAGTACTTACTTAAAATAGTTTGTAAGTAATAGGTATATTTCAAAAAAATGGTTTCTCTTATTTTCAATATATACAAAAGTTCAGTTTATCTAATGTAAAGATTGAGGTCAGTTGCTGAGAGCCGGTGAATTTGTGTTAAAAAAACAATTCTACAAGACCTCATTCAAGTGTTCATTCAAGCAGTTTCAATGCCAATGCCGGCGGCGGTGGCGACGGGAGTTGCGGGGGGATGGGGTGTGCGCCGGCAGGGGGCGGGGGAGGCGAGGGAGAGCTCGTCTGAGCGCACCCCGAAATAGCACCCCCAGCCACCCTAATGCATTTTAAGTTGATTTATTTCCACAGCGTATGAGATTTAATTTTAAGTTTATAAAACTAAAAAGCATATAGAACGTTTCTTTTTAAAAAGGTAACAATTATACATTTAAATTGAAATTATTATTCGTTCGACAGCCAGTTATGAAATAAATTAGCGGCAGTGACGTCACGTCAGTCCAGGGGGGTGACAATATCCGCCCACCTATCTATCTATCTTTGGGTTAATGAGGTGATGTAAGCTGCGCCACTGATAACCTCGCTTTATCTCTCCACCCGAGTCTAACTCTTACAATAACATATGCGCATCTTCTACATTTATACGATATACCTTGTACTGACCAATACACAGTACCAAGTCATAATGTATACGGGAGTAAACACTGATCACGATTGTTATACATTACTTTGTATCTCCCTTGACATCATTAATTATGCGCGGAAACAGATGAAAACGTTTATATTCGCTCAGCCGGTATATTTCTTGTTTACTGACAACTTACAAATTAAATAATTTTGCAGATGGGCAACATTTACTCCAGAAAAACAAAAATGCGATTATCGCATAGCAATTAAACTGTGCGCGGTATGCTAAATATAAAACTGAAAGAGGGCTCGACCCAAATCACTCCAGCCGCCCTGTATTCACGAATGCGTCCCGATGTCGTCGTAAACAATTTTTTAACAAATTTGTGTATTTATTTTATTTATTTTGGTACTATGCGAATTATGATATATTCCCATCTTTTCATCCCTTACTTTTCTTTCACTTACCTTTTTATATTTGGCAGTACCGAAAAATAGGTCCTGCATTTCATACTGAAAATGTGACGTAATGTTTTAAAGGAACCTGTTACCAAGAATATATAAATAGTTCCAAGTAGATTTTTGAAATGCAATAATTGTATGTTATTTAAGAGGAAAGCTAAGATATTCTTGAAACGTATGACAGTACAAAAAATCCATACATAATTTAAGTTGCAAGGACATTTTAATTTAGACGGAGGAAACTGCACAAATAACAATTTTCTAGTCAGTAGGATTTTAGCTTTACTTAATTTCTAGTGATAATAATGTACCCTTCTAGTTGACGCAAGCAAAAATTCCTTCTTCCAAAAACTTATTAGGCGCTTATAGGCATTGTAACCTTGTTAATGTACGTTCATCTTGTTTAAAACACGCTGAAGCTTGATTAGGTTGTGGAACAAATCAGCTGCCGTATTTAAATTTTCTAATGTCTAAAAATTTGAAAAAATGATGTTTTCTAACAACCAACTAGCACTTGGCCAACGTGGTTGACTATGGCCTCGTCACCCCTAACTTAGGGTAGGCTCCGAGCCCCTCGGTGGGGGCGTACAGTGAACTGATGATGATGATGATGATATTGTCTAAAAGAGGCGTATTAATCTTAAAGGTCATTTAAGACGATATTATAGATAAAGTTGTTTATTTCTTATTTAAAAAAAAATGTATTTTAAAGAGAATTTTGCTTGCGTATAATACAATTATTGTGTATTTGCTACTTTAAAATAGCTCCGTATTTATATCCACACTATTCACGACTAACATAAGGTACTATAAACAAAGTACATTTTTTATATTCCAAGAATGGGTAGGTGTATAGAGGGTGCAGGTGGCATACACCATTTGGCAGCTTGCAGTAATGCATCTGCGTCTATTTCTGGCATTGTCACTAAGACAACTAGAGGTTCTATAAGTTTACAACATTTTTCGAGAAACAAAATGACTACTTTATAATTATCTTTTATTTAATCTGGCATCTATTTTTCTATCTTCGATCTTAACACGTTAGTTGCCATGTCGGACTATATGTCCGACAAGCTAATGTTTCAATCAGGGCGAGTAGGACTATTTGTCCGACAAGCTAATGTTTCAATCAGGGCGTGTAGGACTATTTGTCCGATAAGCCATACTTCCATTCAACACCTCGCTGTGGCGTATCTGACGCTTTTTAATCGAATTGTTGTATGCAGCGTGACCCGCAAGGCTCCATAAAGCTTATAATCAGCGGGTCAATTTTTTTCGTTTTTGGAAAAATTATTCTGGCAGCTAACGTGTTAAATAATTATATTAACTTATAATAAGGTCACTCGCTAAAGTGTTCTAGTCTAAATCGTAATCTTAAGATAAGAACTAGACTTTAATTAACTATCCAATTAATGGAATCCAACAATTAGATTGCTAATAATTACAAGATTAGATTTTACTTATGTAATAAAAATATTCCTACGAAAGCTGTAAACATAACACAAATAACTCTAAATAACAAAATATGAACGTGGGAAGTATTCAAGAAAGAGACCATTTCTTGGCAAAGCAAATTAAAAGTTAAAATATGAAGTTGCTGCATCTTTTTATATGTTGTATGTTTCTTTTCACCAAAGTTATATAATTTTTGTCAAGATGCGTTTGTACTGCTAAAAACATTCTTATCACATTCTGAAGAAAAAAAAACTAAGACAATATAAAGGTTTAAAGTTACATAACATTTACAAACATTACAGTTAGGTTAAAGTTCGCTACAACCTAACTGTATCTGAAAGGAACAACAGCGGGATACCAAACATCGCAGAATATGTTTCATTCCTCTTTTTGCAATGTTCGGCCGGCTAAACGGTTTCTGAACTTGTTAAAAAACCAATACAAAGCTGTTTGCCGTTGTTTAAATTTACGTTTTTAATATTTACGCATAAATATAATTGTATTATTTCTACAAATCCTAAGTATCTTTAAAATTCCTATTCCAAATTGTAAGACCTCACAGATATGAGTTGATGTGTATTGGCGCAAGATCTACACACATAGTTTGAAAACAAAATGTTATCATAAAAGGAATAAAACGTATATTTATTACCGTTGAATATGTGAATAAACATAATCATAGTATTCACGTTAACCACCGTCATGTGAATGTTATTAAGGACAATCATTTGTCATGGTATGTATGATAAAAACTTAACAAGTTTTTATCATGTTTGCTTCACAACATTCCTAAAATTGTCTGCTAATGCTGACAAAGGGTTAAATTAAAGGTTCCTAAGAGTGTATTGATTACGCCACAGTGTAATAAAGTCAGTATGCAAATTATTTTTAATTTTTTATCTTCTGTACGTGCCTAAGTCTAATATATAGTAAAGTAGTATGTTGCTGCAAGGCTGCCAAATAGATCGAATAGTATTTAAAACAGTTATCTATTGCATTTGATATGCGCGTGATGTATAATTATCGACTTATTATCGTCTTCACGTATGAATAATTATCGATATGTTTGTCGCACTTTGTTCACGCGATAGCCTGTGCCCCGGCGTCCGTTAGAGCACGCTTGTCATCTGCATAGTCCAGTATGATGTGCTACTATCTCATCGGCTGCTCATAATACCGTATACTTATGATTTAATATCGATATGAATAGTGTTGTACTTGACAATCTAAAGGTAATTAATATTTTTCTTATAATATTTAAAAACTATATATTGAGAGTTACGTAAACGTACTAAAAGGATGATATGCCTAACGTTAATTCTATTAAAGATTTCTGTGGAAATGACTCCAGTCTACGTGTATTTAGGTGCGCTGCTGCAGCCGCTGACTCACAGGGTGCAGCTACACGCTCTGCTCATTACAATTTACGACAAACATCACCTGATCGCATCTGACCGTGTCAGTGACTAACGAAGGTCACGTAGCCGGAACTTTTGAATACATCGACAAAACTAACCATGCCGAAATAATCCTTAATCTAATACTAATAAAATTCACTTTAATTGATAGTAAAATATTTTTATGAAAATTAAGTACGGTGAGCTCTAGGGAATTCGTTAGTGAATGGAAAACCTAAAACTTCATTCATATCTAAATCCTAGCTCTTCGCTTTGCATAAAAAGTACTGTAAGTGCTAAACGGTAATTCTTTTTTACAAGCAATAAAAATAATAATTATTTATTTTTTATTATAATTGATATTTATAAAACTCTATTAGCCAGTGACATGTATTAAAATAATAGTAAATGTGATAAAAACGTAAAATTACTAAAGCAATTAAAATTATTGAATTACGTAACTTAAAAGTTGTTTACCTCCTCGGCTTGTCCATCATTTGACATTGCTATAATATGTAGATCTAACAATAACAGCGGTTTTTTTTATCTTTTTATATTATTTTGGACATAAAAAAATAATGGAATTAATAATTATTACTAAATGTAGCAAAACAAACCTGATTAAATAATTTAATAATAAAAATTATCGCGTTTTAAATGCTGAATGCACTTTAAAAGCATAGAAACAATTATCTTAATGTATACAGAGATGACCTAAAACCTTTTTCTGCTTTTAAAATGAATAAATTAAAACTGATAGCATTGCTAAGGACAAGAGAGTCGTTCACCCCATTGGGGCGCTACCCACACGGACAACTTAGATTCTGCAATACATATTTAGATCCTCAACGATGTATAACAAGTAAAAAACAACAAAGAATATGAAGGGAATATAAATAGCAAGATAAGTTGCGAAATAAATAACTAAAAACCTATTCAGTTCTGACAAGAATAAGAAACAAAGAACATAATACTAAATCTGAATCGAATAATGTAATTCACGTGTATTTGAAATTTAACTAATAATTAATGCACGTACATTCTTAATGTTATTAAGCAGTTGTTTCCGTAGAAACTGTCAATTACATAGCTGATGACAATCGTGAATTGGGTACTTTTGTTATACCAGACTTCATGCTGTTATAAAGTGTTAGGATCACAGAGAGGAATAGAAACATT
Organism: Papilio xuthus; assembly: GCF_000836235.2. Classification (NCBI taxonomy): domain Eukaryota; kingdom Metazoa; phylum Arthropoda; class Insecta; order Lepidoptera; family Papilionidae; genus Papilio; species Papilio xuthus. The sequence continues at coordinate 974,437 of NW_013532897.1, read as the reverse complement.
GTATAACACGATTGTGATAAAACAGTGAGTAGAGAATCACTTGTAAAATAAGCGGAACTTAGCGCGATGTTTATCGTCGTCTTAAAATTGCCGTGTCATTTTTGAGTGAACAGGTTTATGAGAATATTGACACTGTATAAATAAATATAGATTTTACGCCTTTCTCAAAAGTGTATAATCTTTATGTACATTCATAGATTATTTTGTAAGTAATCGATAATAACAGGTGTAAAAAATTATCATTATTTTTTTTAGAATTATCGACGAAAAGCTCAGTCATCCGCTTTGATAAGACATCCAGACATCTAAGTTGACAATCTAACATGGGAATGAATCATAAAAAATAAAACAGAACATTAATTTCTTGATTGTCGTCAAGTGTTGAGTTCTCTGATACATGTGGGCTTTATCTTTTTAACTGAATCACTTGAAGGTATATTTAAAAAGTTATAAATTATTTTTCGTTTCCATAATAAAACGGGAATATTGACGAAATACGAATTAACTTATGTAATCGTACAAAATAGTTGTAAATTTATGTAAACTATTGACCGATTTAGACTTGACTGACCGGTGAGTGCTAGCAATGGAAACAAACTATCTAAGCGGGATATACGCTACGGACACGTGGTTTAATTATACTAATGGATAATGGATATATTGATATTTGAAAATATCATCATATACCTAGCCAATATTGCATGAATACCCACTATGACTTTATTGTTTTATAAATATTTTTTATTACTAATCATCATGACTAATATTAATTATTTTGATTTTAAATGTACATATTATAATAGGTAAGTAATAATATATTATACAGTATCAATAAAGGAGAACAATTATTAAATATTGACACATAAAACTGTGTCCATATAATTATGGTAAAATATTTTTATAGTAGAACTTTTGATTTTAACCAAAACAAAGCAAATTAATAGTTTCTTCCTAGTCGCGCACTGCCTTTTATCACTGCGGTACTCGATGCATTCGCAAATGTCAAGGGCGTCGTAGTTTCGCTGACACGTACGATCAAAATTGATTTAAGTGTACAATATGATTTGTCCCATTATATAAGTCGTTTCGTTTTAAAAAAGAAGCACATTTCATAAAAGTTAATTACGTAAAACCGTAGCTAGAACTAGCGATACGCTCTCCACGTAACTGTCCGGTTAAACTTTGTTAATCACGTGTACAATCAATACAAATATTTAACAAAAAGGTACAACTTACCAGTTCGATTTCTAATTGAAAACTATACTATATTACACATATAATGATTATCACAGGCACTTGGTAAGGAGAAGGAAAAGTTTTATTTTTCGTGTGTGTTGTTTAGTGTGACGCGTGCGTTTAGCACAGCGCCGGATCGGTAACTGAGAGCTGAGAGAGAAAAGAGCAAAAGAGCGTGCGTGGTGTGGCAGGGCGCGGAGTATGGGGGGGGAGCTCGGCCGTTCCCGCCATTCGGCCGGGCCGGGCCTGCGTGGCCGTGAGCCGAGGCGGGCTTCTGCGTCTGGCTCACGTCTAGGGCTACCACAACCCACGACTCAGCATCCAGTGCAAGTCATACAATAGCAAACTTTCTTTGCTTTTTCATAACCAGTAGCCATACTTTGAAATGTTATACACTCATTGAGAGTTTGAGTTTGATTCAAGCTGACAATGTCAGTCTAAAACCTACAAAACATTGAAAAGTAATAAAAGGAGCGAACTATTTTAAAACACCCGTTTGAAATGGTATTTCTCAGGTTATAATGTCAATATTTTGAAAGTAGTTGGTAACCCTATCTCGTAGAAATATTGGCGGCTGTCGAGTGCAAGAGCACCCGGGCAGCGTGTCGTCTGCCTTCGCTTATTTGTAAAAAAAGGTAACATGTAAGTCAATACGTTATGGCAGGTCACGGATATTTTCACTATGTATGAAAAATGTTCAATATCTCGGTTGTCAGAACAAAATGTGCATTTATAATAGTTGATGTATGATGAATAATACTGGCTTGAAATTTTGTAATCCTTTCAGAGTAATTATTTTAAAAAACGAACAAAGGCTTTGTTCTGTTTATTAATTTGAAGCTGATATGCTTATTTATTAATAGATAATAATTCTGGCTAAAAATAATATTTTAAAACTGGCAACTACACAGTATAAAGTTCGCATTAAAATTTGGTTCATTTTTTGTGTTTTTTATTTTATAAAGTTAGGTTACAATAGATAAGTTAATACTCTTAGAATATGCAATAACGCAAAAAAAATGTCGAAAAGTTAATGAAATATAAATTCATTTGAGATAATAAACGATACCCGCATAAAAATGAAGGTCCACAGGATGTGATTCGTAGAGCGTAATTTTATGTTGAGAATTTGAAATTATTGAGTAAAATAGGTACTAAAAAAACATACAGACGAATTGATAACCTCCTTCTTTTTGAAGTCGGCTAATAAAACAATTGACGCAGTAGAAATCAGAGTAAACAATATCGATTGATCCAAATTGTTGACAGCAAGATAACACCACTCAACCAAACAACAACCGAGTATATCATTCAAAACAAATTATTAACTTGGCTATGGAACTTAATTGAAAACCTAATGTTTTGATTAAGTATCATTGTAAGGCTCCCACGGGACGAGATGTGGATCTCCTTTCTTCAAAACCAACAATCGGCGACCATATCTCGGAATCCAAACAAAGAGTGCAGACAAACAAACAAACATCGCGCCGCGTACAATAACGCGATGCGCCGGTCGCAACGCAAAAAGAAAACTCGATTCAGTTAATTTCGATACCGATTGCAATGTCTCGCTCGAATTGCTTGCGCTAAACATTCGATTGTAACCAGGTTATTCGGTACAATAATTTGTAATCGATTTTCTTTTTAACCGTTGCACAATCATTTACTTATGTTTTTAATTATAAATATTATATGAACGATTACTTTGTGCCCTTTATCTGAGGTCCCAATAATAAAGAACGCGTATTCGAAGTTATTTATACTTTACACGTGGACTTAGTATAGTGCAATGTAAGAAGGAAACAAGAAGACCGTATGAACTAGGACTTGGGGCCTAGGGAATTACAACATACGGCGATGAAAATAAAATATGTATGATATTTCTATTATTCTAACTCACACATACATGTAATTTATTCTTATATAATACAACAATAAATGTGGTTGTTCTCTTTATGTTGTTTGAACTAGTATGTCTTAATTCGTTCCAATTAATTTAACTATAAACATATATGATAGGTATTTTATCGTGATTATTTGAAGCGTACTTGAACAACGAGGTGTTAATTTGTCAACACTGATAACGCAGTTGTTGACTACGACTCGAGTAGAGCATTTTATAAACGTATATATGATTAATCGCTATCCCACAATTTCACTCGTCCTTTTAACTTAATATCCGTTATTTTTTTTAAAAAAATATCAATTATTTAAAAACTAATACAACCGTTTTAGTTTTCTTTTATGCTAAATAACGATAAAAAAGAAATGTAGCAGTATTTATTCGAAGGGTCGACGAGAGAAAATGTTTAGGAATGTCTGCTAAACAGTACAACGGCGTTTACAAATTTGCTGATTTGAAAGTATAAAGTATTAAATATAAACACGTCAATATATGCTAAAAGCGGGGTCATTGTCATGTGCAAATCGTTATTCATTAACAACATACAGTGAACAACCTGCTGTTATGCCAACACAATACACAATATTTACAGCTTACACTAAATCGTTTAAATAACTAGCTGCCGCCCGCGACTCTGTCCGCGAGGAATTAAAAAAAATAATAGCCTATACGTCTCTCCAGACATGTTTTACATCAATGATAAATTCTATCGAGATCCATCCATCCGTTCACCTAAACATTCGCATTTATAATATTAGTAAGAAATACAATAGCTACTTGTATTTAAATTTAAAAATAAACATCGTTACATATGTTAATTCCTTGTTTAGTTTAATACAATTAACATAATTAATACAAGAATTAATTATGTTTGGGAACATAATTAAACATTTCCATGTGAAGTTAGATCTAGGTTACTAAGCTAAACGTGATAAGACACGTAGTGTTTCTTAGGTAATCTAGTACCTAAAAATTATACGTGATATTCACAAATAAGCGTGCAGTACAAGACAATGTGTCTATAATAGGATGATTTCCACCACGTGACAGTGCACACTAAAATTAACTCTATTGTAATAAGGACATTATGCGGACGGATACGGAGACATGCCATTAGTTGTCTTGTAAAGACACCCACATACAATAAATATAGCATACGTTATAATACAAGACATATTTATATCATTTATTGTCGATCACTCTGTAAATTGAACAATAAATTATAATTTTGTGCAAAATATTTTAACCTATCCATATTAAAATATGGAAAAACAATTCATTAGCTTTCGTTTTGTTAATTCGGAAATAGTAATAGATAACAATACTTCTTGTAATGATGATACACAATATTAAATGGAAAATTTCTGCAATCTGCAAAAGATATATTATTAGATTGATTGCTAATAAATCGCTATCGGGAGTGGTTAATCAAATTAGTATGACTCAAATTCAGCGAATACTGGCGACACATTGATAAGATTAAAAAATGCCAATCATTGAGTAGGTCAGTGACACTTTATAAAAATAAACATCTCACATCCAGGGCCGCACGCAGAAAATAAAAAAAATGTTATCAAAATAATACGAATATGATTTGTCTGTTGCCTAACATCTTTGTCATTCCATGCCTAAATGCACCTTCTTCCAACCAATCTATCAAAATTACCTACATCATCAATCAAGTATAATAGTATTCATTTTATTCAATTAAAACCTTTGCGGTTGATAACTTATAGTTTGACGTACAACAAAATGCTCAGATTTATTACGCAGACAAGATTATTCGAAGTTAAAGTAACTTGAGTGGGACGCTTTTACCCTATTACTGTCTTCATGTCGCTTTCCGGTCGCCCTCAATCGTACCACCAAAGAATAAAGACAGACATTTATTCCTTCGATAGTAAAATAAAACCACAAACATAGCGTTAAACGCATCTGTACAGACAGATAATGTAATGAAAGTGTTATCGGATACGACTTGTTGTCGACACATATTATCAGAAGCACTGATAACATTAATTCAAGCGCTCTGTCTATTTGTGATTTGATAATCACAGTGATACATACAGTGTTTGAATAATTACTTGTAACTCACTTCATATAAAGCTAAACATAATGAGTACATAAACAGAAAGTAATGAGATTGAATGGGATGGCTACAAAGGCAGAGAATAATCAAAGAAAGGAATTGGAACGGAATCGACGGCTGATGGAGACGTATCGAAGAGTATTATAAAGACAAGATCAGGTTGATGATGACACTTCATACAAAACTGAAGAGTTAAGGCGTTCATTATTTTGTTTTGGATGTGAAATAAAATTGTGAAATTAACGGATGAATTTCTACTGAAGCAAAAGGCGAGGTTTACATGACCATCTAGACGATATTATGGAGTATACAATATGTAAACATCGAATACAAACTTAATTAATATCGAGCATCACATACTGTATACATAATTCCCTCGCAAATTATACAAACAGCAATAATAATTAAAACAAGCGCGGGCACAATTGTAGCAAACTCGATGCGGGATTGGAAAGGTTTATATAGTAGTGAGAGTTGGGTGTACTGGTGTACGTTGATTGCGCTGGCAACCAGCCAAATTATCTACATTTAAAATAAAAACGTACCTTTCAAACTAATGGAATTATATTGACATTCATGTTGTAAACATTTTGAAGTATTCCGTATTTAGATATTTAATAACATTTTATAAAATTTATAAATTTAATACTTTGGGATTAAATCTACTCTGGTTTGAGTTTGAGGTTTATAGACCAAAAACCCACTGCAGTATAGATAGAAGATGACAGTAGACTAAATTCATATTTGTATTCGTAGACCTCATACTGAAACAATACAAATAAAAAAATCGCAGACGATTCCACGTGCAAAAGTAAGTTATATAGCGGAACTTATTAAAGACCATTTGATGCATGACGTCATCTCCGTCGTACCGGGGCAAGGAGCGCGCGTGGCGGAAGACGCCAGCCGTGGGATAATCGACGTCCGTTGCCGTCGCTCCGGGTACAAAGTCCCGCACGGGAATACACCGACCGCTACAGTGGACTACATACACCTACGACTACGTGTACAGGAATAAATGGCAATACTAATGGGAATTACCATCGAATATGGCTTAGTTATCACCTATTCCTGTCTAATTCACGAAACCGTCCAGTTGTTTATGTATAGATTAAGCATTAGTAAATAAAGATCTACTCAACCAATTAACGAATCTGAGTGAGTAGTTAATGTTAATTAGTCTCCGCAGTTTAACATTGAAACAAAATGAATTAAAATGACCAGGGAACGAATATTGTGATAATAAATTATCTGTTTCCATTGAAGCAATGGTTTAAAAATAAACACAGCGACTATCATAAGACTTTGGAACTTGCATGTTCGATTGCAGCAACGGTTGCCATTGAACTTCAGACTCGTCTATCGGCTGAGGGTCTGATAGCTTATCGAGGGTCCCGGAGCTACACGCCCTCTAGCCCTGACCTGATACGTCGAGGTAGACGGTGCTTAACAAATGTTATCGCACAGACGCCCGCCATGGAAACTTACGATGCAAGTAAACATATCCGGGTTAAGATAGCTAATAATTATGTCTACATTAAGTCTAGTTTGCGAGAACAATGAAGTTAAAATTTGCTTGAATTGCAACAAACTTAAAATGTATAAAACCGTGGGTTACAAGATACGATAGACATGAATATAAATATATTATTATAGACCAAAATACAGAATATGTATTAACCTCATCATTATAAGATTTACGGTGTACTTGGTTCGATACGCAGATTAAAATCTCGATAAATCGTTAATTAGATACAAAAGGCATTTAAAACACTATATAGGCAAATAAGCGTGAATGAAATAATTAAAAAGAAATAAAAAAAGGTATATTTATGATGGTAGTAAATGTTTAGTCATACAACTGCACTACACTACAAATAGCTTTCTATATGCATCTCAGTATTCCTAGACGTCTAGCTATTTCAACGATTTACAAAACCGAGGAATAATCCTGTTAAAACAACAACCAACCCTCAGACAAATAGCAAGACAGTGTTGACGTCTACGAATAACATTAATTAAAAGTGTGATTTATCACAATCCTGAGACAAAAGCAATGACTTGGTAAAAGCATAAGAGTAGCGATTGAATCATTCAATAGTGGAAAAGCATTGACAAATCGTTCCATTCAACAATTCAGGCTAAACAAATTGCTCATATAAATCCTTATCGATAAATAACCTAATTTAACGCTTACAGACATAACATCACTGCTAGGGTTGTCCAAAACATTTTTCTATGATTAAATTACTAGCTTTAAAACATTTAAAACGAACAGACCTTTGTCTTGTTCGGAATATTATGTATTTAACTAACAAATTGCTCAAATTATGTATAAGTAACTTGGCTCGCATAGAAAAAAGTTATAATCAATCGATTATGACCGCTATATCAGATTTCAAAGTTTTTGAAAATACAGAATTAGAAGACTCCTTAATTTACAAAAGAATATTGGCATCCTTCACGATTTGAAAATATTTTTGTATTAGGGTTTCAACAAGGAAAACCTACGGATGAACAATACCTTTAATGTGTTTTTCAGACAACACTGATCACTACCAACCCTAGACATGTGTGTCAGTACGGCGAGACACAATGATCCTGACGGCACACGGTGTGGCGTGGTGCGGGCGCGGACTTTGCACCTCGTTACCGCGCCGACGTGATTTGACATCTCACAACTCACGTACACGTGCTACGTACTGCGGAGTAATTAGAACAATGCCACAATCTCAGCTAAAGCTTTAATAATGGGCAATAGAAAATACTTCGGTCAGAAAGTTGATGACCAGTCATCATCAATCTGCCCTTGTTCCTGCGGAGGATCGGCACAGTATGTTCTACTCATCCATACATATCTATCAGCCGTCATATCTGAATTCACACCCTTCTTAGGCATATCCTCTTTTACACAATCCAGCCATGTAGTAAATTTTTAAAGCGTACTTCTTTTGCACATAGATATCCGCCATGATTGCTGAATATAATGGGGTCGTAAAGAATTAAACAAAACTCTTAAGAATGTTTTTATAAATGTATTTACGATTTTCACTACCGATCACAACAAAGTAACAAAAAAATCAATAAAGACTCAAGTATAGCATATTATGTAAATACATCCGTGTTTATAAACGTCCTCGGATAAAAATGAAGAATTATCACCTGCATGATCTTGTTCAAAATATTATCAAAACATATTCGACTTACCGTTGTACAGGTAACAAACGATATCGAAGCAATATGTTTGTTTTTATATAAGAAACGTACGACGGGGTGCTACGATTTGAGTTCAAACTGAAAGCAGCTGAAATACCGCTTTTAATAAATTTGTTTCTCAAGCTTTTTCCTAACAATCGTGTTTAATTCAACATATTAAAAATTGTGAATAAATTATTATCTAACAAAATAAGGAGTCGCGGTGTGTCGATGTGGGAGGCGTAGGGGGCAAGCAGGGCTTGAGGGACGTGAGGGGGTCTCCGTGGGGAGTGTAATTGTGCGCCGGCGCGGGAAGAGCAAAGTGCGCGGCCTTGCCATAGCTGCCGATCTACCTAGCACTAGATAATAGTCACTCACTCCCGTGACCTGGAAGTATGGGAAACAAAGGAGAACACAGGAAAAGACTACTATTTTTGACACGTGTCTTGTTATTTTGTTTTTCAGATTCAAATCGAATAATAAAATTTCGCTACAATAATTTTACTGCGTCACTTTTTGTCTTATAAAATAGAATAAAGAGTTTTACAAGAAACCCACATTGCATTAACAAAGTTTTTTTTGGCTTTTAAAAAAAAACCTACATTTTCTGTGTCAATACTGTATGCCCAATAAATATTCATTACAGGTTGACATACAAAAGCGTCGTTGTTTTTTTTTTCTTAATTTCAAGAAATTTTTAATTCAAGGCCTTAAAATATAATTAATTTATGTGTTGCTCTCATTGTAATTGCTTTGTTTCCAAGTTGTCCTATTATGTTAAATTTTAGTTTGCATGTAAAGAGAAACACTGTTACTACTAATATTGTCACCTTGATTTATTTTTGAATTAACATAAACATATAATGAATAAATTTCACAACAAAACTCACAGCGAACTGGAAAGAGCACAAGATATATGGACATAGACAAAATCAGAGTAGTGTACAATACAATCTATTATCTCTGCCTACCTACTCTAGTACATGGTGTATGTCTAACATAATACAAATTCAACAAGACATTATGTACGACGCATTGCGAAACTCCGCCGATGGTCGACCTAATTGCAAAACCACCCAGCATTATTGCAAGTTACATTTTTAACTGTCACTAAAACCATTAGCCACTTAGATTCACTACTTAAATTAATTCTTTATTTAACGTTAAGTATCTGCCATAAGAATGTTTTGGAGTAAATATAGAATTGTATTCTTCCCTAGACCGGACTAGTTTAGTTAATATTTCTCTTTTCACTTCTAGAAAGCATCTACTTTCTAGTAATAATGACAATCGATATTTTAGAAGACACAGTTTTAAGAATAATACTTTTTTCCCAGAGCTATGTCTAAATATTAGTAGGGATTTGTATTATCTTTTATGTAGGGGTAGTATATTACCGTTTAAATAATTACATAGGTTAACAGATTAACCCATCAATAACTTTTATCTTGACCATTATTTTAACTGGCTAAAGAACAGTAACACAATGATAATAGCTTTCATGAAGATCAAGTGAGATGACAATGTGATTTTTTTTTTGAGTTTGAGAAGGACCTTAAGTAAGTACAACTCAAAGTATACACTGCCAAGTATCAGAGGATCATGATATGGAAATTTTCTGACATTAAGATAATCCAAAAGACTTGTTAACTTAAAACCTTATACAGAAGGTACATATTTTATAGTTATGAAACATCTAGATACTATTTATAATTAGATTTCTACAGTTGCCTGCAATTGTAAGTTACCAGAGTGGTAACATTTGTACATAAACTTAATGAAATCCTCTTTTTCAAAGAGAATGAGATCAAACGAGAACTCTTTAGCCATTGTTTGACTAACGCAGTAAAGCAAAAAAAAATAATCGACACCAAAAAACAAAAATCCTTTACTAAAAGTAGGGTAATTTTCATTTTAAAAAATATTGATATAGCTTAGAATCTGACGTAATGAGTCATTATAAATAAAATGCTAACATATCCATTTGATCGCCCAAAAAAGCGATGTCTTATCATAATATCGTGTAATAATTAAAAAAAAGTCATAGTATTTGTCTAATTTGATGAAACTAAAATGGTTAAACTTTAAGTTACATAGTGGACAAAGAGCCCAACCTTTTGAGAATTTATCCGAGACAAGATCTGTAATCTTTATTTTAGTATCAACATTAATAACTTTTGTTAAAATGTCTTCGATAAAACGTGAATGAGCATAAAATTCACGCATACGTATTTATTTTCAATCCGGCAATACGAGCGAATTGTTTATTAGTATCACAGTTCAATTTAAAAAGCTCTTCGTACATTTAATTGTTTTATAAAAATTATGATGAACTTTCCCCTAATTATGAAAGAAATATAATATTGCCGTATAATTTAGCCGCAATAGGTTATTACAGGTTCTTTTTTGTGGTAAATATGGCCTTAGGCAACAACTAAGACAAATGAACAGGACATACCTTTATCCTGCTCTCTTCTTGTGTTGATTAGATATTTTCCACTTATAAATTATCACTGATTTTCGAAATAAACTGAAAGTAAACACTATCAGAAGGTAAACGTCTGCAAACTGCAAATTCGAACTGTCTGTTTAGTCAGTGTTGTACCACAATGTGTTTCTGTCAAATCAATAAATAATCGATTTACTACTCAAGCTCAACTTTAAATATTTACTAATTCAATGTTTAAAATTTAGGATCTTCAAGTTACTTTAACTACAAAGGTTATTGTTATTACTAAATAATAAAATATGAGACATCTCAATAATATTTTATAATTTTTAAAAAAACTTATTCGATTTTAAATCGATTGAAGTGGAGTTCCTTTTTTGCAACCCTAGACATGTTGAATGTATCCCACTTTCGCTTAGGGGTGGGGACATCCACCAATCAGAAAAGGCGAAGTGCTCTGAAAAGGTGGCGTGATCACTACGTCACAACATAGTAAATATATCTAGGCGCCGAACTATATACGAGCATAAAGATCAATACTTTACAAATATTTCGAAATTATAGAACCTTCCTTATCTCTTAAAATCCTCTGCGGTTCCTCTGGTGTTGCAGATATCTATGGGTGTCATTGATCACCTCGGTGTTCTAGCCGCTCGTTTGCCCCCTTCTCTTATAAAAAAAAAGCGTGTAAAAAAATCCTTTTCTTATTATTAGATTTAACGAACCCCCTGTTGGTTTTTTCGAGATCGAATATTTAATTCAAATAAGACAAAGTTAGACTTTAACCATTTTAAATATTCTGCCTGAGTTTAAGTTGTAAAAAAACTGCGTACTATCTGCGCTAGAGCCATAGCGTGAATAAAAAAAGTTCAAAACGTTTTCAAAAATTATTAATTCTTTCGAACAATAGATGGCGCAATTTTAAATTTCATAATAATAAATAAAACTTTAAAGTATTTTTGGGATTTGAAAATAGATGGAGCAATAAAATGGGCAATGAACCGTCTATGACTTAATTGAAAGAAAAAATACTATACTAAATGAACGTAATGGAAATATAAATCTAAGAAATATCTTTAATTCATAAAATATTTTTATGTTATTCTGAAATGGCAGTAGGATTTCCTGTACCTTTGGTAACTGTTACGTATGCATGAAGTAAGAAGTTATCAAAGTTACATTTAAAACGTCTCAGAGATTATTAAAATTTCTATAAATTTGAAGTAATTATGTTTAAACATTATAGAGAGTTGCAGGATGTGGTTTCGCTAATGGTTTACTGTACGTCCGACAAGTCTTTTCTATTGTTAAAAGAAACTAGCGGCGAATATTGGATACCATCAATTAAATCCGAGAAAAATTCGTGGAAAATGTCAGCTCATAAATTATTGTTTGAGGTACTTTGTTGGTGCGTTATTTAGCTCGTTTATTTAAATATCTGATCTTTCTTAATGAGATCTAACGGAACTATCAGTACAGTAACATCTATACTAAGGTGACCTACGTAAAAATGTGAGTTTCCGCAGTTGTTCGGCATGGAGAGCGGGGCGCAGCTGTCGCCTCTGCGTGTGAACAAGGTATGGCTGCCGGCGCATCCCGCGCCCTGCGTCTACCACGCCGTCTACAAGCTCACCATCAGAGCCGACGCCAAGAAACGTTTAAAAGTAAAACCTGTGAGTTTGGGTTTTTATTAACCTAAGTAAAATTGACTCGAAATAAGTATGTGTTTGTTTTTAGATACAAAGATGCTGATGAAATGTTGGTTTCGTTGTGTTGCAGAGCGTGCGATTTCGGCTGCAGTGGGTGGGCGAGGCGGAGCTGGGTCGGTTGCAGGCGCACTGCGCGCTGCGCTCGCCCGAGCTGCTGCTGCTGGCCACCATGTTCACTGGCGAGCCGCTCAAGGAAGCCGATCTAGCGGTCAGTATTGATAACCATGGTAGAAGGCGCCTATTCTGGTCCGTTGTTTGCATATTTGTGTCCCCTTATTCCAGGACCTGGACAAGGGTCAGCTGATAGAGGTGGGGGAGGAGAGTGTGTTGGTGGGCGCGGAGGAGACGGGCGGTGCGGGAGGCGCGAGCGGGGCGGCCAGCGCTGCGCCCAGCGCCCAGCTGCTCGCTGCCGCCAACTATACCAAAGAGGGTTGACAAATATTTACTAATTTTACTGTGGGCGACGCGCGACCAGTTTATCTGGCCTCGAAATCATTGTTCGCCGTCAATATTCACAACAAAATAAAAGATCTTGGAAAAAGAAAATTAGAAAAAAAGGACGACGACGAGATTGTAAAACTAGATATGTACTTCTAATAGAACCAGTTAACGTTATCACTTTTCTTATCCGCAGACCAGATGCGCCTGTTCCGGGAGTTCGTGACGATGAACTTCCCCGCGCTGTACATGAGCCAGCATGTCTTCTCCCAGCTCATGCTGGACATCGGCTGGCACCGCACCGTCTGCAGCAACCTCTTCCGGTATGGCAGCCGAGTATCTAATGGTGTGTGCAACCTATTAGGATTCTATTCGTTTCATAAATACTATAGGGCGGCAGACGTGAGCAATCGCGGCGGGCTGTCGTTCCAGGAGCTGGTGCTGTGGAGCGCCGCCACCGAGCCCGTCACCCAGCACAGCGGCCTGCCTGCCGAGATACGCTGCCGGTACATCTTCAGGTATGTTCTGCCGTGAAGACCTTGCAGTGATCACTTTCTCGTTAGAGTTTCTAATGAGCGCCTTCGCAGGTACTACGACGGCGACCGCGACCAGAAGCTGCAGCAGGTGGAGGTGAAGGAGCTGGTGGCGGCTGCGCGCGCTACTAGGCAGCTCTCCACGGACGCGCTCAGCGTCGTGCGAGACGTCGACCTCTGCTACAAGTACCGCATTGCCTGTCTCTCCGGCCGTCCATCACTCTAGCCCACAGCTCCCGGGCTACTCGACTTTAACGTTTTAAATAACTTTCAAATGTTTTAATGCCTTTGCTTTGTGTCGTGTGTCCGTGTGCAGACAGCTGGGCCTGCAGGCTAACAGTCCGCTGCCGCTGGCGGAGTTCCTGCGCGCGGTGCGGGAGCTGCGCCTGCGCGGCACCAGCTCGCTGCTGCGCGCGCCCCGCAGTTTGCTCGGCTACGTCATAGACCTGCAGTGAGCTCGCCAGACCTTCACACAACGCTTTTCTTCTTTACGGACAGATAGATAGAAGGGTACCTAATTATTTTCAGGGAACGCGACTGCATGGCGAAAGCGGCCTCCGTCAAGAGTGCGACACATTTTGGTGAGTGGATGTTTAAAAAATTCTTGTAAATTGCTGTTTCTGTATTCATCTGGTAAAAAACACGTAAAAACAACGGTTTCCTTGTCAGAGCCGGAGGGTGAGGTGCGGCCGTCTAAGGCTAAGGTGGAGAAGCTGGAGGCGCGGGACAGCGCGAGCTGGCGGCGGGGTGGTGGTGGCGGAGGCGGGGGCAGGCAGTACGCGCTGGCCTCCTGCGTGGTGCGCCTGGAGCGCGACGCCCCGCCCGCCGTGCTGCGCCTCGACTGCTTCGAAGGTGAGCACCGTCCACCACTGTCGCGCTACAACTTAGAAGTTGTTTATTTGTCGCACTGTCTCCTACTGGACGTACGGATCTGCGCTCGGTGTTTGCAGAGGAGGCGGTGAGCGCGTCCACCATCAAGCTACTGTCTCTGTCGTCGACGTCGCTGGAGGTGCTGGCGGCGGACTCCAGCCCGGCGGAGACTCTCGCCGCGGTGCATTACTTCGCCTCCGACATCAACACTACCAAATTGGTTCGAAGACATCTTTACTTTTGTTTTGTCGACCTCCGCTGCGATCGGATGAATTGGAAGGGTTGTGGTCGTAATGCAGGTGAAGCCGGCGTACACGTGGGCGCAGCCGTCGGAGCTGGCGTCGCTGGGCGCGGCGCTGCTCAAGCTATCGGAATCGGTGCAGGCCATCTGCGCAGCCGAGCCGCGCCTGCTTCGACTCGACTCTCCTATATATGCAATCGGTTAGCTAGTATGGTAGCGAAGGTAGGAGGCGGAGGGCGGAGGGTGGAGGGCAGAGGGCGGAGGTGAGAGGGCAGTGTTTGCGCAGGTGACCTGCACGGCAACCTGCCAGCGCTGTTGGCGATGGAGGCGCGGTTGTGGCCGGCGGGTGCGGCGCTGCTGCCGGCAGGGCTGCTGTTCCTGGGGGACTTCGTGGACCGCGGCGCGTGGGGCGTGGAGCTGCTCGCCTACCTGCTGGCCGCCAAGCTGCAGCGCCCGCACGCCCTGCACCTCGTGCGCGGCAACCACGAGACACGCGACATACAGACTATGTTTACTTTTTATACGTTAGTATTGTCTACCGCGTGGGTGATCGCGCAACAATATACATATTTATTTGGATTTTAATATTAACTAGGTTAAATTTGTTGTGAAGCCCATTTGAATTGGTTCTAAAAAAAATCGCAACAAAAGTAACTAAAATTTATTACTTTTGTATAAAATGCAATGGGTGCAGGGAATGCACGACAAAGTTCGGCGAGGTGGAGGGCGTCAAGATCTGGAACGCCATTAACAACGTGTTCGACGTACTGCCGCTCGCCGCCGTCGTCGACGAGAAGGTACACGTTATTTTACTAAAAAAGGGGAAACTGGTTAAACTTACAGCACTCCATTCATCATCTATCTTATATGTAGGTATCCTTTGGGGCAGGCTTTTCCTGCAATGTCGCCGCCATCGGTTTGATAGTAAAGTTATAATATATGTACTCAATATGTATTCAGTAAGGTACAATATGCAAGACAATGCAGGTGTTCTGCTGTCACGGAGGCATTCCGCCGCCGTGGGTGTGTCCGCGCGTGTCGGCCATCCTGCGCGTGCCGGTGCCGCTGCCGCGCCCCGCCGCGCAGAGCCACATGGCCTGGGAGCTCCTCTGGAACGACCCCGTCAAGTTATTGACACATAATATCTTTACTGTTCATCCCACATTTTATCGCATCGCATTCAATGGCACACACACGCACACCAGACCTAGGTAGACTTTCCCTAATGAACAGAAAATGTAGTTATGACAGCGTCTCTTTAGCGGTCTCGGCGAAGCGCGCACAGTTCTCTTTCATTGTGAGCGATTCACGAACTCTCTTGAAAGGAGCTAAGACAGAAATGCGGTGGTGTGTGATCAGGGCGAACAAGATAACGGCGTCGCTGGCCATGGAGCTGTCGGCGAACGAGGGGTTCGCGGTGAACGCGCGGCGCGGCACCGGGCACGTGTTCGACCAGCGCGCGCTCGACCGCTTCCTCGCCACCAACGAGCTGACGCACGTGGTGCGCGCGCACGAGCTGCACCAGAATGGCTTCATGGTGATTGCTCACCAGGAATACTGCGGCGAGACTATTGCATTGAGCGAGTGCTACTATAGCTTGAGATTTGTGCGCAGTGCAACCTGCGCGGCAAGCTGATCTCCGTGTTCTCCTCGTCGAGGTACTGCGGCGGCGACAACGACTCCGGCGTGGTGCTGCTGCAGGCCGGCAAGCTGCGCCTCATTCGACTCAGCGACTAGCCTTGCCTACCGCTACTACCCACATTCCAAATTAACGCCTAACTGTGTAATTCTTTCTGGGACCAAAATCTCTGTTTAAAACATATTATTTTCTCTGTTTTGTCAAAGGTGCCTTGACAAAAACTTTGATCTTAGAAACCCACAGTAGATCTTGTAATGGAAACGTTATTTGTCATATATGACAAATATTACTCTATTTAACAATAATTGTATTGTAAATTTCGTAGAAATTTGGAAATAGAGTAATGTAAATTGTTATATAAATTGCTAATGTTATTGTGTTCGAGTTGACTTTGTTCCGGTTCATCCATCGTTATTCTATAACATATTGTAAAATTGTTTTAGTTAGTAGTTACAATAAAGCAATAAAATATTTGTAAGTACTAAAGTTTATTGTAACAAAAAATATTTACAAAACATGACATTTATTATTTTTCATTGCTAAAATAAAATCACGGTCATTGTGTTGTAGTTGATGGTGAATCAAATAATAATAATAGAATTACTGCTCCAGAGAACAAATTTTACATATTACGAGAAAACGGCATATAGAAAGAGATTAAGTGAAAATATTTATTAATTTATTTAAATAACTTGCCAGAGAATTACATTACATACATATTTAAGTTTATTTATTACATATAAATTTCACAGACACTTTTACCAGAAGAAGTGTTCATGTATTTAACTTAAGTTATAACTTGAAATGCAAAGTTTGCTATCATCAACTTCTGTACATTTATTCATTTCCTATTCAAATGGAATTTGATTTGTTTTGTATTATCAAAAGTGGAAACTTTTGATAATACAAAACAAATCAAACTAGAACTTTCTGTGTAGGAACATAAAATCAAATTATTTTTACATAAGCTATCTAACTGAATGAAAATTTTGTTGCTTATAAAAAAAATAATGAAAACAAATTTTGTGTTATTTATTTAACAATACTAAATAAAAAAATATGATTTTGAAAAAAATACAAATTTTTCATGGAACAGTTTTTTTTAAAGTAATAATTAAATGCATATTATAGGTAATTCACACAATCATTCGCTGCCATTTTTTTTGCACTAATTACCCATGTTTTCCCAAAGAGCAAACTGTGATACAACAGCTCCTGTCCATAATGTAAGACTTAACTTAAAAAACCAGAATTATCTGTAATTTCAGTGACTGTTTTCCATATTTACATAGAACAAGAAATTCATGTCACTTTTGGCAACACGGACACATCATCTTTTCTAGAATATTGTAGAAGTTGTTACTTCTTCAGTAATAAATATACATCAGGAAAATATTTGAAAGGATTATTCATTGTTGTGTATGACAGACATGAAAACTTGTTTGACAATGATTTATGGAATTGTTCTACATTATAATACAGTACGGAGGAGAAATTCTTATCATTTCATGTTAGCTATGTTTAGAAAGGCTTTTTGATTTAAAAGGCCTTTGGACATGACATCCTATGAACCTATCTACTATTCACAAATTGTTTATTTTGTTCACAAACAGGACATTTATTTAACACTAAGACCAGGAAGATATGTTGAAAAATGAGTTGTGGCAATGGACAACTTCATTCTCATTGTCTTAGATTGTAATGCACTAATACTTATAACTTTTAAGCAAAATCAAAGAACTTTGCTAGTCTTATAAGTTTAGGGTTTTCATTGCTGCGACACATGTATTGACATTTATTGTTCTCTTCTTTTCCTAAGACAATATAAGGAATGACAATATGTCTAAATATATGTCGCAGTAGAAACCCAAAGTAACGAAATCTTACCTATGGAAATTGTAAGTAAATTTAATTTGAATACAGTTTTCAGTGACAAACAGAATCTTTACATCAATCATACATTTATAAAGTATAATAAATTAACACATAGCCACAAGTACATAAACATTATTATCATTTGTAATGGAAAGTGGTATATTAATTTTAATTTCCTGTCAGTAGAACAAACAAAAACATAATTGTTGTCTTTTATTTACAACAGGACGTTGGACATTCTCGCGGATTATTATCAATCACGGATAACAATGTCCTACTTTCCCTGTGGTGAATATACATTTTTTTTTTCATCTGGATAAAAATCTTCATATTTGTTTTGACAAACTAATGGTTGTTAGGTTACCGGGAGTTAAAGTGAGGGTCGTCTTGCTGGGAGAGAAGTCTGGTACTTTCGTCCCTTGGACCAGGGACCAAAAGTGAACTTTTCATTCAGATGGGAAAAAATGTATTTTTAGTTGAGTTTAAAATATGTTCTACAGAAAATTCAATTCAATTTTGATAAAATGACTACTTTTCCCAGTTTTGATTGTTTATTCATATTCTTTTTAGTAAGAGATGGGCACTGAGTCTGCTCTTGAAGTAGCCTTATAAGCATACTAAGGATAAGAAAGTTAAGTTGATTAACTCATTGATTGTAAAGTTAATGGTTTGCTAAACAATACAATATTATGTGACAACTATTGGAATAAGAAGCATTTGTACAACAGCTGTGACAGTAAAAGTGTCATTATATAATACAACAATATTGATAAGGATTTGAGTTTACAAATAAATTGAACCATGAATATATATTCGCCACTCACCTTAGTACACTTGGACACAACGAGAATATTCATATTGTTATAACATTATATTCACAAAAACACAAACTGCACTGTCACTTAGAGGAGTAGCTCTGCCCGCAGTATCTCAAGAGCCGCTTTCCGCCTGAGGTAAGGCATGTGGGCCTGCGTGAAGCTGTAAGGTTCGTCACGGCACGCGAACTCCGCGAACGTGCACGCGAACATGCCGCAGTCGCTGCCGTTCATCTGCTGCGGAATGTTCTGGAAATAAACAATAACAGTATTAGGAAAATGTCAAAGTGATTGTTTTGCTTTTAAGCAACAAATGCACAAAAGTGAGCATTAAAATTGTTATTTCAAATGCAAAAGTGTGGTTAGGTGAATGGAATGGATTTGGATGAAATCTTGGGAGAAAGTAAATTATATTCTAGCTTAATTTTTTTACTATAGAACTTTATCTATACCTTCAAGTTTTCAGTTTTCCAGTCTTTATCATCAAAGGGCTGCCCCTTCTTGTCCTGGTGCTCATCACGCAGGTACTGCAGCAATGCATCCAGGCAGGGCTGGTTGCTGCCGCCCATGCTGTCCAGGTAGGAAATGTGTTTCGCCCGCAAGTCCACTATGCTCATGCACCAGTGTACACCCAAGTGAACTGGCACCAAGATTATGTCTTTCGAGAAAATGTCCACCTGAAAATATATTCAGAGCATCAGCTAGACAGGAACAGACAGTAACAGACTGGTAACAGAAATTATATTCTCTTGGTAAAACAAAGCTATTAATAATATAAACATCCACGCATGAGACATTTCATTTGAAACCACTTATTGCAAGGAAAGAACTAGCTAGTGACAATTACCTTCTTAGTCCAACGCTGCAAGGCGGCTTGACCCTGTCGCATCAGTTTAGGATAAAAGAAAGTGTTGAAGTGGTGAACCTTGGGTAAGTCAGGGCGTTGCTCACTCCTTTGCGTTATCAACTCCATGTAGAAGTTGATCACCTCATCATTTAGCCAGTTCAGGCCAGACAACGTTTGTAGATCTCGCCTAAGTGACAAAATTTCTTGTTAAATAAAACAATTCATTGTAAAAATGAAGAATGGAATGTGATTAAATTTAAACTCACCTGCGGATACTCATACGGAATTTTTGCACAAACACCTGGTCCAATGGTCCTGGTCCTAGAGCCCTTTTGATCAGTTGCTCTTGTTCTGGACTCAATTTAGGAAAATCTGGAGTTGCTGGAACTTCCTCAATTAAACTCTCCGGTAAACTTAATTCATATTTAAACTTATTAGCTATAAGTGCTATGCTTTGTTCATGGTTTACTTTAGATATGATGTCAGACTCTCTACGGGCATTTTCTATTTTTTTATTGGTATATTCTTTCTTCTTTTTATATTTATCATGTAATTTAGGTAGCCAGTCTTTGGCTGTGATATCTTTATCGTTCAATGAGTCACGCAAAGAATTCACAGGAGTTATTTTCGTTGAGGATGTGGTTGAGCACTCAGATGGTACAACTTCAACATCGGAATCTGACAGATTAAGTGAAGCCACAGTAACAGGATCATATTCCTCTGCATCTTGATTCTCTTTGTTAATACTAAGATCTTTTTCCAATAACTTTAATTCATTCAATGATCTTTTCTGCGATTTTAAAGTGTTGCGAAATGATGCAGTTTCTTCTGCTAAATTTATTATGTCCACAGGTTTACTAAATGTCAAAGGTGTGGTGCTGGTTGCAACACGCCTAATTAATTCTTGGTAATTACGTTTTTCATGTAAGTTAAACACTTCAGACAGCATTGTTCTACCGTTTCCATTCAGGTTTGAGACTCTATTTCTTTTCGGAGAAAGATTTAAATTTTGTTTTTGCATCCAATTGGGAAGAGGAGTAACCTTCTTGTAAGATTTACTGATCCCACCGTGTGTTTTCAAGCTGTGGATTCTTGGTGATGTTTTTTCCTCTTTATCTTTGATTTTTGTGAGCCTGTAATACTGCTTATTACTTTTGGACCCAAGTTCCTCATTATTAGATAAAACATATTTGTATTGTTTTGCCGGTTGTGGTGGAGATACTTCTCTGACCAGAATAACATCATCTTCTTTCTCTATTTCATCTTCATCTAAATTAATGTATACTGTCTTTTTGGTATCTGGTTTGCTTTCAACCCATGATACCTAAAATAAATACATGTAAAAAAGAATGATTAAATAACAGAGAATAATGAGTTAGTTTTAATAAAATAACTCTTATCTTTATATGTAGCATTGGTAAAACCAATCATAAATAGCAAGATGTATTATGTTTATTGTTTTGATATAGCATACCTTTGGTTCCTCATCCTCGTCACTATCATCTACCACAGCCTGTACCACCTGTCTCACAGGACTCCTAACCTTAGATTTCAATAAATATGTTGAGCCATTCTTATTGACATCTCCAACTATATCTGATACCAATCGCAACCTTGTTGGTGTTCTTACAGGTAACACATTAGGGGTTGAAGTACTGGGGTGACCAGATTCTATCTGAATCGGAACATATCGTACATTCTTGGCTGGCTTAACAGTCTTGATTTCCGAAAGATCTAAAACACATACAAACTGTCAAAGGTTTAATTTTCATTAAGGTTAAATAAATCATTGTAAAATATTTTACCGTTTGTTGACATGACATCTGGAAAATTGGTCTTCCTCAATTGTCTGAACCTTTTTAACGAGGGCAAATCATCATCAGAGGACGATTCGTCATCCGCCCTGCAATTAATGTAACGTTAAAATTGTTGAAGCACATTGACATTCATAACAACAATGAAATTGTACCGACATCCAAAACTTCGAAGCAAGTCGTAACGGTATTTTGTACATGTTATTATGTTTTAGTCCTCGTTTATCTGAAACTCAAAAGCTTTACCGCCATAACGAATTGCTAACGTTGTAAACAAGAAATGTCATATCCATACCTGTCGCGTTTCAAGTTTGTTCTCAAAGATTGTTCACTATCGCACCAACCAAGAAGACTGCGCACGTAAGCCACAACGGACTTCATTTTTATATATATTATTCATCCATTACCATCATATCCTTAATATTAAGCTAACAAACGATATGAACGAGCGGTATTACGAATAAATACAACTAAAAACGGAAAGAAGCCGAAGCCGAATCGACATAGACAGGAGTGTGGCAAAGAGTAGCTGTGACTTAACAATTTAGATTTGTAGATTATCAACATATTTTAAACAGATACTATTAAAATTAATTTTAAAAGTTATAAATTTTTTTAGTTACAAAGTCCTTGTTTTATAATATTGAAAGATAGGAAGTAAATTGTTGAAAACTGTAACAATACAGTTCTGTAAGCATCTGTTTTTATCAATTCAATATATTATAAAGTATCAACCCAATTTATTTAATTCCTAAGTTTTCCTTAAAGTAAAATATGGGGAAATAATTTTATGCATCTCCGATAATTTTTAAGCCCAAAAATTCAATGAAAGTCCCTTAATGAAATAAAAACAGAATGCAAAATCTTAAAAAGAAATAATCAGATCAAAGAGTATATAAGAGTATAACAAGTTGGTCTGACAGACTTGTGACAACTGTCACTGTCTCTGTCACACTGAAAAGTGAGTTTCGCTTCCGCAATTATTCATATTTGAATTTTTGTATAATTCTACAGTCTTGTAAATAATTGTTTTTTATCTAACTCTGACTTGCATACTAAAATGCTGGAACCTGTGATGCATATTCTCAAACAAAAAAATATTATTCTGGCAAGTGGGTCTCCCAGGCGAAAAGAACTCATTGAAAACATTGTAAGATAACCTAAATATTTGATATTTTTAGTACATTTCATACTAACTAAAAGAAAAGTTTAGGATAAGAGAGGTTAAATGTTTCAATCAAATTTTAGGGTCTTAAAGTCAGTTTGTGTCCATCACTTTTTGAGGAAAATTTGGACCCGAAAAGCTTTGCCACTTTTTCAGAGTTTGTTGAGGAAACGGCCTTGCAGAAAGTGCTTGAAGTTGACGATAGACTAAAAAATCAGTCCCACAAACCTGATGTCGTTATCGGCGCCGATACAATGGTCACCTTAGATGGTGAATTGTTTGGTAAACCAACAACAGAGTTAGATGCATTTCAGATGTTAAGAAGGCAAGCTTATATCTTACTGTTATTTTAGTTTTGAACAATATGCTTAATTTTATATGAAATCACGCATTTCCAGACTGTCAGGTAGAACACACACTGTTTACACTGGAGTTGTTGTGAAGTCATTTGATGAAATAGTTAAGTTTACAGAAAAGACAAATGTTGTGTTTGGAGAAATGGATGATGAGCAGATCCGAGGCTACATTGCTACTGGTGAACCCATGTATGTTGCATCTTAATATTTTTTAAACTTAAGTTTTAAACATTTTTAAGCCAAAGTAGTTTATGGCCTAGATGTATGTAAGTTTAAAAATTGACTGTTTCAATGGTGATTATGACACAAAAAACATTGGCTTGACAGTCATTTGCCATCAAATATTATTTTCAGGGACAAAGCAGGTGGTTACGGAATACAAGGAGTTGGTGGAACATTTGTTGAGAGAGTAGAAGGTGATTATTTTACAGTTGTGGGATTGCCACTGTATAGATTATGCTCAGTTTTGTACAATATGTTCAAACATCAGAAATAAATAAATATAATTAAACCAATAGTGGTACAACTCATAAAACTAGTCAGAAAGATTCAAACATTCCTTGTTACTGAACTCTGTCACTAGATGGTGTTGTTATATTATATATTATCATATATTAGTCATGTTAATAAAGTGTTTTAAGAATAGTATGATGTAATATAGTAGTAATAGCATAACTGGTGAAGCTGTAAATTACTACTGGGAGCACAATTCAGTTACAAAAAAGGCATAACCAAAGGAAGTCATCACCAAAGCCGAATTATCCTAGTTCCTATTAATGGTAACCATAGCCATAGTTCAAATGATATTTACAATACAATGTGATGCTGCCAAGCTTTCCTAAAATATACTTAGAATTGTACAGAAGTTGTAGTTTTATTTAGTGTTCTATATCTGACTCCTTTTATAAACAAATTAACAAGTTATAAATTAACTTACTGTTAAATTAACAACTTTTCAGTACTCAGATTTTTTTTTACCAATGTTGGGATTTTCTATGATAAATTGAAAATTGATATTGCAAGTAAAAGTATCACAAAAAATGCTTAAACTGGCTACTCTTTTTAACACGACAGATGAGGCATTCACATGGAGTTTAGGCATTGTAATGACTCGTCTAGTGCCATTGCTTTAGCCCAGTCTTTCCAAAAGTGGGCGATAACGCCCCCTTGTGGGCGCTGCAGTTTTCAAGTTGCGGGTTATAGTAAAAGTTTCGTTTAGAATTCTCCATTAATATACATATATAGGTCACAATAATTAGTTAATTTAATTTGAAGTTATAGTGGTTTTTAAATTTAAAACTTCACACTGGTAGTAGAATTCAGCAGTCCTGTTATCCTGTGCGTAACTTTTACTAAAATAAAGTATATAATTAAATGCGACCTATTTACGTATCAAAATAATAATAAGCAGTAAAGATTTTTTTTGGTAATATTTTAGTTTTTTTTTGCAACTAAGTACACGAATTGTAGGTATACTGTGCCATCTGTTTATCACCCGGTTAATTTATAAAACTAATTGTGTCAAATTATCTATATGATAAAGAATAATCGATATTAATGTTGCGAAAAGTATCGATAAATTAATCATAGACAATAACGGACATCATTAACCTCATAACTTTTTTTTTCGAAATGTGTGTGAGAGCTCAAGTACCCTGCGACTTGTGAATGTTGAAAAAAGCTATTGTGTGGTGTGGGAACGAGACTTGCCACCTGTTCTGCACCGCTATCTTACACGCTATGCTTAGCGTTTTCTTATGTGCCGATTTCAATCTTCTCAACGGATAGTATAAATAAAGTTAACATATTTATTTTGATTCAGAAAAATACTACTACAATTTGACGAGTCCGAAACGTTTAATAAAGATTAAATCAATAAGAGCATAATGTTGGTACAGGTTACTAAAAGTCTATAAAAATATACAAAAAGTTAATTAAGCTAAAAGTTACGAGCAAATTGTGAAAAGTTCGCAGGCCTTATGTAGCCATCTTATCAAAATTATTACAATTAAATAATTATGAAAAATATGGGGGTAGTAATATTGTGCCTCGCGAGCCAGATGCTGCAGATCCGGAGATCCGGTCGGTGGCTCGGTGGCGCATCTGCCTGCGTTCCCACACCCTCGCGCAATATTTTTTTCATTTAGCATTAACTTTTTCCATATGACAACAATGTTCGGAAGTAAATGTTTTTGTCTATGAGCTATTGCTTTTTTAGTCGCAGAAGGTACCATTGTTATGACAGTATACTATGAAATTAAAGATTCTTCTCTTGTGAGTTTATCCGAAAAGAATCGACAGACTTTTATTACTATTTCTTAGAGATTTCCTGTTGAAATGATTACGTAAGGTACTTATTGCGGTATATTTGTAACGTGTCCTAACCTTTAATTATGTACTTGTATTCCGCATCTAGGACTTGTAGACAAAATTGGAGATAGTTTTAGTTGATCTGTTTTTTAAGCTATTTTGTAGGTAATTTAATTGTAAATAGTCATGTAACGTAAACAAATGTAAATGTAAACGCATGTATTCCCAGCATTGGCACCCAAACAGTCACGGATTTAGCTTTTGCGTGTGTTGTGAGGCCGCTGGTCGCTTCCTCGAAACATTGTTACCCCTTGCTTCCGGCGTGTCGCGGCGCTGCTTCCGCCGCAGGAATAGACAATGTCAAGTTCGCGCGTACACGTGCGCGCGTAAACTTGCCGCTCAAATTAAAACAAATACTTTTTTTCATGAGAAGAGGCAAACATCCAGCACAACTCGTGCGTTCAGAGACTACTACTTTGGTAAATACAAATAATATTACGATTAAAATAACTTAGATCTAAAGAGATTAAATAGCATCCCACACTAGTATGTGGGCAGGCCTGTCGTAAGGTTGACCCTACGTTAGAAAAGTGGCCCTTGAATTTATTCTGCCCACAGAGGGTCGTGGGTGATTGATTTAATTACCAAGATAGCGTATTATAATTATTTTTTAAAGACTGATTTACCTAGGTTGGTTAAAAAAAACTTAGTAAAAAGCCCTTGAGTTCTTCCAGACTATGTTCTACATCTGTGCCAAATTTCAATGAGATCTATGCAGCCATTTTAAATATACGTTTTAAAAAACATCCATCCATACAACTATGTATCTAAAAAGTTGATAAAAGATGGATAAATTATGTTTTTATTTAATTACAACATAAAACCTGTGAATGCAGTTAATATGTTGGATCGTAATAAAGCATGGTTGTGTAGGCGCGGTGGTTTATCGACATACATATGTTACGTAAGTCATAAGGTCCCGTGCCTTGCCCCTCACTTCCATGTGAGGCGGGGGCGTCGCCCACGGTTTGTCCCGAATTGGTAAAAACTTCATAAAACTTACAAACAACATAAAACGTTCAACTCATAATTAGCGACTCTGTAAATATTTTGATACATTTGTTAATTAGCTTTTCATATACCATCCATATCCAAATGTAAAATATCATATACACCTTGCAGTAGTATGTTGTTTTCTTGATATTAAAATTGTCTATAACTTTTCATATTATTTTAACTAATTTGACTCAAGTATATAAAAAAATCTCGTTCAAATAAATCTACTTAATGATGTCCTTATTTAGTAAGTCACCACACTGATACATGGAGTAGAGACCTGACGTCTAAAGTATAAATATGTCACAGACCGCATAGTTACTAATATTTGTATGGTAATTTACCTAAGATTGCCTAAATCATTGAAGTGAAGGTTTTAGTGTGGGGGCGAGTGGAGGGCGCGATGTAGGCAGCTCTGAGGTCATAGTGATTATTAAATCTTCCATTATAAAGAATATTTATTATTGCCATTATATCAGGTATTTAAGACTATTAAAGGAATTATATTATATATAATAGTTTATACTGAAAAATACGTGTTTTTCTAATGGTTTAGCAAATGGCGTGTTGCGAAGCGCGCACCCAGCCTCCATTGTCGGCGGAGGTCGTGACGTGGGAAACGGCAAATTACAAAAAAATTGCCTCATTTTCGCGCGACGAAGTGGCACGTTCAGTTATTACTTCAATTATTTTTTTCTTATAAAACGATAGAGGTATGTCAAAAGTGTGCCATGGATACTGGCTAGTTAAATATTATTGAGCTGCTGGTTTTTGGAAACAGAAAAACAAATACAGTACATGAGAGCAGTTTAAAGAAGGCGCAAAGGGTGTCATTGTTCAGCAAATAATTGTGTGCTATTAACAAATTAGACAAAAGATTACACCGTTATACCACGTACTAGCAATTGCGAAAATGATACCGCTAGTAGTTTTTGTAACGCTTCAGATAATTTTTTATAAGTAAGTAAATTTCTTTTATCACGACGTTAAAAATGTTACTGAAAAAACTACAACAAGTTTCATCGGTAGTTTAACGAAATAACTGCAGCTTCATACAACTGATTATTTAGGCCAATCGAGGTGATTTTAGTGAAGACCAAAAATGTTCGTGAACATTTTTCGTGCATAAACACTACGCAGTAAAACCTTATCAGTACAAAGATGGGTTGATGTTTCTCTTGATAACTAAGATGAGCAATTAAAAATCTGCGTGATCGCCTCCAAGAATCACTATAGTTAGGGTTGTCAACAAAAAACAACAACCAGTGTCCAGTCAACACTCTACGTCCACTGACAGAAAATACGTCCAACCATAGACAGTGAATAAACCTATTTCTCTTTAGGCGTCGTCCTTTGATCCTTGCACATAAAGCGACATCTAATGACTTATTTCACACCACTCATTCTGACCCGAACTTGTAGCTAGAATATGTCATGCTATCCTAAATAATTCTCATGCGAAACCGAAGAAGTTGCAGCCCTGTGTACAGTTTATAACGGCTTATTAGTGTGTGGAGTGTCGCGTTACATTTCTGGAAGAGCAATCGTGAGTGTGGGAGAGGTGTCAGGTACTCCGGCAGCGGCGGTGTTAAGGTTACCAGTTATTGCTCAATAGCATTACCAATTAACCTTCGCAGTACTGTCTCGTGAGAAAAATAAGTCTTGCATTTTCTTACAATGCAACTGATTTTTTTATAATAAAAATAAGACTCATTTGATTATTTAGGAAGGCTGTAGTAACAAAGTTACGACAAAAAGTAACTAGAAAAAATTATACCGTAATCAGGTTATATGTAACAAATGTGTGATTAAACATACGAGAAATCTATTACTATTACTGTAATCCATTTATCTGGTAATAAGTTTGTTATGTAAGTGATATACTGGTCTCAGTCGAGTCCGGGTCTATTGCGGAGTTAATTTGATCAGGCGTTAACCAATCTGATGGTAAGTGGAGCGGACGTTACGCGCCGACTCTAAACAACTTTAGCTAATTTTGTTGCAACTCTTACTATACTCGTATAATCCTAATTCAATAACTGAGTGAGGTGTGGTTTGCTCTTTTCCTTCACTTTCAAAACATGTCGGTTACAGGATTCACAATTTGAAGTTTCTTCGTGGGATCCTTTTTCCTTCATAGGACAACTTTTTAGCACTTTAGGTAGCATTCCTTTTTGTGTGTAGATAGGACATTACAATTTAATATAATTATGTCATCTTACAACTCTGGCATATTTTCACGTGACATAGACATAGATTTCCGTTGCGCAACGAGTTCCGACCGGTTGTACCGTTCTGCGCGGATTCGGTCAGCAAACGTCGGATGTTAACGGTGTGCGATGTGCGAACGATGCGTAGTCTGTGTGTCCATACGTTCGTGACGTTGTGCAAGACGACCAATGGCGGCCCAATCAAATTTAACAATTATCGAATGCGAAACTAAAACCGGTTCTATAAGTGTCCGCATTTACACTGTCGCGTAACTTTCATCATCATTGTGGTATCGTAGGTTTCGATGCAGCTTTGTTTTTCTAAGATTCTGTTATTCATTCAAAATACACAACAGAACCTTCCATAAATAACTTGGCATTTGTGTTGCATTTAAACCAATACACAGTCAGTTACAAATGAAATAGATAACAATTTCATTACGTTGGGGAGCTGTAAATAAGAATACTAGATTTTTAATAGCTTCAATAAAGGCTTTTAGTAGTTTAATAGTTATTTTAATAGTTTTTAATGTATGGCTGTCCGAAACGTTTGACGTCGGTGTGAGTGCCGCTGCGGACGACCTCACAAGGCCGCGTATCCGGCGCGCAACAGCGTCGTTGTAAACGACGGCCCTTCATTATCCACGCATTTTTCTGTCTCCACATTCTCTGCGGCTAGCGGTAGCCTTTTTATATACCATTCTTTATAGAAATCCCTGGCTTTTAATGATTATTCATTACGATAACGAATATTAACAGTGGTAGAGGCCGCTTTAACATCTTCGCACGAATCGGCCCGGCTCACCCGGTGAAATACCACGACCACACAGAAGACAGGCGTGAAGTGGAAGCAATTCCGCGTACAGTCTGATGAGTATGCGTCCCGGAAGCCAAAATTAGTCTTCTTTCCCTTCCCGTCATACTTCTTATAAGGAAAGGATGGGAAGTGGAAGAGGACTTTCCGGATGAGAGGATGCATGGAAAGGGAAAATATTTTCTTTCTGTGCATCCTCTTCTCCGATTAAAGGTAGGCGACGCATATGCAATTCCGTATGTCTATGGGCAACGGTCACTTCGCTATTTCAGCGATTTCAGGTGGCCGCTCGCTCGTTTGCCAGCTTGTGGTATAAAAAAAAAAATGATTAACCGTAACTAAAGTTGAATGAACAAGCCCATAAGCTAGTTCAAAGTCTGATTATGTCATTGTTTTGTAAATGAATTTTCTGGTTTTTCTTTTATATTCATAAACTTAGTCATGATTTTTGACGCATTTCAAATGGAAAGATAATATAAAAATAACGTAATAACAATAGACATTGTTAGTTTATTTTGTTAATAATGAATTGGCATTTGAAATTGCATTCATTTTAACCACAGTGTAAAGACAAACAATGAAGTGACCTCATACTATTCGGTTGTC
This sequence comes from Papilio xuthus, assembly GCF_000836235.2. Classification (NCBI taxonomy): domain Eukaryota; kingdom Metazoa; phylum Arthropoda; class Insecta; order Lepidoptera; family Papilionidae; genus Papilio; species Papilio xuthus. The sequence goes on along the minus strand of NW_013532897.1, from coordinate 944,267 downwards.
TTGTGTTGTTCTCTGCATCGTCTGCTATGACCTTCTAGTTTTACTTCTTTTTTATTATTAGCTAAGTAATGGCTTCTTGTTTGTCTCTTCTTACATTAAATACGTGTGTACATAATTCTTTAAATACGTACTCTTTGTTCTTAAGTAGATTTTATTACGATAAAAAATTGAATGAAATTTCTCTTTGTATTTTTTCTATTTTCAATTTATTCCACACCAGACTTGTAAATCCATATGTTTATAGCCGCAGGAAAACATTTAACATATGTTGACCTACTTGCTTGTTCGCATTTTTTTTACGAAAATAAAAACAAAATAATTATAGGTTAAAGGCGACGCCTCTTCAGTAACATTTAATTAATCTCAAAAGGCAGATCGGTGTTGTAACCTGACAGTTTACAAAGTGACCGCGAGTTACACACAATTAGCGGTGAAGCGATTCTCATTATTCTTTTTTCTTGGACCTTGCTACGAGGTAGATATATTTCGGCCAGTCTCATAACTTACTGGCCAGTTATAGTAGATTTTTTTTATCTTGATGTCTTTATAGGTCAGAATATCCTTCTATGTTTAAAATTGTTTTATTATTGATGAAGAAAGTGTTGTTCATTACATTATACTTAAAGAGTCTAACATTAGGGTTGTTAGACATGACAAGCCTTATAGGAGTTGACTAGTGACGTTGCTCTACCATAATGCGGGGCCAAAGAGGCCCTATGTCCTGGGTCTAAAGCGTCAGTTGCATGCGGCAAAGGAAAATATCTGAAGGAAATCTTTTCATTCTCAATGTAACTAGAGATATTCATGACCTTCGGATTAAAAGTCCGTTCAGCCATGGTCTACTTATTGTTGGTATCGATAACTTTCTAGTATGGGTAATTTGAGCAATTCTCACGGGCCCACGTGAGCGTGTGCTGCCCGGAGCTCCCAGCAGTGTCGCGTGGAGGCCGGGGCTCCCACCGGTGCACATTCCCGTCCACCCGACTGTGACCGTTGGCTCCACTTGGGGCTAGAGTGTAGCACCAGTCTTCCTGTAGACCAAAGTGTATAACAAAAAAAAACTGATTGCCATTGTGCCTTAAAGAACTTATTGAATGATGATTGTTACAAATAAAATTTGACTTTTTCCTACGTTTTGAGGTCAAATTATAAAACGTTTTCGATAATTTTTAGATCATTTGTATTGATTATGCACTTTTTAATATTAACTTTAGTATGTCAAAATTGTAATAACATTCATCTTATAAGTACAAATACACATGTGTAAAGTGGAACAGAGCAGGTTCCCAGGGAGCAGGTTGTTGCGGTCAAAGTGGTCGCGGCGCTGCCGGTCTCACGGGCGCAAATACTCACCCCCGGGCCCAGCTCCTTTTGTTTTAGCTAAATTACTCTCTTTTTATTAGGGCGAGGAATTGATTACTAAAAATCGATTACAATGGTATGGCTTCCCGACAACCTGATGAAGTTAATAAGTTTATCATATTTGTAAATTTCTACTTTGTTCTGTGGGCCTAGCATGAATATTTGCGACAAGCGCTATCATATCGTCATCGTCAAAATTTGCTGTAGCGCCTATAGGGTGTGAAGTACACCGAATGTTTCATAATTTCGACATCATTGATAAACGAGTTTGTCGCAAATATTCGTTCTAGGCCTACTGTACATATTACGTAAATTTACAGACTCGAGATGTTTTTCATTATATTTCTTTGTAGTCTGACATCAATAAGATCACCCCAAGCTTGTTTAAGAAAATAGACAAGTAGTAAATATGAGTAAGCGGTAAGTTAAACGGCTGAGTTATTTACTGTCGAAACGTGACGCGAGTATAGGGGATGTGCTACAGGAAGTATTGAGGGCTTATTATTTTCGCAGGGGTGGATAGGGTGACAATATTTCTATTAATATTTGTATTTATAATATTAATATTTGTATGAATTAGGAGACAATTCATAAGATTTTATACATATCGAATTAAAGTAGAATGTAAGAAGTATTTCCTTTTGACTGTGCTTTCATAGTTAAATACTTATTATACATATTAAAATGCTTATTTGTGACTAAATACTTCTGAGACGCTGTTAACGCTATTGCCTGAGACTTATTTACAATTTTTTGCTATAAAAACCAGATGCCTTGCCACCTTGACCTGTTATAACAGATCTTAATTTTATAAACAATACTGTCGATATGTTTACATTACATATGCTCTAGTTTAAGACAATCCTTTATGAGATTGTTATAAGCTATCGTTACCATTATTCAAAGATTATACTTGAAAAATTCAAATGATTGAAATTACTTCCTAATAAGTAAGTATTTTTGGATATAATTAGTCGGAATCCTTTGCCTCGAATGGCGCTTTTACGTTACCAAGACCAGCATCAGATTGATTAGTGAGTGGACATAAACGTTGATATTTAAACAAGGCTAGTGTTGCGCCGATACACCGGCACATTTTCGGTTTTTCTACCAAACAGTATATTGGGACAATTAAAATTAGTTTCAATGTTTAATAACTACGATTTAACAATGTACAATATATAAATACACAATATTATATACGCGTTTTATAGATACGCGTTCCCTAAATCCTTTCCTTTGATGTAGTCCATTAACAGGCAATAATATTTCACACCTGTAAACAAAATATGTAACCCGAAGCGAGATCGAAATAGCTCGTATTTGTAGCGGGAGAGGAAGTTTTGTTCCACTCAGAGTGTTCCTGTATTGACTGCTACCAGGGTTACAGTTTACGGGAATAGAATAACTAGCTAAATGAAGATTTTTTGTGCCTTAAATTAAATTTAAATCAATGTTTTCTTTAGTTCTTTCTATTATAAAGTAATTAATTTAATTTACTTCGATAATATTTTTTTCTCATTTGGTTTGCAATTCTGTTTGATTACTAAAAATCGGAGCAAACTTTGACTTATAACTAAGAATCTTCTTGTTTATCAGTGTACATTATATTTGGCATTTTCATGTACCAGGATATAATAAGCAGGGAGGCAGTAAATTAAGTGAAGGTGTGCAGCCCTGCAGAGCCACGTTTCCGTTTGTTGCTATTCAGATTGTTTTAATAACACTTCTCCTGAGCGTTGTTTAGTTTCGTTGGCGGCCGCAAGTGCGTCTGTGCTTTTGTGTAATTTGCGTTCTAAGTTATTTTTGTATGCAGATGAACACAGACTTAGGCTTAGATATCAATATCACAAACAAATAGATTAGACGTAAGAATCCAATTTGCTAAAAGCTATGACACTGTCCTGTACTTTATCTCCGTAAGTACAGGTAAGTTGGTACCTTGTAAGTTAGTTGTTAACCTAATTGATGATGAATTTAGATTTATTTTTCACAAATTCAACAGTTCTTTTTTGTCACATTGTAATAAGGTATCTTATAAAGACAAACAAATTCAATTACCTTGTTATACCGCTATGTCTGTATTATTGTCTACCAAATTACCGCAGAGCAGTTGCATTTCGTGGTGTACTGTTTTTGGTGGTGAGGAGGTTGGGAGTGGGGGGGGGGGCACCGTTAACACCGAAACAAAGCCGTTCTGCTCAATTATCCGCTGTCGTAGTAGACTGGGTGTGTGACTACGGTAACCATGGTAACAACAGATAATGTTGAACGTATTCAATCCGATTGCTAAAAGTTAAACGCGGGGATTAAAAATTGGGATATTTAAGGCTAGGGGGCGCTAATGTCTTTTTGACCATATTTAAACACTTTATGTTACAGCGCGTTAATTAATTTTAGTACCACTTTTACCTTTTGCTGTTTGTAACTGAGTAAAATATGTTTTTCTCGTATGGATTTGACTTAGTTGGGGGGTTTAGGTGCATTTTACTTTATAAAGATTGTTATAATGATAGGAATGTCTCAATTAACGTGACTTGCTTGGCGACCCTGACTGGACCCTGGGTCCTGACCGCTCCTCTGTCACGCCGTGTGACCCTGGCGATGATGATGGCACGCCCTTGCTTTTTTAATTCGAATAACACACAAATAACACACGTATTTGTACTTGACTTCTGTCACGATTGTATGCTTCACATAGAGATGAGTCATTTAACACTATTGGTGTTTTTAATATCGTTAAGATTCGTGATTTTTCTTGTTTTTGACGGATAATGTTCACTACTTCTGGTCGAGTATTATATAGATTTTCATATACACAAAGCTGCGGAAGTGTTAAGAAATAAACAAAAATATTCTCAATTCTCGGCGCGTACTAAACCGTCTCTAATATCAACCGTTCCGGGAATCATTTAGATTTAATTTCCTTTCGTCGCCCTTTTCTTTATTATGTGACGTATTTATTGATTCAGATTTTGGGTTCCTTAGAGATTAAAAAGGTTTTAAAATAGAAGTAAATGAGAACAGAAACATGGTATTCACCTTACACTGTGGAAGGAAACGTCTAACTTTTGTCCATTTTGAAAAAAGACAAAGAAAAAAAATGGTGCATATACTACAGACAAACTTAATCTATTCACAAACGTAAAATAACCAACATTCAATAACACAATTCAACAAAGAAGATTCAATCTGCTTTGTATCAAAGTAGAATACAGTAATATGTGTATAACAATAAAGATTTTCATTTCATTTCATTTCAGTAAGATAAAACATTTATAATACAGAACCCTTGCATAATAAAGCGCTCAGAATTAAAATCTATTAGCTAACGGGTCACGGTGGCGCGGCAATGGGCATTTCCTCTTGCCGGCCGCCGACCGCCGCGCCGCACCGGCCCGCGCGGGCAAAGACTCGGGATGTGCTCGCTGCCCGCTGCCCGCGCGGTTGTGCAAGGCCGCTACTACACCGCTGCCTTCGCGTAACCTAACGTGCGTTTTTTTTATTAATCAAACCGGTTGTTAGCTATGTTACGATCACCTTAACTTATATGGACAGGACTTATAGTCACTCATAGGCGACAAAAAGCGGCTGTTTTAATGTCAGATTAGCGCCAACCTTCAATACTCGCAATAAACAATAGTTACTTTCATTGCAGATCTTTTGCTTTAAACATCAGAGCAAGAATAATTCAAAACGAATGTCTTCTGAACCTTTAAATTGTTTCTAAGAACTTATTTTTGTGCATCCAGCAAAGTATCACATGAAATTGTGCCAAGTTTATTGATTCATGTGTCCAAACAAGTTGTAGTACTCGTATATAGTTAGTCCGGTGCGGCGTGAGTAGAGTCGTGTTTTTTGCGTGTTTACGCGCGGCCACGCTACGAGCCGGTCTGCGGCCGTGGGAACCCAGCGCGGGACCAAATATAACCGCACCGTGTCTTCGTATCACTTGAAGCGCTGACTTGTAATCGATCTCGTAATCTTGTTATTAATAGATCCGTCATTTGGTAATTAATAGGATGATTTTATGTGTTAATTAAGTCAATGCCCTAGTCAACATATTCATTGGTGGGATTTACAAAATTGTGTACGTGTTAATCACGGGAATTTGTGTCGTAGTCAAATCTAATTTGGAATATATTACCTGCCTCCTCAAGGTCCTTAAGGACTCATCTCTTGCTTCATAAAAACAATAACAAATTCTATGACTTCAATATCTGAGTCATTTACATACGTAGTGTATTGATAGAGTTATGTTCCATCACGCAAGTTGAACTGTGTGAGTCATGTTGTCGGAAAAATATCGCGACAGAGCCGCGGCTAATTGATGCTGGTAACACGTAACAGCAAAGTATTCAACGTGATTATGCTAAATACGCGAACTGACAGCTGTAGCTATATTATTACTATTTTATGCAACTGTAGGCACTAGTAGCAGAACCCTGCTTAAATAGGATAAATGATTCAGACAGAATTCAAAGGTGTCATATTCTATACAAGATTTTTTAAAATCAAACTTGCAATAACGTATGGGAAAATTAATTACAACTCTTCTGTTTACTAACAATTGTACATTTTAAGTATTACAAATGAATCTTAATATTATCTGCTAATGTTAGCCCTTTTACTAGTTACATTCTACTATTAGTGTTTTTCTTTTGTCTAGATATGATGGTATCGATTTTATCAACAGTTAACACCTAATTGACATCAAATGTATAGCAGCTGGAGCGGCGCCGGCGGCTACGTAGTTTGCCATCTTGTTGATAATATCTCGCGGACATTTATGGCGCCACAGGGTTGGCAGCTAATCGCATAATGGACAATAGAATAGGTGTATTCTTTAGGTTTTTTGAAAACTAAAATTTTATTTTTAATTCTGTGTCGTTATAAAAACATAAATGCAACGAAAATTTGAGGAAACTATGCTGAATACAATGTTATTAGTGATGTTTTCAGTGTTACCATTCGAAACGATTCTTTTAGGCAATCGGGGTTGTCGAAAGATAAAACAACATTGGCTACAAATTACAAATTTTTCTTCAGTATGCAAATCTGTGGTCAGCCCTGGTGCGGCACATGTGGCGCGTAGCGTTTGACTCACCGATCTAGCACAATACGTACTGTGGAACCAGAACAAAGGACTATTCTCCTTGAAATCTCGACTAAAACTTGCAATATGTGCCCCGTGCAACACATCACTTACACGTGGACCGTAAAGTTCGCCAACATGATATACATTCTTGAAGAATAATTTAATCGAGAGTCTAGTCATTTTAATTTTTTTAGTTCCCGATGAAAAACAGGGAAAACAATGTGATTTAAACGGGGATTTCGGTCTCAATAACCCACGATTAAACGTACACTTAACATCTACGTTTGTTAAGGTTGAAGGCAAAATGCATTGGAGTTTATTACATTTACATATTACTTCACGGTGTTACATTTTATAGCTATTTTACGCTACGTCCAGGAAAATTATAGGAGGTAATTTAATTATCTTAATTGGTGGTAATTAGGCGGTAAATCAAAATCGCGTCTCCCATTTCAAACGCATCAGAGCTTTGGTAGACATTTTTACATTTACGTGTCGTGTATCGGAACGTTTCGTCACTTAATTTTCAAGTTCATGTTACAAGGCGGATGGCAATATGGCGTCGTTTCCGGCCCAGCTTCAGGTTCGCGGTACGCTTTAATGCGATAGTTTCAGGGTTCCGGATTGATTTTAGGGTGTACACAGTTTTACCTTAAAGGAGTTCCTTTTGATATCATTATTGAATGGTTACTCCTTAACGTACTTTTTAAAGTTTCTATTTTTACCAAGACCTAAAATTTGTTGACTTAAGTTTTCGACGCACATAAATTTTTCAGGCAGTAAGCAAACAAAGCGCCCGAGGCAGAGATAGACGCGTGCGGAGGAAACAAAATGGCGGTGGAGTGATTAAGATGTCACGCCCGATGCGCACGCCATTGTTTTTTTGTTGAAAGGCCGGCGTGCGGCATTGCCTTGTCTTGTCCGACGTACTACTTTACTACAGATATTTATACTCTAATGACTTGACCATCTTAGGCATGCTGAAGCGAAATAAAACTTTGCAAACTTTTAATTAGATCATCAGATTTTTTAAAATATATTTTTTTGACTTCATGTTTTAGGAAGTGAAATAGCTTAAACTAACTGTAATAAGAACCAATAAGGAAATTATCATGACTTAACTACAGTGTTTATGCAAATAACAATGTTACAGTATCTCGCTAGCTCTGGATACGTCCACTTTCTAATTCATTCCACTTTCATCGATAAATCCTTTGAGAACCTTTCCTTAACTGCAACACTGCGAAAGGTACTTGCTTCAAGACTTTTGTGAAATAATTATGAAAATGTAACCTAAGGATATGCCTATAAACATAATGGTAAGGTATAATCGTTTCATTATCATTATCAGCGTTTGTCTGCCCACTGCTGGACATAAGTCTTTCCCAATGCCTTCCAAAGTATCGACTCCGCTTTTCGCATCTAATCGTCGCATGTTATTGTGTTTAAATATGTATATTTTGTTTTTTGTACGAAGTAGTATTTTATTCGTGTGATCGTCGAAGCGAGTCCCGCGGGATGTGCGGCCGGTGACGTCACGGGCGCGGCAACGTAATGTTGTGCTTTGTCTGCGCCCGAGCACCGTATCCCGGAACTAGATCATATCGATGCTTTGCTATAGATTTTATCAACGAGTAAACAATACCAACGATTTAAATTTAATAGGAATTTAGGCATACTTTTGTACATTTAAGTTGATTGATCAGCTTAAAGTTAAGCTTTAGGTTCGGTTACAAAAAATAACAAAAAATAAAATGTTCCATACAGTTGAAATAATAGCGTGTTCTAATTTCATTTATTTGATTGGCCGTCAATGGTATAGCTACAATAAAGTTTTAATTGCAATCTGTAATCGATGTAACGTGAGGGCGCCACGTGCGCTCAGTCACGAGACTGAAGGGAAAGGTGTGTCCACACATGAAACATTTCATCTAAAAATTACAAAAAAAACGTTAAATATCTTGCCATTCCTTAGAATACAATAATTAAGCTCAACTGTGCTACTCGTTGCTTTTAATTTAAACGTCAAAAGGTCTTTAAGAGACTATTCCATTTAAAGGCTAATCATGCGACTTTGTCCGCGCATGTCAGCCGTCTCGTCAGTGCAATAGGACAATCGACATCATGAAAATGGCAAATCATGATAACTGATAAATGGAAATAAGATCTAATCTATCTTTAATTTTTATCCCAACAGAAGCTCATGTGACGAGTCTCTTATTTGAAACGATTACGATTGAATTGTGCTCACACAAGGGGCTTGTTTCAGCGCAACACGTGTTTGCATTTGCGTAATTTCTATAACATGCGGCACGTTTTATACAAGTGTATCTGTAATTATATATATGTATTAAGATAACATTATTACCGGCTTATTTAATTACACTGTACATACCAGTGGATATATGACTTGGTACGGAGATTAAATGTATGGAAATTACTGGCTTAAAAAAAAATTCAGCTTGGACATTAATTTTTTGCAGTAATGTGCGAAGGTCGAAAAACAATGTTTAAAATATTCTCGAACGTTACGCGCTGGATCATTTTTTTTATTTTTTTCTTTAATAACATAATTAAGATTATCTTAAGGGAGGCAAAAAGTACAAAAATGTATTAATTATGTTCCTTTATAAATATTTGAACATATCTTCTGTTTAGAAAAAATAGTTTGCCGCCATGATCAAAGTAATATAATAATTTGCTAGCTTGCGTAGTAGCTAAAAATGCGTTTTTTTATTTTGAATAATTTTTATTACTTTATGCTAAGTTATTATGTCTTTCGAGTTTTAAAGACATCACCAGATGATAGGATATTAGGATATGTGATTTTTTATACAACTAAGAAATGACAAAGAGGCATTATTATATGCCTGGAGCGTTTATTATGCGGCAAATATATTAAACTACTAGGTATTATTTGTTTTTAATAAAGATTAATTAATACAAAAGCGATTCCGGCGTTTCGGCTGCGCAAGCGCAGGCTACACCGCAGCGCGGGAGCGGCTATGCGTCATTCCGCGACGATACTCCGCACGCGACGGCTGTGTCGCGTCGCTGCAGATCCGCGCTTCGATCGATCTTTACCTCGTGTTCTGTGCTTTTCGTATAATTTGGATTTGTGTGCGATGTGCTATGGAGTTTGTTTTCAGTGACCGCCCCCTGAAAAGGGCTTGAAATTGTGCTTGTTTTAACTGAAGTGCAGCAAAAGGTAAGTCGACGAAGCTGTTTGTATCGCTTACAGAATTAGATTATAATCTCCTCTAGTTTATAGCCTATTGTAAGCGATTTCATGGTGCTTGGGATAATTTAATTGAGGGCCCACACGCAAATTTATTCGGCTGCTGTTTTTAAATATAAAAGCGCTATAAAATTCGGTAAATATTTTTCAGCGTATTCGTAGTATTTCTTGTTCAATAGCCTTCGGTTCTTCCTCAACTTCTTTGTTGGTTTTATACAAAAACTGTGCAGCGCAGCAAAAACTTTTATTTAAACGTAATACTCGAAAATAATATAAGAACCTGGAATAGGTCTGTTCAACTATAAATATTGGTCTCTTTGCTTGTTTTGCATATAAACGTTGAATTATGAAATTGTGGTAAGACAAAACAAAAGTCTCAGTGAATCAACTATACCTACTTTGTGGTGCTCATAAAGTGCGGTAAAGAACTGGAGACGTACCTAAATGATTCATTCTCTGCACTACTTTCTTAGGTAGGTATTTATTTACCTATGTCTTTGATTCATCATGCTTGAATACCTAACTTTCTGGTTTACAAGTAAAGGTAAATTTTAAAAAATGTAAAATCATGACAATATTTTTTTTTATAATAAGGGTGCGAATCAGTAGCTGATTGATTAATATTAATTGATCCGACGCCCATGGAGGCCCTAACACCTGAGGAACTGCAAATACGTTATCGCTAATTACACCAAAAATAAAGCGATTTTTTTTTATTTTCCTATTAAAGTACAACTTACTGCGAGTTTCTGAGACCCCCCGTTTAAAACATATTGTTATCCCTGTTTTGTCAAAGATATCAGGGATGATGATATATTTATACAGAGATTTTGGTCTCAGAAACCCACGGTAACACATTTAACGTGTGCAGAATAGCATGCGTATGTTTTCTTGTACACTCGATTAACTTCTCGCAACGCCAATGTATATTACAGGTATTCTGCGGCAAATCTCAGTTGATTGAGTAATTATTGTCATTACAGTGTATTGATGCGCTTATTTGTTCTTTGTTATCTCTAATTGGTACTAAACTTTAATCATAGACTTAATTATTGGCTCACTAAGGTTTAATTACGTTAATTTTCATCTTCATACTTCAATATCATTCACATATAGAAAACTTTGTATCTATTGCTTTAAGAAAATGCAATATAAGAGAAAAAAATTTGTTGAACTCACAAGTAGAAGTTATCAGGAGTCTGTGTAAATTGATAAAGTCTGCTTAGCTCCCTTTTAACACGTTTAAGGCGAGTTTTGTCGCGCGCGTGTTTGCTTAGGATTGCTTCCAGGAATCTTAACTTTTGACGCCTCCCGTCAGGAATGCAGTATGATGACTTTTTTATCTTTTCCTAAAACGGCTTGTCTCTTTTTTGGATTAAAGTTAAGTGTTTACTGTATTTTGGGCTGTTTGTTTAGTGTTTTTGAGTTTAAACTTCTCCATTTTATTATAGGATTAGCTTCTAAAATAGTAAGCAATATTGAATAAAACATTTGTCGGTATGTACCTATTTTGCAACTTACAAAGTTTGTAAATTTAATCCAAGCACCATGAGAAGTTCCATTCTAACCCACAATTTCATGTTAAAGTTAAATTTTACATTGTTACAAGTTGACTATTCGCGCAACTAAGTTTGCGCACAGCGGCGATCGTAAACCTTTCTTCCACTAATGCTACTAACCGCGCGACACTGCTCGCGACACTGATTCTACGACCAATGTACCATTTCCACTGCCACGTGACCGCCGTGCAAAGCAATCGCGCGTTTAGGCGTTTAGTGGAAAAGAGGTGTTGCAGATGGGTCTTGCAGAGGTTTTTGTGTGAGAACAGGTCGGGGCACAATGCCCTGGCAGCATTCGAGGCTCCCACGCCAACCGTGGGTGGCGCTTGCGACATTTCGCCCGCCATTGCACTTTGTTGTCGTTAGTGCTTTCAGCTCCAATTAGAACTTGATCACGATTCTATTTTTATTGCTTCGATTATTCGATTCGAAGTCTTTTTTCCTTTTTAATGTGTAATGGATATCAAGTATGTCCATTTAAGTTTTATGTTGGTTGCATTTTTAATCACTGAAATCTTTTTAATGCATTTTGATACAATATCTTTGAATTTGCGACATTGATTCGAGAGATTTCCAACAATACTAAGGTACTCAAAGCTCTGCGGTGTGATTCATTACTTAATCATCGCAGTTGCCTTCACCCGGCGTCTACATGTGCACATCATATCCTCATTTATCAAATACCTCATAAATGTCAGGTTTTTAAACAAAATTAACTTGTTGACAATCAGTTTTTTATTCCTATTAGACTACAGTGCCTGTCCTTATACCGTAATCGGGCTATCTAGCTTGTTTCATTTTGGTTTCTAGCATTTTTTCTTTATAACTTGATACAAGACAAGTTTGTCAATAATCAATTAAATATTTTCAATTAACACAATTCAGCCTGTATACAATTCGAGGGAAAGTTAATTAATGTAAATATTGGCATTCTTCAGGGCGCACGCGACGTGGCGTGAGCAGAGTCGCAAAAAACACCAAGCATCCATAATTGCGCGTTTGTCACGGTCGTTTGCCTGATTTACGTAGTTTGACGGAATTAACTGGAATAGAACTGTTTATAAATTGTAATATTTATTTAGTTTTCTAACACTGCGTTTTATGTTTAGTTGGTTTTTATTGTGTTACATATTGCATATTTTCTTTTCTTTTATGCCAGTTACATATGTCTTACTATGTAATAAAAATTTATGTTGATGCAGATGAACGCACCTTAATTAATTAATTACACACTATATAGTTGTACAGGATGTCTCAAAAGTCGACGTCAAGCGGGAATCTCAACATTTAACAACCGGATTATTCCCATGATTAAAAAATAACATCCAAAACTGTTTTTTCCGTTGACTCGATAAAGCAAAAGTGGTTTATCGTAATCTCTTACATTCGGTAATAAATACGGTGACGATGTATATTTTTTGCTGCATTCAAATAGTCCGGGGTTCACATCCGCGGCCGCACGGAACATTCCGGCGTCGGACGTTGCCCTTGACCAAAACTCAATCACTCGAGAGAAAGTCGCAATCGCTTTTTAAGAGCAAACTTATGTTAATTACAATTTAACGAGCAAAATAAGTCTGTAATTAAATTATATGTGATATGACTAACTTTTTTTAAATGGATTAATCGGTGCAATTGAGTTGTAATTTCGGTATTCTTCTAAATTTTAATCGCATTCTTAAATATTCGTCGCTTAGATTCACTAAAAATATTGTAAAAATATTTAGTTACATTTATAATATCAGTTTTGGAATTTTTTACTTAAAAAAACTCAATAATTAAAAAAAAAAGTATTTCCAAAAAAAATCATGTTACATTGAGCATTGAAAAAGGAACTTGTAGCAGTTTGGTCGTCGATAAATCGTTTGATATCCGTCAATATTTGGGTAGTTATGTACCACACTAGCTACAGTAGCCAGCCGCTAGAAACTAGTGGCTATCGCAGCAGCATCCGGCCGGCGCCAAGGTCGCGCGGATAGATAGCATCGCTGTCGGCTGCCGGGTACACTCGCGCACAAACTTTGTTAACATTAGAGTACTACCACGTGCACTTACAAACATAATTAAATGCGCCGTACGTTTTTAAATATTACGATGATTTTTACTGTATAAAAACTGTCCACAATCTTTCTTATAATCTATAATAAATAAGAAGTAACAAGAAGTTTTTATATACGTTTTTTCGTTATGTTCGCATCGCTTTTTCTATTTGTATGTGAGTGTACAATCTCTCGCAAACAATAAAATGGGTTAAACCCGACTAAGAAAACATTTGATACGACTTAACTAAAGATAAGATGTATGCAGTTTGTTGTTTAACTGTTTAGTCGGTTAATAGAAGGATTCCTAAATAAATAACGCTTGCTCCTAAATAATAAAGAAAAATGATAAGAACAGCATTAATTTACATTGAACCGATCTATTATTAATATTTATAAGAAGTAACATTTGAATTTACTTCTCTACCTTTTTTATTTACATAGTTGTAATTGGTAAATTGTTGATGAATTATAAAGTAAACTTTATTCAAAGATTATTACTCTGTTCTATTATAAAATTCACGAACTCTTGAGAGATTTTAATTCACGATCCATTTAAAAGTAGCTTCACAGTTCCAATTTTAGAAGGAGCCTTTGCTTGACCTAATACTCTATTTATTTTGCCGGTTGAAGTGGCTGCATTTATATGTACGTGTATTTTTAGTGCAATCTGATGAATAATCTGGTAATAGAGCTTAGAGCAGCTGGGCTCGGCAATTGTAGTAAATGAAAACGGCGCCACGCTCCGCCGCTGCGCCGCGCCGCACCGCGTGCGATACCATCGGATGCGTACTACGGGATGCGAATACGGCCGTTGAATTTAAAAACAGATTATCACGCTTAAATCATAAGTAGTAAAGCTTATATTCGCTTACTCCTTATGACCAGAGCTTATAGTAACAATTATGTGATATTTAATTTATATAATGCACTTTATGGGTAATAGGAATAGGATTCTATTTTCATTGATAAATATTATTCGTTATTCGTCAATCGAATTGTTAATGCAGTCTTGCTATTTTTATATTTTTTCAATAATATAATTAGAGTTATCGAAGCCGACTTGTAAATGATTTAAAAATCTTTGATTCAATTTAGATTTGGCGGGAACGGGAAAAGGCGCGCATTTGAATAATGGCGGCCAAGTATCGGCTGTCAGATCCATAAATTAGATAAATTATCACGACAGAATTATTTATTACTTAAATGTTATAAGTAGCGTTGTAATTTTTAGGTCATAAAGGGAGCAAAAATCGCAACATTCTGTATTTTATAGTAATATTAAATACTTATCTCTGTTTGTCTACAAACTCAAAGACTGCTACACACTTGTCATTTTTTTATTGATACCTTGGGATACAGTTAAATAAAAAAATAACGTAATAGTGTTGTGTGGGTTTTGTTTGTATATAAATGAGTATGTGTGGGTGCGTAAAGTCGTTATAAGACTGTCCGTTTGTGTCGTCCGATAAAACGAAGATAGTACGAAGATAGTACGAAGATAATAATAGTTTTTTTCCAACATAACTCCAACATGTTTTATGGGATGTATTAAAACGCAGTAAAAGTGGTGTCAAAACATTGTACCGCGTGGCCGGCAGTTTATTTATTTATCTATTGGTGATAAAATACGTCGTGCACATTAATTTGAAGCTGTTTGTCACTTCTAGCACATAAATAGATTTGTAAAAATAAATAAATTAATCCTTCTAAAGCCGAATTAATAAATATAACAGAAGTTAAATCTATAGATTATTCTCTCAAAAATCTCAACAACCTTTGACATTCTTTTTCTTAAAAAAAAAATCAACTTGATATCTTTACGCGTTATTTGAGAACAAGGGTCTTGACACACGTACGGACGGACAACAAAGTGATCCTATAAGGGTTCCGTTTTTTTCCTATGAGGTACGGAACCCTAAAAATACAACAAACAAGGAAAATATAATATTATATTTAACTTTGTGGTTTGCACCTGATTTTGAAACATAAATAAGTTTTACAATAAAATAGGACACGTTTGTGAAATAATAACCTTATTGTAAGGCACGTGTCGATGCGCATCGTATAATCTATGTGGCATCGGGCGTTGAACCCCACACAATGACATACGTGCCATCCAGCACAATGGTGTCCCGGGTGTCATGGCACCAATGACAACCTATCTCGCCGATCTCAAACTATTTTTATAGTCATATTGTCATACCATAATATTTATAGGTCATACCAATGAACAATTCTTGTGCGTTCATTTATATCAAGCCTTCCAATCCAAACCCATTTTAAATTATTCAAACTTTCGTTTTAGACATTATACTAAACTGATATATAAAAACGGCTAAACACTCACGTATATACGTCCGGTGGCGGCACCGACTAGTTTCAAGCCCATTTGGGGCCCTTCATCAGGATGAGTGGTACTGGTATTATTTCGCGGACGCGGCCCGTCGCTCGTGTGAGCTCAAACCGATTTTCATTACGTACAAGCTTCATATCTTGAAAATTACAAAATATGTCTAATAAATCAGTTGTAGCAAAAGTTAAGATACACTTTTAGAAGCATAAGTAACGTATAGTGCTAAGTTTGCACTGTAAAATAATGTCCATTGGTGTTGAGTTACTAACAAACAAACCGTGCTTTATCTATACTCCATTGTCTGTTTACTAATAGTCGATACATGACACTTACTTTAAGACGATAAACGTTTTATACCCAGGAAATAAGATTTAGTCGTTAAATATCCACTGTTTAATGTTAGAAGTAGTTTACAACCGAATTGTTTTAAAGACAATGGAAACTTCCAAAGTTCTTACAGCCAATTCTATCCCAATTAACAATTAACCAACACGCATGCGTCACAGAACGCAGGCAAGGCCGCAGCGCATCGCCTAGCTACCGAGCACCAATTACCGGCTAATTGAGTGGAATCAACTTCGCTCGGCGTCACTTAAGACGATCGAGAAGTTACCGGCTTCCTTATTCTGGCCCTACATTGACTCTCGTTGCTCCACTTCGCCATTTACAGACAAACTAACGCGCTAAGTATGCACGTTTTGATGAATTGTGCAAGAAATATGCAGAATTACGTCACGTTACTCATGTTAAAGACGAAAATGTTTTTTTTTTTAATTTAAATCTTGTTTGGAGGATAGAATATATATTATTTATGAAGCTTAGTGTCCATTATATTTATATTAAATTTCTAGTCGTTAGACACGTTGTCGTGGGATCCTGAAGATGACATGTCATAGTTCATTATAAAAGCGCAAGCTATGTTTAAGTATGGAAAGTTAATCGCTCGGATTGCGCTGCTCAAAAAAAAAATCACATTTCCCAAGAGTAATTACGTTCATTGTAGAACGCAATTATTGTGTTTTTGCGAAAACGACGGTTTTGAAAGACTAACGATTTTTATTCTACATAATTTCATATTTCCTTAATCACTTTCCCCTTCTTTGTTTTTAATGTATGTACATACTCTTAGTATAGTTGTATTTAAATGTCACTTCAAAAAACGTTTAGTTTCAAATGAATAAGTTTTTTTATTTTTGCACAATAATATTGATTATTGCCTTGTTTTAAGCATGTTGTAAGTAAAATGTTTCCTTAGTAGATTTAACATATCAAATGTTGATTTTCTACACGTTTAAAGACTTAGTCTTTTCGCTATTTAAAAATAAATACACAATTCTATGTATTTAATTGATAATTGCATTTCTTATCTAACACATAACAAGAATCCTTATAAGGATGTATAACAGACAGAGTTACATTATTTTTATATAGTGAGTAGTACCGTGAGAAATAAGTCGAGTCTTTGTATACTTTTTTGTAGTTGGTCGCGGAGAAATCCAGTTCAATTGGGCCCCGAGTTCACATGTGTAACTTGTTGCATTGTGGACTTGCATTGTGTATGATCTCTGTGATTGTATGATAACTCTTAACCTATCATTGTTTGTAGTTTATTTTTCAATTAAAGGCAGATTATTACAACGTCGCATTTCTTTGTACTGGTGTAAGAGTTTTTATTTCTATCTATCTATCTATCTATCTACTCAGCCATGAGACGCCCACTGCTGGGCATAGGCCTCCCCCAAAGATCGCCACGATGACCGATCTTGTGCCACCCGCATCCAGGACGCTCCCGCAACCTTGACCAGGTCATCGGTCCATCTTGCGGGAGGCCTGCCCACGCTGCGTCGACCTGTCCGTGGCCGCCACTCTAGGACTTTGCGGCCCCATCGACCGTCCATTCTGCGGGCGATATGGCCGGCCCATCGCCACTTGAGGTTTACAATTCTTTGGGCAATGTCGGTTACTTTCGTTCTGCTGCGGATCACATCGTTTCTGATACGATCTCGCAGACGAGAAACGAAAGAGTTTTTATTTAGAAATTTTAATTTTGTCGGGGATTTTTATCAATCTAAAATAATGTTAAATTTGATCAAAGAAAATTTTATGTCCTTATATTTTTCTTAGTAATGCGTTCAAACTGCAAAAGCGATTTGGTGTCACATTCGTAGACGATTATTTTTGGTTTAACGCAAGTGCAAAAGTTTGGTTTAAACGAATATAGTATTTATTGTAATAGGAAAACGGTCGACATTCCTATAAAAGTATAGAAATTCCAATAAGAGAGATTATATTTATTCGTACGCATCACGAATCAATAATCCAACAAACAACGATTGTTTTTGTTCTCTATCGAATACAATACTGGTTTAATTCTAATACAAGACGTAGCGATATTATTAGAAGAAGCAGTGTACGATAAAAATATGTAAGAATCGAGATTAAATATTTTAGTATGCGATGCGTGTTGTGATGAACGTCTTGGCATAATTGTTGGTCGACGATGTCTCGTACGCTGAATAAAATATTAGGGCCATATTGATATTGTGTCATAGTACTATATTGATAGAAAAAGATTCTTTAAGCCTTTTTTCTCACATTCAAAACCTAGTTGTAGTAATGAGTAATGAATATTTTAATTTATTACTAAATGGATGATGAACGAACTATGCATATTTAGGCATTGAATTGATTTAAACTACATTAATGGTTTGTATAATAATAAGGTAAGGTGTTCTCAGATATAGCAGACAGGTTGACGACATTCCAATAAATCCTTTTCCCTTGCTGATGTCAGTGTGTTTTAAAATATCATAATCCCAAGCATTGTATTTAAATATCCAGAGCCGAGGCAGTAGGTTTCCAAGGGTTTTGTATGCGCGCTGTGTCGTCGGTCATTTAGTATGACTGTCGATAGTTTCGGCAGATTTTTTGCGACCACACTCGCGACTTCCGGTGGTCGTCCGATGAATTACAAACTCGAGACATATGTTTGTAAAATTATTAATATTCAAATACTAAAAAATAACTTATACAGTCACCAGAGATTGATTTTATACACCCTGTTGACGCAATATAACAGTTAACTATAGTTACGATAGTATTTTATGGACTCTAAACTACAGTTTGTTTTATTGTAAGCAAATTCTCATAAATTTATTTAGTAATAAGCATCTTGTTCGATCATGTTTAATTCAATTTCAGCCGATTCTTACTTTTATATTTTTGCAGGCACAAATCCTGAATTACTTCTATTCAAAGCCAAAGCAAAAGGGTCAAAACTCTCAAAGACGCGATAAAACAAAAGTTCAAAAAGCCTCGACGTAACTCAATAGCTCTCATTCCAATGCGTTTATTATTAAACCGTGCGTTTACATAGGGTTGCCACAATAATATGTTGTGTCTGAAATAAAGAATGCATGAAAGAAATAATATTTTTTGCTGGCATTTTTTAAAGGATGCATCATTATAATGCGGACACATCTATACTACTTCATTCTGATGGAGAAATACAATTATTATATCGTTTTTCACAATAACATCGGTTTTAAGTTCAATCGCTTGCTGTAACATTTGTGGCTTTGTAATAAATTAAGGTTATGTAATGATGTGTTTGAAGTTTTGTCAACCCTGAAAACGTTCAAAGTGGGATTGTATTCGCACGTCGTTCACCGCAGCGCGCACAATGGCGGTGGAGCCTTCGCGGTCTTTGGGGTTTATTTATAACCTTGGTGTGTAGGGCTGCCACCTGCGACATTCGACATTCTGTGGTTACTCGCAACAATTTGCTGAACTGGTTAATGTTATGTTATTATTACAGATAGTACAATACTATAAGTAGTATTATGAAAACAAGATGTTTAAATTTTAAGGAACGTAAATGCAAATGTTTATATGGATTTACGGATGAATGTAGATGGATGTTTGTTAGGTATTTCCAGACCTGCACAACGTATCTTGATGATATTTTACAGATTTAGACAATAGTCTGGAAGAAAACGTAGGCTACTTATTAAGTTTTATTAATTACGACAGCTATAGAGTTACATTTTTACAACAGAACACAACAAACATTATGATATACCTAAACTGATGTTTTATAATCTTTGCTTCCTTCATATGTTTTATAAAAGATCGAATAAATAAGGAACTGATTACCTAATCGTCGTATATTACACGCTACTACTACGTTTACGTATCATCGTAACGATTGTGTTGTGAGGCATAAACATGTTCTTTGATAATAAGTTAACGAGGCGCGGAAGTAATGGCTAATTGTACAACAATTATACAAGCCAAGGAAGTTGAAGTATAACTCTTAATTTATTCTACAACTTGCTAGTTGTTAAATAGGAAAAGACTTGGCTATGGAGTTATCAGTAATCTACCTATTTTTATGCCACTCGCATTTGCTGTTCCATGCTCTTCCCTAAGCCTACTTCTACTTATCTCTTCATATTATTAATTTAAAGACAGTATTCGGAGTTAGTTTATTTCAGCATTTGCTGACGACTTTGTCTAGTTAAATGAACCATTATCATTATTAGTATTATCTATAAGTGTGATGGAGACGGCGCCTTCAATAAAATGTTGATCAGTATCAACGAAATGTTTATCTGAGAGCGCACTACCCGCATTCCGGTCCACTAACAGCTTCCGTCAATACTTGGGATTTTAATTACACGCGCCGTTCAGTTCTTGAAATTATAATCGTAAATTGGATTTTTCGATGAAAGCACATCCTTTCTTTTAAAACCTAAATAGAAAGTAACTTTTTATTATAACTAATTAATATTTTGTAATATAGTAACATTTTGTTTTCTATCCTGTTTCTACTATAGTTATTGCTACATACACTAGGCACTTGGTCTCCTTCAAAACCGGTGGAAATGTAGACTTTGTAAAACCAGCTTAAAATCTTTTTTTAAGAGTTAATTTAATCCTCAGCACTAATTGATATGTAAATTGATGCTTCTTAACTTTTTTGTATCTTCAAAAGATACCTCGGGGGGAGGACGGGTTGACCTTGATCAGATTCATTACTTAACACAATCATTCGAAAAACCTTACAATATTAATCAATCTTTTAATGATAGTTGTGGATGCATAGCATAAGTATTAACGACCGTGAGCGTCAGGAATGTGTCAGCATAACAGTGCGGCGTCCAGACTGCGTTCACATTGACGCTCATTTCCGACTGACGCGACTGCGTGTTTGTTTGTTTGCCCGATCGTCTGGCTCAATGTCGATTCCGCTAATGTGCGGTGCAGCCCTTTGTTCTCTATTTGTAAATATGTCCAATTGCTGCTGTAGGGCTGCACACATTCAAGGGTACACGAGTCTTGCTCATGTAAAACGTTAGGACGTTGGTAATGGTGTGCGGGACAAAGAAGAGAGTAGTTATACAAAGGAATGTGGCTTAGAGGATAAGAACAATCATAGTTATCACAAATAGGGCAGTGTATTAGAGCAATTTGCTGTGGCGGTACTGGCCGACACGACGATACTTTGACCGGTAGTTAACTACTCGATGCTAACATAAATTACTCTGTGGCGGAAAATTGCAATCGTATTAACTACAACGAGATACATAACATAGAAAAAAGCAGTATACCGCATCGCATGGTCACCCTTTTAGTCAGTGTAGGGTAACCATGTAAGAGTAAACATTTCTTGTAATATGTCGTAAAGTTTTGTTTGAATCGGAATTTATAAATAAGTTTCGCTACATTTTGTAAATAGTGTGGTTGCTGTAGATATGTTTATCGCAACACTGACCTCAGTAGTGCATCACAGTCACCTTAGACTCATGTATAAATTATATTCAATTAATTATCTGCAAATATAAAACTCTTCTTGAACTTGAAGTGATACATATGTATGAATATTTTTATCACAAAAATTATGGCGATTATTTTTGCATGGACTCTCCTGAATACGGTGTAATTCGTAGTAAACAAAAAATTATGCAATTTTATATCTACATGGGTATAATAAATACATACTGAGCTATAATACAAGTTTTATCAAATTGGATTTTATTGGAACATTTCTGCCCACGTTACTCCTTTGCGGTTGCCTAGGAATTTTAAAAGTCAATTTATTTTAACAATGTAAACCCTCACAAGTTTCCGGGTTCAGCATTGCGTAAGTTGTCCAGCTGTACTGCACATCTACGAGAAGATTTTGTGTTAGCTTATTTGATCAAATGTTCGCCAGTTCACATATTTTCATTGTTTACGTTTGCTCCAATGTTTGTCGATTAACTCGGTTAGATTAAGGTTTTGTTTGTTTTATAAGGAACATGTGGTTAAAGGGAATCACATTAGACTGACAACGCTTCCGGTCTTGCTGAAGTTTTAATTATTTGACAATCTTTAGTTACTTTAATGTAACATTAAGAAAATTACGTATAATTTTGGTTCTGTTAAACTCATGAATTACAAAAACAAGAGGAAATCGTTGACGCGTTGCACTTTTAGTATTCAAATTCAAATGATTTAGCGTGTGAAAATTATCTTGTATTTTCAAATGATATTCGCAACTTGTGAAGGAAATCTTCATGATGAAATGGATATGGATATTTTCCGTCGCGGCGGAAGGTCAGCGGTGACGACGTCCGCACTTGATGCAAATATTTGCGAAACTAGGTTATGTGATCTGGGAATGTGACGAATATCATACAAATACGATATTGAATATGATTATTGAAAATAATTATTTATTTTTATTAATTGATGAAATACAAAACGAGATTAACATTGTTAAAGTATTGTGAAATTAAAAAATGTTACAATTTTTTTTTTGTTTTATACATTTGTCGTCATTTTAAACTTTCGCAATTACCAATAGCATTATATTTAAATGTTTAA
This sequence comes from Papilio xuthus, assembly GCF_000836235.2. Lineage (NCBI taxonomy): Eukaryota > Metazoa > Arthropoda > Insecta > Lepidoptera > Papilionidae > Papilio > Papilio xuthus. Next base: position 921,745 of record NW_013532897.1, on the reverse strand, counting down.
TTATTACGGATGTAGTAGTTAGTACCAGTCTGTTGGTCATTAAATTTTTATCGTTATATTTCTACTTTAAAAGAAAGTATCGGATAACACCAAGGATCCTGGTCACTTAATATAAGAGTTAATGCAAAAGCCTAGTCGCTATACTAACAGCCCAACTTTACCTCTTTGCGAATAATTTTCACGTTAATATCAGCAGCGTATCACACCGCATCGTATCTATGATCATTGATATTCATTTGTTTCAATTAACGCGATGATCGGTAGAATATTGAGCAGTCGACCTCGCGTAACGACGCAACGGTGTAACAGCGGAAGGACTTTATTGATCCGGTCCGAGCGAAACTATGCATCTAGTTGCACCTACCTACCACCACCTATTTATATCATGAACTAGATGGTCGTGTCTGGAGTTACCTAAGTATATTTCATTATTACGATAACTTGCTTTAAAAGAATGACGTAAAAAAAATCTTTAAATCCGTTCAAACATAATCCGTTATTCTATTCCAAAGAAAATAAATCTATAGATAGAAAATGATGCAGATTGTAACGTGCATTTATTAAAATTAGGTATTGTTATTATAGTAGGATTCAAATCGTATGAACCATTAGTTATTCGTATGTAATAAACGAGGTCGATTCTATACAATTAGCCACACGACAGAAGTCAGCCGCGATACTGATTGATGAGACATCACAAATGTAATTTGTTGTAATACAATGACATCGTTACTTCATGATTACATTTGTTTATCTACATTGTTGTTAAATTAAAAACGTTTATAGCATGTTGACAGCAAAAGTGAGCATAATGACTACAAAAGTGCTTTTAAGTTGACAGTGACCTTGAAAAAAAATATATTCACAACTGCGAACATACCATCGTACATACGTATTTTGGTTCGTATCTATTTAAAACAGGATGAACATGTATATGAGATACAATTGTGGTCCATTAAAACCGTGACCAGCGGCCAGTCTAAAAACAACAGTAAAGTCTAGCAGGTACTGTGTTCTGAGAATCGTAGGGCCTGAACAAACAGAGCGTTTTATGCGCTAATGGAAGAGCACGTGCGCTTGTAGCTTACGCTAACAGAAAACTTTTTATGTGGTTTTTATTTAGTTCTAGGGTTGGCAATTAACATAAGATTCCAATTTTTCTTTTTAATGTTAGAGAACCAAGTAAATTGTTTTCAAAAAAAATCAATTGGGAAGATTTTATAGGCTGAGTTTGTAGTTTGTCTACTTTAAGTTGTTCGTATGTAGATGTTGCTTTCCTCTGTCGGTTTATGTAAAGATGCAATTAGTGTGTCGGAACTTGTTCCCTGACATGTCCTTACCACTTTGGGTGTTACTTGAAGCTCACCAACTTTCATTTATTGACTTAAGTAATAAGTTATGTAGTGCTTGCGAGTTAAGTAATTGTAACACTACGCTCTCGAACTGTAGATATTTGTCATAGACTTCAAAAAGAAGGAGTTACTCAAACCGATTAATATTTTTTATGAGTTTTACCAACATTTAGATATATTATACTAATTTGAAATTTTGTACATTTATCAAGTACCAATGGCAATAATTTCGTAAAAATTATAACAGTAATCTGGGTCACCAGAATTGCAAAAAAAATCTACTACAGTAGCTGTATAATGTTTTTATTTTGTTTTGTCTTTGCAGGTGCAGAGATGTTAAAGCACGTGGCGGTGTCGCCGCACCGCGCACGCGCAGACTCCGTCAGCCTGGCTTCCACCACATCCTGCTGCAGCCTTGGAAGCCTCGAGCAGCGCCACGACTCTGTCGGCGACCTATCGCACCGCACTGTAAGTACCAATATTATTTAACACATCTGACAAATGGAAGAACTCCTTAGAAGTCTCTCTAGATATTACTCTTTGTGTTAGCAATTTTTGGGTTATCTTAAGATCCTGTGCCAAAAATCTTGTTTTTAACTTGAAAACAAGTGAGAAAAAAGGTTAATCTGTTTAAGATGATAATGATTTATTTAAATTTAAGTACCAGGTAATTTTTAAGAGTGGTATTTTAAAGTAGTATTTGGAAACGCAATTGCGCAGTTGATGTTAAGTTGTAGAAATTAGAAACCAAGATTGTCGAGGAGAGTATGATTGTTTGGCAATACAATAGAGGTGCGGGTCAATTGTACCAATGCTTTATTGTATCATTTTATTATGTATTGTTAAAGAGCAACGAAATATTGTTGAAACATTCATCATGAGCTCGTAATGTTTTGCGACATTTTATTGTTTGAAATGTTTTAATGATATTAACTTCTTATACGCTGTTGGACATAGTTACTGTTACTGTAAATACTAATGGAATACATCTAAATCAATTTGTATAAAACTTCCTCGAGAAGAAACCAAACTCCCAAAATCCTGGATGCATTCGTCTTGGAACAGAAAATGTATTGACAATTTTTAATTAATGTAAAAGCAATATTTATAGCGGAATAAATATGGAAAATCTAAATTATTATTTTACTTGGACACTACAATCAGCGGCCATATCATTGTCATCTATAACTTTACTAGCGCAATTGTATTCTATACTTATCCACGATTATTGTCGTGTGGTCCGCAAATTGTTCCGCAGATGTGCCGATAACAATAAACATACAATGTTGAATGTTTTCACTTCGGTCATTGATATGGGGTGAAAGCGAACACTTGATGACAATTATAAAATACATATTAGTAGGTATAAGTTAAAACTTAACCATAATTTAAGGCTCAGTGTAATGTAGACTTTTTAGAATATAAATCTTGGATTGGACAAATTATTTGTATAACCCTAAACCTTGGACTGTTTTAATCTACCAAGTTATAATTCACTTCTCATCCATCTTAATGTATCAAATAGTTTCCCACGATGACAGATACAGAGAAAAATGGAAATAACTCATTATATTGCTGATGGAGGGAAAAGTGAAAACGTATATGACACATAATTGCTTTCTACACAACGGCACATTTTTGCTTCATTAGTTACGACTGAATGCGGGTAGATGTGTGCCGGTTTGTCAATATGTGATATACTTTGTGGAACAGCTCATCAGTAATCCTGACTGTTAAATTATTAAATGGAACTCAGGATACAAATTGCATTGCCTTCCATTGGAAATAGCAAAATATGGGTTCGATTGGCACATAATAGGTAAACTAGTGGTGGTTTTTGAAGAGTTTACATGATAAAGGTATTAAATGAACTTTTTTTTGACAGCATTGAAGTCATATAGGATAAACCTTTAAAATTGGTAATTTTTCTGTGAATTTATTTAGGTCTGATTTCAGTATATATTTTTGAATCGAGTAGTTAGTAGTAGTAAGTCGTCAAGCCCGCAGTCAACATACTCCCGAGGTCACGGCAGATAAACCAATCTTTCAGCACTTAAATCACCGAATTTCCAACACTTCGATAACGTCGATGTGTCAATAGAGACAGATAACGCTCCCCTTCATCACTTGCTTCCTGTCACCCGGTAGCTCAGTACACAAACGTAAGGAAGCAACCGAATTTAATACGTGAGAATATTTGCAAAGTAAACTAAAAGATTTTTTGCACTGTTAAGGTGCAGTAAACTTGCTCCGTTTGGAAATATATATGAAAATGAATTTAACGATCCGCCCATTCTTACCACAATAGCATGGTGTCGCGTTCAGATGCAGTAGAAATCTAATACTCGTACATTTATGCAATAAGCTTTGTGCCTTCAAAAATCCGTCGTATTATCTTAATTCTTAAGCCTTTATTTAAAAAAAAACAAATTCCTTGACTTTATGGGAACTTAATTGTAGATATGACAATGAATTGCTTTTTGCATTGTCTGTTTGCGCTTCTCTCAGGAGCCTTATTAACTTTAAAGTTTATTAATTAGTGCTGACACTGATCCAAGATGGCCGACTGAGATAGTTGGTGCCGTCTCAATTGTTCGCGAGCGACCACAAAGATGGGAACCGTGCTATTTGGGAGGTTATTTGATATTGTTTGCTCGTGTCCAATGAAAGCCACGTTTAAATTTATCAAAATTGGCCACCAAATCACCGGCTCTTTCTATTCATTGTGTCTGAGATTTCTCTAGGTCTATTGTTTTAGTGGTTTTTTCTATAGGTCAATGTCTGATGTCTGTGCGATTGTCATTAACTTGTCAATTGTCTAATTAATAAATTTTGTTAATTTTACTGTCATTGTATTTTAATTGTTAAGTATAATGTATTATTTTACAAACTTGAAATTGCTAAAGATGAATTAAAGAGTCTTTTTAAATAAAAATATTTTTCTTTATAAGCGTGCAATGGTATTTGGAAGACCGAACAGAGCGGTTGGAGCTTTGGTGATTTTGCAACAGAGGATAAGAGCAAATTTCCAGAATTCCCGTCACTTTACGAAGTTGTTACTGACTCTAAATCTTGCCTTGCGTGTAAGTAATCTTTTAAACAAATCGTCATGGTCGTGGTCAAACAGTAATGTAAACAAATACATTGTAAAATTATCTATTATGCAAATAAATAGTTCATTGATCCAACAATCTCTTGATCTCACGACAATCGCTGCCGTCAGATGGTGTTCCCTGAAACAATACCATCTCCGCCCACAAACTGCCGTGCACTTTCTCATTAACTCTTCCGTGCTGCTAATAAAACATAATTGCTTTTTAATTAGATGAAAGTAATAATTAGTTTGTTTCATATTGTCTATTATTTGCGGATATTTGAAGGAGACAGTGACCCTACATTTCGGTGTGAACAAGACATACTTCTGTGACTTATTTGATTTATGTGGTTTTACAAACTTTATTTACATTTTAAGTACTTTTTATCATTAATAATGATTAATTAGGTTGCCATTTTTTATCATTAACAAAATCTTGACAAATTGGCTAAGAGCCAAAGATTTTCTACTTAAAGTTACGTGTTGAAAACGATCAGTATAGTACACTCGCGGACCACACATGCAGCCGGAAATGCGACGTCACTTCCTGCCATTATTGCTCTGAAAGCCTTTCTACTTGTAGTGAAACTCACACCCACCATCACAGTGCGCATCCACCTACTGCTGACAATATATTCATGTATAACAGTTGTCTGAAGAATGACAATACTTTTGTCATTCTTGTAAAATATGAAAAAAGATTTCTCTATAGATTCTCCAACTTTTCACAATAATTACTCAACAGTAGTCAGATATCTCGGATTATCATAAGGCACGCTTACACTGGTCTTTATTTAAACGTTCTGAATAAATAGATCTGAAAGCTGATGAAATTTAGAAAGCTCATGTTATTGTCTTAATTCATTTGCAGTTAATCGTCACATGATAAGACTATAATTATTTTTATTATTAATTTAAAATGGTAAAAAGCCTTTCATCTGCAAGACATTCTCTCAGCAGCTTTTACTGCGCTGTAAAAAAACAATAGTGTACAATCAGCTCGCTGCGAGACAGTTTCTCAGTAGTCAACAATGCAGCGAACACCATGTGTGTCGCCGTCGTGGGAACACCCTGTACTCTGCCCCGTATTACACATTGTATCCGCAACTGTATTGCAAACTGAACTTTATCTACTCGAGCACAAAGTACTTTAATTAAAAAAGAAATTTGCTCATCTGTTGGTTGTTTGTGGTTTGAATTGGAACTTTCTACTTTGCTGATAAAGTGCAAAGTTATTTGGCACGTAAGTAGCACGAGTAATGTTTCTTTAATAGCGACGTAACACGAAGGTTCGTTTCCTTGAGATATCAGCAGTATACGATACTATCTTTATAATAACTGAACGATATTATGCAGCATGTAAATATTTGTAAAAATTATATAATATACGTGATCATTGAAGTTGCAGTTGAATGAATACATAGTTATAAGACATAGGTAGTAGAGGTTTTGTATTTAACTCGTACTAAAATAAAAAATTGTTTTGAATATATTGTATTTTGTATAATATAATTAATAAATTAGGTTCCAGAAAAATTGGTTAAAACTAAAACTTCATGATAGGAAAATCTGTTGGCATTTTCCTATCATGAAAATATCATATAAAATATCATAAAGAGTGAAGATATCAAATTCCATAGAAAATCATGTTGAACAAAGAACAGTTCAGATGTTTAAAAAGTTAAAAATATAAACGTTTAAAATCTCTGTTACTCTATGTATCTTTCCATGGCTACACCTGCAGAGTGACATCCGGGTAGTGACAATTAATGCCGGGCATGTCTGGGAACGCGCCGGCCTGGCTCACAGGATCGTCTCGTTTTGTTTACGACCTACGACATGTGATTGTAAAATTAAATGAGGATAACCTTCAGCTGTTTCACATATAAGATAAAAGTTTTAAATTATTTTGCACTATCTAGATATATATAGACTTTCTATTATATATTGTTGTAATCATGAATATTACTTTATGGAATTGCTACAAAACTTTATTAATATTATAATAATTCTAAATTTTAATATTAAATTTCGATTCAATAAGTCTATTGTGTAGTTAATAATTTGCATTAATCATTGTCTAATATAATACTGACATCAATTGATAGTAGTGTCCTTATTTTAGTTAATATCCCATTTGTGACGTCACAGCATGATAGCCCGTCGCAAGACAACGATTGCATCTAAAATTAAACATATTGTGCGTCACGTGACTTGCGTGACGTCGTCACGGCGGGACAACGATGTCACGCTCGGGGTCCATCTGTTTGTCATCTAGTTATCAACGCATGCAGCGCTCTTGTCGCACCATAACCGCACCACCGCACCGCATTCTAAATAGCCCGAAAAGGAAATATGCAAAAATATTTAACTCTTTTTTTGTGTGTTGGTTCAATTTAAAATGCCTTTATTAATAAAAAATTTAAAATATTTCTACCTTTATTCATGCTTTGGGATGGAAATTCTAAGTCATGTTCGTATAAAAACACTAATGGAACTTACAATAAAATTTGTTGCATTTGTTTTGACAAAACAAACACAGAAGCGCACAGCTAGAAGCGACCTTGCGTAGTACGCTGCGCTGATGTCAGTGCATCACGCGTGCGGGAGACAGGCGCTTCCAGTAATGCACAGATAATGTAATTACGTAATAAACATCAATATTAGTCATTGACTTATTTAGCAGCAGTACGAGAATAGTGATAAAACATTATTATAATTACTTAGTAGAGCTTTGTAAGAAATAAATAAACATTCAAATTCATTCCAACGTCCGTTACGTTAACATTTGTTTTTTGGAATAGATTCAATTGAAAATCTCGCGTACGCGAAAAGAAGGTTTCATGTATGTTGGTGGTCCATTGTTAAATAGTATAGTGCTCCAACACTAGTGTTGGATACTTATATTATCGATTCTCTAGTAACAATATATAGAGTAAAAGCGATGCGTAAAGTATTTATATTTATTCGAATGACCTGCCTTCTTTACCGTTTGTATGCTTATAAAACGGATCTCATTTGATAGCAGGTCGCCCAAACATAACAAAACTAATAATTACAACTTCAGTCTCTACATAATTTGTAAGTCTTGGTTAGTATTAATCGATAACCACATATTTCCATGTATATGGGCACATCTCTGGCCCGGATGCCTGGTCGTAGGGCCGTGCGATGCCGAGGGGCCTTGTACTGCCGAAGGGCCATCAATTGCTGCATTGATAGCGGAAGTTCTATTGTGGCGCCCGGATATCCACTCTCGCGTCAGCTCCACTCAAGCGCCCTGTTTACATTTTTTAAAAACAATGATTTTATGATTGTTCTATTTTTAAATATATTCCTTCGTTGTGTTTTCGTTCATTACGGTAAACATGATTTTTTTAGGGTCGTCAAATTACTGACATCCTGTAATATTTTTTTTATGTACCTATGTTACGATTGTCGGCAAAATTATGTTAGTTTTCTATGTTTTGTTTCTGGATATTTTCTTTGTAATCTGAAATGGTTCGCTCGTATCATATATATTGCATTGAACAATAGGTTTGCATAATTCATAGCTTCTTATTATCTTTATATTGTAGGTAAACATATTCTTGACGTGAGAATTGTTTTAAATTATATTTTGAAATCGTTTAAAGATACTTAGACAACGTACATAAACAAACAAAAAAAAAACTCCTACATTTTCAAAAAAAATGGCGTAATACTTATAATATACTTTTGCGAATAAAACCAAGGCAATATATGTATTTAAAGGTGTGGATATCACATAGGTAAGTTGGTCACCTCGCCATTCCAGGAAACGGCCGGCCGGTCGCAATGCACATTGCACAATATTATAGTTTGACGGCCACATAACTCGCGATACATTAGCTACGTTTTGGAACTATTTATACGAATATGATTTGAGTTATTGATGATTAAAATTGATAGAGCTACTATTGACCTGGTTTTTTGTTCAATAAAAATGTTTTATATTCGACAATATTTAAGTGGTTATGAGTAATGTTTGAGGCATGCAAATAAAAGTTTATAGTCGGCTCGGAACTTCGTTGCATATTTTTCGGAAGCAAGCGAAGCCAGATGTTACAATAAAATTGTATACTAATCGCTAAATATTTTATGGAAAAATATAAAAATTCTGGTACAAAATTCATAACCAAGAAAAAACAAAACAGGCAAAATCTATCCATACATACAAGAATGAACATAGTATAAAACTATTGGCCGAACAGAAATCTCAAGGTAGTACCAACGTCATAACAATATTAGAGACATTGTCATACTTCCTCAATCAGGGCAGTGCAAATCACGCGCAATTAATTAAATGGAACGACATCTAGCGACCGCAGCTGCTGGCCAAAGGTCCGCCAGTTCAACTTATTTCGCACAATTAGCAACAATTGTTGCACTCGACACAACCAAAGAGTTAACTACCCTTAACACTCAAATACATGTCATAATATGCAAACCAACCAATCAGAAAATAGGTACTCTTATGTGAAATAACTTGTTATCGGATAAGTAGAGCTGCCAAATATCATCATCATCATCATTGTATATTTCCATATTTCACAATACCATACATTAATTTAAAAGCTCTTTTGTTTTTATTGCTGACTAGCGGTAGCACGCGACTTCGTTAGCGCAGGATTTAAAACAAAATAGTAGCTAACATGCCGTCAAAGTTCGGAAAAATTCAATCCGTTTCGGAGATGATTCGAAACAAAGACCTTGCGGACAGACAGATAAAATTTACAATTGGTTTTTGTTATCACCAACGCAAATACCGTACCACGTGTACTAAATATGATTTTTTCCGAGATTACATGCAGACTGTCTAATTTTATTAATATGTATAGCTAGATAAAATCTTCTTAAGTCAGGTAGGAGAAATCTCTAATTCGGTATGTCCTGTACATTGTATGCAAGCGGACACAGCAGCAAGGCCGCACCGCGCACGCCCTCTACTTACTGATTGTGATAAGGCTTGCAACACATGTGGACGCAAACATTTCTCTTTTACACAATATATAAAGTTGGATAAAATATTTTGGAAAACCTTTTATTCCTATTAAATATCCATTTTTTTTATACTAAAACAAAATATTCTTGCGATAAGAATCTCGTCTTTCATTTTTTAATTTTACTCGTTAAATCGCACATGTGTGTTGCCCTTACGAGATGCCGACACGGCGCGGCGTGGCGACGCGGCGTCACCACAGGTCCGGTCGCTGGGGTTTTTATGACTGTATAAGGTTCAAAGCCGTCCAGATTGCCTGTACGTAGATGGAATATCTCGGCCGCCCTTCACAACACGCGTCACCAGGTACTGCGACTGCTTGTTAAGGTAGTACAAGCCTAGTTCTGTCTTAATTGATATTATTTACGACACTTCATATTATTAACTTAATATTGATTTAACACTTTAATCTGATCATTTAGTTATACGTTCTTTTGGATAACAGACTGTCGTATTTTATTCTAATTTGTTGTATTTTGGACAACTTTGTAATTTAAAAATGTTTGTATGTATGTATTTCATTTAAAGTCGTTATTTCCATTCCTTTTATAGATATTTTGAGATCAATATGAGCGTGGAATGTATATTTTAGCACTAATCTTAGCACATTTGTGTCGCTGTGACGTCATAAAGTTACGCGACAAAATGACCTTAAGTGACAAAGTCCGGTGTACTGTGTAGCAATACTTTTTCTGCAGTAGCATTGGCAAATAAGAAAGATAAGATATAAAGAAGTAAAGGTAATAATTACACTAAAACCTGGATAAGCTAAAGTCCAAGAAGCAGTAATATTTTAGTCGCTAGTAGTGGTATCTCGCTTATCCAGGTTCGACTGCTGGCTAAGCTAAGCTATGTTTAGCTTGGTAGTTTAAAATTTACAAAAAAATAAAGATTTTACAAATTACAAGATTATATTACGAGAACAAAGAGATCTATAAATATTTATTTAATTTAGATATTGAATTGAAGATATATCAGATTTATTTTTATACTTTACCGTTGTTGCTAATGTTACAAAAAGTAACATAAATTGGTGACGTCACCGTAACTTACAAGGAAATTAAGTGAGTCACGCTAAGACAAGCAAAATGTCACGCCGTCGAATTTCCCAATATTGTAAGATTGTGTTTGGTTTTTATAAAACTTATCCTCATATAGTACTATAGTTATCAATGACTCCATTATCTTCAGTTGGTTTAGAAATCAAAGTACGAAAAAGCTAGGATTTCCAAAAAAAATATTTTGATCTCTATTCTAATGAACTACGTGGTTAATAATGTCAATCGTAAAATAAGTATAAGTCACGTGACTAACAAGAGATTGCAACTGTTCCTGTTCGTAGTATGCCAAATGCCTTTTGCAACCGCAAAGGTCAAACGCCTATCGTACTTTAGTTTCCTATAAATATTACCTTTCGAAAATACACTGACAATTGACAAATGACATTCTTAGAAAGTCTTATTCTTGGAATCCAAACTTATCTCAAGTTATAGTGATAGCTGATTTAGATTAGTTCAATTGTTCATATTTCAAACATTGAACTTGATTTGAAAACACAATACAAATTAGTTTGCGGTTAGTTATAAATTAAGTGTTAGGAGTGCAGTTAGATACGAGCACGTTTAATCTCGCCTTAGTGGTTAAATCAGTTGAGTTGTTGCCGAATTTCCGCATCGAGTGTAAACCGCAAACTTCTGAGTAATCCTGCCGCAACTTTTTACAATCCTATAGCGTATTAAGTTTGTTCTTTTTGCAATGTTTGTATTTAGATTCGCCGAAATTACTGTAATTTGACTTCTAATTCTGAGGTGTTTGTAATATTTTATTTTTGTTTTGATAATGTAGATAGTGGTCAAAGATTAATTGTCAATTCCAGTTATTGCAAATAATAAAATTAATATTATTAGTTTGGTCAATACCAAACTAATAATATTAATTTTAAACTCTTATTATATTATATTAAAACATTGGTTTTAATTAAAGAATAAGAGTTTAAACTATGAATTAACATGTTACCAACTATTAGTGGAAATTTCTTTTAATTTACGAGATTTATAAAGAACCGTGAGAAAACTTCAATAGCGAGTAATTCCCGGTACACATAACACATTAGACTTCGCAATTATCATTTCCTTTTCGGCTGCAGACGCTCTGCTGTTAACCAGTGATGAGCGAGTGCATCCATCACTGCTAGCTACGCGGGCGCTATGCTATAGAGATATAAGTTATAGTTTAAATTTCTACGTTATGCGATAACGTTAAAAATGTGTATCTAAAGTTGGCTTAACCTGTAATTATTACATCTTTCATGTCATAATTAACTATTTATGTGACATATTTTATTATTATAAAATGTAAGACGTAGCACTGCATTTGGTAAAACTTCGCACACCATATAAACCTAAGAACGAATTCCATTAACTAAGATTTTTAAATTCATAGTTTCATTATTAGATGTTCATTATAGTGATCAAATTTTTATGAATATCTCATGGATGTAATTGTTAGTCTAATATGATTTTTATCTGTGTAATTGCTTAGCATTAACTGTGAGCAAGCATTATTGCATCAAGCGACAAATTGTGAGATCGCGTGGAAACCGCAACTGTTTGCCCCCTGCTGCCCTCTACTGACCACATAGCACACTAATTGTTTCTTAAAATAAATCGCCCTTCAATTGTTTTAAGGCATGAGAATTTAATTCCTTGAAATGATCAGTTATTTTTTTTAGAACAGCTTTACCGATATCAGGACTTATTTAGTGACGAGGTCATTTTTACATTCGCTGACAATGAACTAATTTTCTTTTACGAAGAATTTCATACAACATGTGCTTAATCATGTTATAATTGCTTTATTATTGAAACTTATTAAAAACTTATGAAAATAAATATTTTAATAACTCCTTAATAAGAAGAATAAAAATAATGTAGATAGAAAAAAAATTAAATCCTAACAATAAAATGATTATCTGTTTTGTTTTTTAAAAATAATCTTAGACACCATTAACATTTCTGAGTTTGTAAATAAAATATTTAAATAAATAAAGCAATGAGGTTTGCATACAAAAAGGGTGAGTTCGTCTCGGTGGCCGCGCGCACGGAATGTCGAGCCAGATGAAAACCGGACTCGGAGTTTGTTGTACAAGTGCAAGTACATGTAACAAATTGATTCGACAAATCTTCAATCAGAATATCATAGATTTGCATTAATACAAACTGCATTTATTTTAAAACATTACAAAAATAAGGAACAACACTTAAAAAGAAGCTTCCATACTTATCATATTATGAATTGTAATTTATTCGAATTCATGATCCGTAACTAAATATTTGCTTATTTTAATGAACATACAGGGTCGGCTTAATAATACAGCCTTAAATTTTATAACATCAGTATACTTGTAGTGGAATTGGAAGTTGAATTTAGGTAATGATTATATTTTACGAAGGTACATAACAGTCGCCCACGTCTCACCCACTCTAAACGTAATATCGTTCAATGATAAATACTCGCTAACTGCTAACATAGTGCAACACTGTGAGAGCTAAAATTAATTAATTAACAAGAACATAATAAAAGCTTGTTCTTAAAAATGTTTTTATTGTTTTCTAGTACAATTTAATTACATACACGACTCACACTAAAAACAAAGATTTATTTAACTTATTTTTTTTAAATATTACATTGTTTGAAAAACAGTATTTATTCAGTATTTTATCTGTTTTATTGCCTTGCCATCTATAACAATAATACCGACCATATGGTACACATTAAAACCAATAAGTACTTCCCAAAGTAATGTACTCCGCCTACAACTTGATGTTAACTTTCCATTACTGAGCACGTGCGGACCCTCTGCTAACCACTCTTAATATTTATAGGACCCTTTAAATGTCGACAGCTGTTATTGGTTGATGTACGATACACCACAGACTCCTTAACATAGTAATAAAGCCTAACACTTTCATTCGTTCCAGATCATTCGTTCTTTCGTGAATGGTTTATGCTTTCTATTTTATAATAGTCAGTAGACATAACACTATTGTTATAGACATAACGGTTTAATTTATTACTGATGTAACGTTATGAAAGTTTGGTAGGTTAATTTTAAGTTGACATAATATGTGGCTCGAATTTCATCGAAAGTAGAAAGAAAGGTAAGCGCCATCTTGTATCGAGAAGAATAAACTATGTATTTTATTCACAGTGGCAATGTTACCACCACTTTAAGATTACTTTTAGTTATTAAGCACACAGTAACTCGTGTGGTGATTACAGTTAAGTGAATCTTTTAATGGGCGATATTTCATTATTTATGCCCTTTCGTTTATGGCGCCGTTTGACGCACAATTTTATTTGTAATTAACAACTATACAACAAAATTGCTACCGCTTTTTGCGAGGAAAGTGTTAATTTTAATGTTTTACCTTAAAACCATTTCCATATCACATAAACAACCATATTAACACAACATAAACACATTTATATTAGCAATATCTTAGTTAAATGGTTTAAAACATGAGCTTTAGTGTATTCTGGTCATAAGTTCGATCTAATTAATTATATTTAATCGCTATTTGCCGTATTTCTTATTTCTTTACATCTAAAGTAAAATAGCTTTCTTATTAAATTTTCAAGTCCAATAATATCTTAGAAAATAGCTTTAGACTTTCTTTTTGCAACACGATACTGTTGCTCTAACAAACGCCGCGTCTTTAACGATTCAATTACAAGAAACTATCAAATTACTGTAGCATAGTAACCATTGTGTCTTTCATGAAATTATTAATTTTAATATCGGATTGCATACAAGCTGCCCGCCTTGACTTAGTTAACATTTTTCTGTTAACAAAATGGCGTCATTTCGCGCCATTTTCGTCTTATTTGTGCTTGTCATTTCGGAATTATAGCTTTGTAAAATAAAAATACTATAAAGTCATGACGTCGATAGCAAAATATCTTTTTATTTTGAAATTATTAGACCGAATCTAGAGTTTATTGGAGCGTAGATATAAAATTAAAACTAATATATAAAACACGTATTTACTACCTACTATATAGTGGTCGCATATTGCTTGAAATTCTACCAAAATTTATTAACAACTTAACTTCTTTTTCACATTTAATTTAACGAAGTTAAATACGTTTATCTATTCGTGTAATTTCATCGAAAATATGTATGTTTTCGTTTTTATTTACCAATTTACTTTATTTTCTTTTAATTCACTTGGTTACATTTTACTTTAGGTTAAATGTACATAACTACACACATTGTAAACAAAGATATTTTGTTCATTTTATCATTTCAATGGAAAAAAATAATAATTATCGAAACAAAGTATTTTTATAAAACCCTGACAAAGATCCTTTCTCAGAAAACCAATAAATGTATTCTATGTTACTGGGAAGTTATCATTTCGCCAGAGGTTAAATATAATAAGGTCTTTATCCAACAATAACAGTTCCTTAACTCTTAATTATTAGGTTAACGACCGGTATCATAATAATCTTATGTTTCTGATAATTTATTATATCTCTGTATTGCTGATGCTTAAAACAAAACGCATCGGTATTGTAAGCAGCAAGTTAGCATGCATAGTGGGTGGCTCGTGTAACATGCGACAGAACAAGCTGTCTTTGTTTCCCACTTCTCTGCTCATTAACTTTGCTTTCGAGTGTATCACCTGCACTATGTTTAAGTGTTTGTTTTTTTAAATATAAACGAGGCAAAGGTTTGTGTAAAGTTTTGCTATCTTTCTTCAAATCTGTAAAAGTGTTTTAAGCGTTCTTAAATCATCAAATATTAATATAGCTATTCGTATTATTTACGCATTGCTGCGCTCATTCGTTCGGGAAAGCGAAACAAATTTCATAACGATATGAAATCAAGCATCTATAAATATTAAATACCAATAAAAATCTTTTTCCTTATTGTTTGTTGCTGGCAGTATTATGACAATTATATCACTCGTGACTTTTGTTTTTTTGTTGTTGGTAAAACATGTAAAATTCCGCCATCATCACAAAATTATATGTTATAATATAAACAAATAATAAGGCAAAAAACATCGAGTTAAAAAACAACGGAGTCGGCTACCGATGGCCGACGGTCAGTAAATTACCAGTCCCCCGTATTTGTAGAGGTCAATGTTGGCGCGCAATTAACGCGCGCTGTCAAATTATAACCTCAAACACAGCTGCACTGGATTAACTGTTTGTGTTAATTTACAGTATGCTGTTAAAATAACTTGCTGCTGTATCCTTGTAAAAATATTATTGTATTTCAACTAAATATTTATCTTTTACTAGCTTGCTGTTCCTAAAAAATGTCAAGTTTTTTTTAAAGAGGGACTTGGACTTATTTTACGTGGTATGAATTATAAGTATAATTAGAGACAGTAATTACTAATTAACTCAGCCGCATTATCCAAAAATACGACAAAGCTGTCCGTCTCGATTGAATGCATATTAAGTAGTACATTGTTTCGTAAGATACTGCGATACAAATGGCCGCCGCCGCACCATAAATCCCGATAAAGTGCCATAAACTATCTCAATAGTTTCTCCTGATTGTGGCTCGATGATGAAACAAAAGTAAAGAGGAACAGATTCTTAACTTTGCTGTCAATCTCATGTTTAATTATTATCATATTTATTTTTACTAATAAAATTTAAAAATTAAACGAATGATTGGTTGTACAATAATTCATTATATATTTTTAATTGGAGAGAATGAAAGACGATAGCATCTCTTTGCTCTACATCTACTGCATACTTCAATATCTTAATCGTAAATCTAATTGTCTAAAAATAAAAGGGCATATGAAGACATAACCTCAAAATGTGACAAAAAGTTCCCGCGCTCATAACACGTCGCGCACGTTCAAAGCCGCATCCTGCGCGCGCACCTGGTATCCGCGCGTGCCTGCACAACCCGTGCTCTAGCGTTTTTGTTCCACTCCTTGTTTTAACTTTATTTGGTTATACTGCTTCCCTTTAACTCACTGCTCCCGTCACCGAAATGGATTTAGATTTGTTCATTAGTATTGTTAAAGATAAAAAATATTCTGTATGTATTTTACTCTATGGAAATTCGTGGTATCTGTTAAGTCAGATCTATGGATTATCATGACAGTTTTATTTCCTTTCAATAATGAATGAAGAAATTGCATTTTAATAAATGCAATTTAAAAAATAAAACGTAATTGTTTTGTTTTATGGATGATAGATAGATACATGTGACATGGATAAAGGATGTTTTGTAATCAAATTTTCGTCCTTTATGTAATTTTAAGGGTTAAATATTGTCTAAATATATCGCTTATTCGTCTTCGAATCATTTAAAAATGTGTCACATGTTACGCTCTATTCAAAACAAAGCATTAAGAACCCTTTTCATCAGTTTTTATTGTTGTTACCAGGTGTTTCAATGGCTGTATACTTACCATACATTAAAATCCTGACCTAATCTAAAACAGTTGTCGTTGTCTATTTATAGAGTTTTATGGAGCACGCATCATGGTGACTTTGACATGCCCGACAGAGTAAAAATTTCCAACGAGCATTTCTAGAATTCTCCTTTGACTTTGTCTTCTTTATGACTTTATCCTTCATGATTATTTTGTTAAATAATTGAAATTTTACTATGAATACTTAAAAGTAATACTGACTATACGTTTCAGTTTGAGGCTAAGTTAATGTTTGTATAATAGTTGCTTATAAACTTTTCATGAAACAATACTAGTGAAGAAAATGACGAAATATGGCTTATGGTCTTGAGTAGTTTTAATTAAGTGTTTAAAATTGATTGATTATAGTCACAAAACATTTCAATTTGTGATTGTTAAACTCAAATTCAAAATGGCCCCGGACGCTGGCGGCTGTTCTCGTAAATTGGGTGAATGGGGTGTGACGCGGCAGGAAATTAGGAAATGGGAAGCTGTGTCCCTTGTACCAGCTTATTATAGCACAGAGCATACAGACAGACATATCGCCTGCCTTAATTTGTTCATCCGCCGTGATTTCTTTCAACTAATTGCCTTTGATTAGAGACATGTTGCACATAAAACAATTCCTAATAGATGACACATAATTATAAATAAAGACTAGCGGACCAGACAGACATTGTCCTGTCTACACGTCTTTAATTTGAATAAATTAATATGAAGTTAATATTTGATGAAAATTGTGAATCTAAACCATTCCCAGGTCCCCTTGAACACACACAAAAAATTTCATCAAAATCGGTCCAGTCGTTTGAGAGAAGTTCAGTGACATACACACTCACAGAAGAATTATATATATAAAGATGTAGTAAAGTACAAAATAGCTTTTATTTTTTAACTTAGACACTTAATACATCACTCAGGGTCGTTAAGTTGTCCTTCAGTGTATTTTTACGAATCTGTACAATATAGAAAAGACCGGTAGTAATGTGTTAACATAATGTAAATTAGGAATGCATTATTGTGCGGCAAATTGTCGGAAAATTGTAGAGTACGCGCGGAAACGTTGATTACGGCCAATTACTGTCGCGTGCTTGTTACATGCAAATTACAAATTTACCTAAAAATAAATTCTACATCATCGTGTACGAACAAACGTTTTACTTAACAGTTAATAAAAAAATTAACATATTAATCTGTTATTTACAACAGGTAAAGGCACTCAAATCTTAAATATTAAGTAAGCCTTGGTTTTTGTTTAAATTTGACGAATGTGTTAGCATATTTCAGCCTTAAAATTGACTAAGTTTTATATTTCAAATCCACACGTGACAATTGTAAATAGTCTTAATTATAACAAAGGGCCACTTTTTAATGCTCGCTGTAAAGAATCATTGAAACTTATTCAATTACTGCAGTAAACTATTTTAAACCCCACCATAACTCGCTAGTAAACTTCATCTGACAGTTAACTCTCTTAACTTGAAGTTAAACAAATTGTTAACATCAATGTCAGATTGTAGAAATATGTACATTATGCCATTGAAATAAGAGATAGTTTAAAAGTAATGTTATGCATCGTAAAGAAATTATAACCTTCTTACGTTGACATAAATTATAAATTGCATTTATCATTTAATGCTCAGCATGACGGCGCCATCGTCAGCCGCGACGGGAGAGCTAGTGATGTCCGTGAAATATTATTACCGGAAAATATCGATGTAACCTTGGATTTCTTTCGACACATGATATTCATATTTTGTTCCTCAATTTAAGATTATTTTATTAAATTGACAAAAATGCATTTCTTTATAAATTAAAGCTTGACGTTAGAAAACCGTTTTCAGTATGATAAGAAAATGCGTGCGAAAAAATAAATCAATGGAGTAAAGTGAAAAATAAAGGTAGGACGGCACAGAGATAATATTATCGATATAAACAGTAAAACTTTTAAGTTTCCTCCCATGCAGTACATCACTAGTCGATTTAAAGCGTGATTACGATGCTAATAGATACGATATGGTGCACGAGTTGACCCTTGCAAATTGCTCTAAATCTAAACTTGGATATCTGCGTATTTCTCGGAATCAGTAGCTAGTCTAACGGAATATTTCGTCATAATTTAATTCTGACATTTAAAACATGTTCTGTATAGAGATGCATGGACAAAAAGATAAATAAAATTATTGGTCTTGGATTGAATTATTTGGAATCATAATTAGATTTTACACAAATAAGTGATATTAAAACATTAAAAAGTTATGTAAAATTAAAAATAAATATCGATAAAAATGAATATTACAACCCTTTCACATAAATTTACGAATATAAGGAAAGCGCCATCTATACGAGACACGCGACACTATCATAGCATACGCAAAGCGGAAAGGGCGCGCATGTCGGTCATCAGAAAATCAATTTAGATAATTTGCTTCAAAATTAAAGTTTATTGACACTGACAGAAACATAAAAAAATTAATAGTTCTCGCTCCTATCTTCTGCTTTAAAATATATAATTAATATCATTATTAGGTTCAGATGTCATCAAAATATAGGTTAATGTTAATAAAAGCTCCCGGCAAAGTTTATATAACTTGATAGTTATGAAATCAAACATATAATAAACAAAAATGTGATTTAAACAAATTGGTAGTATACGATTTAAAATCTTTTTAATTATAGATATAAACTGGGGAATTTAATGTCCTCTTATTTTACAATTAATTTATGAAACACTTTGGGACGATCTGTTTCATAAGTTGTTAACATATTTTTGAAAGGAAATGACCATCAATATTACAGAGTTTTAAATTAAGAATGTGTTTTAGCTTTAGGGCTTCGATGTGATGACACCGGTGTTACGTTTTCAGTGTACTAGAAGTGCTAACTCTACAATTATTATATAATGAACAAAGACTTATTAATATTGACTGTAAACTTATTGAACCGTTACATCTAGTGCCATTTTAATGATGCGAGGTGCTTCTCAACACATCAACAAACATCGGAAATTAACATTTTTTCTAACAACCTTGGACGCGTCTAAACTACATTACTTCAACTTTTTCTAACTTAACAAAGTTATTCTTGCCTCTGATATAAAGGCTGGATATACAAAAGTAAAAGTCGATGTATGTTTCCCGACTGTAAAAGTACTTTGGTATCCAAGCTCCGGCTATGTTGGTGTGCATTCTCTCCGACCGGTCACACTTTTTGCATTTCCTTGGCGATACGACGTCACGGATGACCACTCTTACCGACAATCTTCAGAACATTTCGTTTTTTAATTGTTGTATTCCGAAGAAAGCAAATTATATATTACATATTGAATTATTTAAAAAAAATCTAAATCAAAACGGTTTTTTTTAATAAATATACGACGTTGTCATGTTTAGTAAGGTTCATAGAAGATTTTACGGTTGTCATTAAAACAATGAGTTAGTTGTAGGGTTTAAATTAAACTAGATGCATATCTAAAAAGAATAGATTTATTAAATGGTTATTTTATTTTTCCAATATCGAAAGATTATTTATTTAACTAGCCTTATGTCCTGTCCTAACACTAGCAACTTAGGTATTGAATAAAGTCAACCTACCAAATTATTAGAATAAGAAATAATTTAACACTCGTCTGAAAGGGTTCTAAAATATGTCAATATTGACGTCCCACTATTTCTTATCTATAGTTTACTGTATGTTTACTAAACTTATCATTGGTCAATTATGTTATTGATAACGCATAGTAAAGTTGCGACGAACTTACAACGAACAAGTCACGTTTTCGTTTGAGTTATCATGTATAATACTAGCTATCGCCCGCGATTCCGGCCGCATGCAATTAATATAAAAGATTTATAAATATTGAGATAAAATCTACCCTAACTCCCAAGTTGGACCAAACTACAGATGCTCACAAAATTTAATAAGAATTGGTTCAGTAGTTTCGGAATTTATCACGAACATACATCGTGACATGAAATTTTTACATCAAAGACTATCACTATTTAGGAAAAACGATTATTTCTTTATTTTCCTACGACATAATTAAAAAATTATTATTGATTTTAATTAGACTACTTAGTACTAGATTAAATCCTGGAATACGATCGACAACTGACGTAACAAATCGATGCAATGACACAAGTCTTCCATAATGTAACACGACAGGTGCAACCCTATACCGCTAGGGCTGTCGCTTCCGGCATCAGGAGTGGTCAGTTGTCATTCCGCGCCGGCAGAGAGCGCACGCGTCACCATGCAAGCCCCCATACCCGCGCCCCGACTACGACTGGAGTTCCATCCGCATAATATACACGTGAGTTACACTAAATAAATTTTTAATTATCGATTCGAGATAAATGGAATCGATTTTTTTTAAATAATCGATTAAATCTAGTCCAGATATTTGACTGAAAAAAAAATACAATTTTAGCAATGGAACAATTAGAGAATTTTTTATAAAATATTTAGTAATTTATCTTAAAACAGTTTGTACGATCCGTATTTTCGAAACTTAGGTCATCTCCCTTGCATTTACCGTTGTGCAATAAAATTTATTCGATGTCTCGCAAAAATGTTCTGGTGTTGGATATTTTTATGCGAACCATTAAGGATGCTTAAGAGGAATATTATAAGATATGGTTGGCTGTTTCATTTGCTTCTTTCCACTAATTTCTTTAATATTCATTACTTTTCAATCGATGATCTGTTCAGCTACATTAATTTTGTAAAGAATTCCTCTTTAGATTTATATTTTACAATTCGTGTAGGAAAATTACAAACGGGCGATGCGAAATGTACTCTCTTCCATACCACCACAGTAATCCGAATGAAATCCTTTCCTAAATTGGTGTAAACGACATTGCTACAAACCTGTTGTCAGGATAGCTTCCGGTTTGCGGTGTCAACTACGTCACTCACTTGATCCAACCCCACTTTACTCAGTGATGCGTAAATCCGTATCACAAGTACACGTAATTGGATAAATTTGCTAATCTTTACTGTCGTAAAATATACGAGGCCAATAGTATAAATTATTTTATTATATGACACGACTATATAATGATTGTTAAAACAAAATTGTATTCGTAATTTAGGTTTTTTTCCAACTTTGAAAAGTTCGCTTAGCTTATAGTTAAATATAGGTCTGCTGATTTTGTATATTTAAAGAAAATTGTAAATTATTTAAATGTACAGTAGTATCGATACAAAGATAGATATATGATGGAGGAAAAAGGGCATTTATCTGTCATCGACTAATTTTAAGACTATGCTACTACGATTAATGATAGTTGTTAAAAATGTAAATTCGAGTTAAAAAGCTAGACATAGTAATGTGTGTTTCATCATTGTGTTGTTATTGATGTTGCGAAACATTCCCAGGCTGAGGGGAACAATGCTGTGTGGCTGTCGCTAAGATAATTGTTTTTAAAACATTGAAACATTTGTTGAAATAACTAGCGATTATTAGGATGACATAAATATGAGTATCGGCGTTACGGTTTTTATATTTATTTCAATTATTGATCTTGATGCAAAACCTTTCGTATTTCGAAATGACTAAGGTCGCTTATCAAATAATCAATAATTAAAACTATATCCGTTTAAATAGGACGTTGATAAGCGAAATAATTTGCGGCCAAACTGATTACTTTCGGGTTAATTGAATTTGATCCGCTCTCATTTTGTCAACTGAGTTATAGTTACGATAGCTTAATATTATGTGATATTTCTGACTAATAATCGCTAAATAGACACATGAATCGACCAACCCGCACTGGGCCTACGTGGTTAGGGTCTCCCCTGGGTTAGGGTAGGCTTCGAGCTCCTCAGTGGTGGCGTATAATAAGCTGATGATAAAACACATAAATGTAGTCCGCATACTCACTTTATCTTCTAATTAGCAATCACTGGTAAATATTATCTTGCCAACGAAAATATTGCAGTATAGGCAACTGTCGCCATCTTCTTTCTTTTAATGACCCTCCGACTAGCGAATGTTGGCTGTCAGTTCATCATAATATTGTTTATATTTTGCAAAGTATAACAACTGCTGTACAAAACACAAAATAAAACGTAATATCAAGTTAGTATAAAAATTATATGAATTTGTGGATCGATGGCGTCGGATTGATGTCGACCATCCGGTGCTTTGTGTCCGCCGCATCCTGCCGAGTACAGCGGGCGAGGAAGTCGCACCAGGAAGCACTATATCACACGAAAAATTCACTGCTAATGCTTCATAATCGATTTGATATTAAAAAAACTTCGTCATTTATTTCTATGTCAAAATAGAATAAAGTTACATCTAAAATATGTGAATAAGTGTCTTTTATAATAATATTTCTAAATTGATTGTAATATTTTTATTTTTGTCAACAGACGACGATAAAGGTTTACGCACGCTGCCTGCGGCCGGACATCGAGTACAAGACGCTGTCGGTGACGTGGGGCACGCGCGCACGCGAGGTGGTGGCGGCGCTGCTGGGCAAGTTCCGTATGCGCCACCGCGACCCGCGTCTCTTCTACCTCAGCATGGAGGTGCGTGTGCGCGCCGCCGGACTGCGCACCGCGCTCGCGCTTGATGACGACGCGCGTCCCGCTGCGCTGCAGGCATGCCACCCCAAGGGTTACTCCAAGTAAGTAATTCACTGTATATGCTTCTATCAGAAACATGCAATAATGCCAAAGGTCAATGTTTTATGTGTTTATATCTCTAAATGTAAAGGTCAACCACCCTTAAATGCAATTCAACAATGTCTGATATGATACACGATTATGTCTCGCGACGTAGACGCATGGCTAAGTAGTCTTTTTAATGAAACAAGAAATAAGGTATCCAAACCCATGTTGCTTATGAGCTTCTTTAATGATCTGGCAACATAAGGGTTGAAATCTTTTCCAAACCGCCTACGACTTAGGATCCTTCAAGAAGCGAGCTTATCACTATCTCAGAGGTCGGCAACGCATCTGCGGTTCCTCTGGTATTGCTGATGTCCATGGTCGTCGTTGAACACCTCGGTGTTCCCGCTGCTGGTTTGCCCCGTTCTGTTATAAAAAAATCTTTGCGTAACAATTATTTCATCTGGCGTATATTTTACGTGTTAAAATGACGCTAACCCTCACGTGTTAGGTACTCCTTTGTCCTAATTTATTCTATTATAATACGATAAAGTCATAACAATGCTTTGTTTGTGAAGCTGCATGTGGAGCGATTACTGCGATTGTGTTTATATTTCTAACACTAAATCTGTATATGGCTTGGACAGAGTTCGCAAACTTTTGGCCCACATTCAGCGATAATAATAAATATATCTAACGAATGTAAAAACTCCGATATGTTTTGGTACATTAATGAAATATTAGATCTCTTCCATAATGTCGCAACGTATTAATAATTTTCCTTAGCAATTTAAAAAAAAAATTAAGGCAATTAGTTATCTAGTTAGCCATAGATGTAAAATGCAGTTTTATGTTTTTTTATTAGTTTTTGTTAGTATTGTTGTTACGCTGTGTTGGTCACCTCCGCACGATATAACAATGTAACAATATAATAACAAGTAACAAAACGAAGGCCGCGACCTCAATGTGCTGTAATGTTAATAATTAAGACTTGCATTCATGATATAACAGCTTGGGGCGTTTTGTTTACATTTGCATTGTATTATTTAAGTAATAAAAAACCTTATAGATGTTTGCTTTGTTTAATGCTAAAAAAGTAATTCTAGATTTTGCCCGCAATTACTGATATCTTTATACGTAGAAACCTAATTTTAGCTTTAAGAGAGTCTTGAGTCCATTAGATTAACAAGCGATAGCCATCGTTATCTGTTCTCTCTCTTTAATTTGTTTTTAGCTTTTGTTATGTTTATCGTACACTAATAAGATAATAATTAAAGTAGTAACAATACTAATATACACTCGTAGTTACCCGTTCGACCGGGACCACCGGCTAGTCGGCTAGTCAGTCTCGAAAAAGAATCACTTGTCCTTTTTCCGTCCCCTTCCGGCCGGCCGAGCTATTCCCGTCGTGTAAACACGCGCCGCGACCACCAATAAAAAATACTAAAGCATTTCGAAGGGTTTTTATTGAGCGTACGTTTCATATTACCCGCTTGTTGACAGACGTCACATTGTTTTGTGAGTTGCAGCAATGTGTAGCAGATGAACTGGTACATGGATAACATTTCTCAGAGGGTGGAAATGTTACCACTAAAAGTACTGGGAGAAAGCTAAATTATGCTAAAACAATGTGCAACAATTGCACTTCAAATTCTAAAATCCAATATAACCGAAAATGTTATGTTGTTCTCATTATTCTTATTGTTTTCAAAACAAATATATGTATGTTCTATGTTTAGTCTCAGCACTTCACAAGTCGATTTAATAAATTGCCTCACCAATGAGATACCTCGTTCTCTGACAGCTTTAGTTCTTCCCATTTGTTCAAATTATGATACCCTGGTGATTGAGTTACTTAAGGATAATATTTTATTTGTCCATCACAGAATAGAATGGAAAGTAATTTCTTTTAGTCTTCATAAACGATTCTGAAATAATCCATAAGGCAGGTCTAAAACTTTTTTTAGACACTAGCATATGGACATTGTTATATGCTCGGATACAATAATACATTAAGTAACATTGTTAAACAGTATTCGGGGAATACCCGTTTACGTAACAGTAATGCAGCAATACATCGGTGTGCGATCAAATATCAACTGTTTACGTCAAGATTGCTCAACGCATGCGCATTCTGCATTGCAAACGGCAACTACGAAGCGGATGACACCTTATACTTCCTTAATGAATCGACGCAATGTAGACTTTAATTTGCATAATACCTTAGCAGTTCTTAGTTGGGTTATGATTTTTTGATGTTGCTCATTTATTATCAATTGTTCAAAATTTCCATGATCTCTTTAGAAGACTGTATACCTCGTCTTATTTTCTCCGTTGTTTGTCTGCAGATTCTCGCTGCAGATGCGTCCAGGTGGTCTGGTGAAAATCTACGACTCTGCGCTGATGTCCTCCTCGCAGTACAAGTGCCTGCTGACCAGCGAGCGCACCACCGCCGACGAACTGCTGGCCATACTGCTTCACTGTTACGACTCTACGGAGGGCGTCGAGAGGTTCTCACTTTACGAGGTTTGTACCATACTCGGCAGTTACTTTAAGTTGAACTAAACTACTCGGTTTCCATAACTAACTATGTAATGTTTTATTTGGGGATCGAAAGATAGGTGAAAAAAAATGATTGTAAGCTTTGTAGAGTTAGTACCTACTACTTGAGATGGTAAAGGTAAATAATTAAAAAGTATGGGATCTATAATGAATCGTTGTAAAATGTAGAAAAACTCTTTCATTTCAGGTATGCCCTTCTCAAGAGTATGAGAGAAAACTACATCCAGATGATTTGCCGTTGCTGGTGCAACGAGCGTGGCCCACTGACAGCGACTGTCACTTCAGAGTGCGACGGAATCCCCGCGCCCCTCCTCTACCTCCGAGGACCATCCCTCCCCCGGTGGAGTCACCACAGGAAGACGAGGAACCTTCCAGAGCACTGTCCGCACTATCTCTCGAATCTGATGACGACAATAAGAGATACAGCCCAGTGTACAAGTTCCCCAGCATAAGTTACTGTAGAGAAACGAAAAACGACTATTTGTACATATGACTAGCGATGCGCCTGGTTAGGATCAAGTCTGCGATGGAAGGACGTAAGCCGCGTGCTCGGGTTCGAAAGAAAAGACTTTTGTGAAGTGTAAATAAGGTTTGTTTTGTATAAAGTGTACATAGTGGTACTCGTTGGTACCTCGCACGGTTGTTTACAGAGGTGCATAACCAAAGAGATATTGTAGATGGTGTAATCTATGACTTTGACTATAAGATGGATATTGTAAAGAAGATCAGGTGCCTTGAGAATGGAATCTATTAATTTACGACAAGAATCTATTATTTTGAGACTTTAATGCAATATTTTAATTCCAGATTTACGACTTCTAGTAGTAGTTGTAATCCGCTAAAGCATTGATATAATTTAGATTCATTTCTAATATTCATGTTGTATGCAGTATTGATTTAGCATAAATGTGACAAAGTTCATTCTTAGTTAAATGATCGTATGACGAAAATATGTAAATATTAGTACGTAAGTACATATTTTTAGCTAGTAGACACCAAAGAGGCAAGCGAATGTTTAAAATGATTAGATCTATTTATCTGTTATGTATTTGTGATGTTTAATTTATTAAAAAAGGCAGCAAGCACTTGGTTGTTTGTTTTGACGATGTTCTGCAAAACAATTAGTTTATTCTTCGTTAAATACTACGTATAGATTTGCGTTACATCGCTTACAAAACTTTACTCGCTTGATATGTTAAATATCATCGAATTATTACTTTTAATGAAACTAATAAACTGGATACCTTCTCTTGTATCAAATAATTGTTTTATTGTGCCTTTATCACGTCGTCTCCACACTACCTAGTCTTAATTACCCTTTTTAAAAATCCGATTTAATATAGAAATAGGTCAAAATCATATATTTTAAGAAAACAAAAGAAATACCGATATAAAGTATTTTATTTACAAATGATTGCAACAATGAAGTACAGACGATGCAATATAATTACAAGAGTATGTATGTCCAAAAAATGGGAAACGGATAATATCTAACGGCTCTAAAATTATCATTTATGTAAAATTTATACATTCGACCCCAGCTCCGGCCGCCGACTGCGGCGCCGGAGGTTCGCACGCGGCGGAGGCAACGCTTTACTTGAAGTTTTTTAACTTTATAAAAGTGGATAAAGCAATTTTTGATGAAATAATTAATCTTCTCATTTGATTTTGGTCATAGGTTTCAATTAATTCTTATTTAAAATTAAATTAACATATTTCTTGGATTTGCCTTTCGGGCTTAAAACTTCTCTAGTGATATTTCAAAATTTAATATTTTTTTAATGGGATAGGCAGCATGCCTAATTGCCTCCACCGATGCTTTCAGCTTTTAGTACATACACTATTACCTTAACTAGAAATCCGATATCGAATATCAACACGCGTCCGTTACCCACTCACTTCCACATACACGAATGCAATAAGCCCCACGTGTGTTTGCACAGTATATCTTTCTCTCTGTCAAAACAGAATAAAAAGAAAAGAACAGAAATAACATACGTAAGTAAAGTAAAAATAACAATAATTTCAGAATATAACTTTTCATTTTGTTTTAAAAGAGAGACCATACAAATTATCGTACACACTTAGCCTAGAGATCAAATACCTAACTTTAACAGAGCGTAGGTCTTCAAAGATTACCTGCACTCTGGTAAAAATTCGTATTAATTCATACTCATTTTCCACGACAAGGACAACCATACTCTATTTAAATGTGAATACTTTCTATGTATCAAATGAAAGCCACGAAAAGACAATTTTAAATTATAATCATTGGATTTGGAACTTGACAAATGATTTGATAGTCCATGTTATTGCAAAAGTTATAAGTTGTCTAGCAAATGAAACAAATGGAATATAGTAAAATTTTCCATGTCGTGAAAAGAGGCCAGGTACAAGTCTCAAAAATCGTACAAGCGGTCGTTGCGAGGCCGCCAACGGAAGCGTGGCACAAAGCTCAGCGAAACGAGACGGCCGGCGCCAGCGCGGCCCACTGCCACTGCCCACTGCCCACTGCCCTGATCACACCCAGCACATCACAATACCAAAAAGTAACCTCTGAGAATCAATCTCTAAATAATCTACGTCTAATAAAGAACACAAACTTTTAAACAGATTTCGAATGCTAATACCTAAAATTAAGGAAGATCAATTTTAATGGATAATTAGGGAAACAATAAACACTTTAAAACAGTCCAATACCACGCTAAAGAACTTGACAAAATTCTTGTAATCCTACCAATTGCAATTGCGGACAATAATACTTACGCTACCATCGACAAAACATAATAAACAAGAATTAAGAAATAGACAATACTTACAGCCGCTGCGAGAACAATACAATAGGTAGTATTTTTACTTCGACAGACAAAACTATCAGCATCTCGCACTCGGTATGATCAGGTCTCGATTGTGTAAATGCAGCTGCGTCTGATATTACCAAATACATAGATTCATATACAAATAATATTTTACTTAGGCAATACACAAAAGAGAAAAGCTCATAGTGTTCAAAAAGAGGGCGAAAGTACAACTGTCCTATTGAATCGAATTGAATATACAAAATAACATCCAGAAAAATATTTCTTGCTTATCTATTCGTAGTGGGCAACAACTGTAAGAATTAACGAGTTACAATCGACTAAAACAACGTTTAGTGCTATTAAAGCTGTGGAAAAATGATTTATTATAAAATTAGATCGCTCATTTCCGACTACAACTTCTTCGCACTTGCTGATACGAGCAAAATCTCATTTAACAAAGTATCATAAGCCTTAAATTATTTCATATTTAGAGAAAATAGATGTCGATGTGTCGCTTGATAGAAAAAACATTGAAATCCATTCTATGGAAGGCGTTCATTTCGGCGCCATCGTCACAGTAGCAGTTGCGTTCACACAAGCGGTCGCGGGACCGCAGTCGCGGACACGGGAATACATAAGGAAACACGAAACCGCATAAGAATCGGTCTGAAAGCGGCGGCGCTAGACGGCGTTCAGCGCGCGGCGCGACGGCCCGTAGTCCTCCGGGTCGCGGTCGCGGCTGCGCGGCGCGCGCTCCTCCCGCGCGTACCCCTCGCGCGCGTACTCCCGCCCGTACTCCTCGCGCGCGTACGCGTCGCGCGTGTAGTCGTGTCCGTACGCCTCGCGCTCGTACGTCTCCGCCGGCGGGTAGTCATGAGCGTAGCCCTCGTGGTAGTCGCGCGGGTAGTGGTCGCGCGGGTAGCGCTGGTACTGCTCCCGCGGGTAGTACTCCTCCTCCAACCGCTCGGGCCGCGCCGCCCGCGACCTGCCTCCTGAAAGTTAAGGCGAGGCATTTCAAATTTGTTTCTTACCATATTGAAATCGATTAAGTTGCCGTCAGTTTTGTAAAAGGTATTTTGACTGCAAATAGCTGAAATTATTACACCCGTGTATCAAAACCGAAGACAACTTAACCGAAAGTGAGGTACAATAGGGAGCGGGGTATGCACGGCAAACATCACACTGGGGAAGGTTCGCCGCGGGGCGGGTGCGGGGCGGAGGCGGCGGGGCACACGCGTCACTCGGCCACCCGGACTTACTGCGCTACGAGTCGGGGGCGACAGTCGGTGTGAGGTCGCCGCTACGCACTTTACCGGGGCACGGGAGCACGACCTGCGCGGCGGGCGGCGGGGCGGGGGCCGCTGCGGAGAAGGCACAGTGAAGCAGCCGGCGGCGGGGCCGACCGCCTCGGAAGACAGTTGAAAGGCGAAGATTTGAATGAAAGGGCGATAGAGTCGAGGTTTCTGGTTAGTGTCACCAAAGCCTGGTCTTAAATAAATTAGGAAAAAAACTGGCGATGCAAATCTTAGTGCCAAATTGTTAGTAACAAGCGAATTCTTAATACTGATTTTGGGATTCTTACCAATGACATGGTAAGGGTTGTTTGTATATTTTTCCCGGTTAACGTTTGCAATCGCAATCCTGAATGCCATATTAGTAAGATGAGTTATCGAGGTGCGGTTAGTATAAGCACACCCTTTGGTTAGAAGTAGAAGGCGTTAGCGGGCGGAGCCTGTAGAAAGTGTGTGCAACCTGAGCGAGCGGCGCCGGTGACTGCTATGTAATGGTACACTGGAATATATGGTCTTCGCGCGGCGGTTAGTGTGCTTGTCCTGAGGCTTGTACTGAAATGAACAGGAGGCGTCAGCAGCAGGGGCGCTACTTGTTAATCTAACATCGATTCTGACACTGAACTATAGGGCCGAAGGTGCATATGAAATCATTTTTAAATTAGCAAAGCAGTACGGAGACTTGAGATTCTTTTAAATAATTTACATCATTACTTGTTTCAATACGAATACATTTAAATGAATATGTTTAAGTCAATCTCCGCACTGCAGAGCTTATAAATTGATGATCTATGAATTAGAAGACACGATTCAGAATTAGCTGACTACGGCTATAGATACAAAGTACTAAAGCTTTTTCGCCCATTAATTTAAGAAATAAAAGAGAACAGAAATAAAACAATTCTATTTAATTAATTATCTAGTAATATAAACGAGAACTAACTGTTGTGAATGATTAAATAAAGTATTTCATAGACTGGGCAATTTAAATGAAATTAAAAAATTATTAACCTGAAAATTAAATAAAAAAGCTGGACAGGAAATACATACTCCCTAGAAAATAAACGTAGCTAACATATTTATTATATTAAGTACTTATATAATTACAATGGCTACAATTGAAGTTACCTCTTTCTCTCTCGTAGTTATACGAGTCAGACCTCTCCCGGTGTCCTCCGGAATGTGCAGGGGGATCAGAAGAGGGAAACACGGTTACATATGGACAGTATACAATGATACACGCCTCAAAAATATTGTGTACATTATGTTAAAAATACATAAAGATGTTAAAATACAGGCGAGAAAATGTAGTTGATAATGTTGAAATAAATATGGTCAAGAATAATAATTAGAAGTAAACTCGATACTCAAGAAAACTTGATCATCATATAATATTGCACATAATACAATATTTATAACAATAATATAATAAAAAATTAAGGGGAATCGAATTTAAATGAAAAGGAAATAATGTTATAAAGACTGCTCTAGATAAAATAAAGTATAAGATTTTAGTTAACGTGAACTATTAGAACATTTAATTTTGTTGATAACCATTGGCTTGAAGAGACACATACATCTAGATACTTATACACACGGTGGAAACTCACCAGGCTGGGCGTGGTGCGGGGCGTGGTGCGGTGCGTGATGCGGCGCGTGGTGCGCGGGCGCGCGCGGCTGCGGTGCCACTGTTGGTGGGTGCGTCGCTCGCCAGTACGCCTGGAAAACAAATCACAACTACTGTTAATTAATAATTTCTCATCATCTTATGATCCCATACTTGTATCCACAAGCAAGACAGAGAGAGAAGAAGCAATGAAAAATGTGACATTTCTGTCTGGTGATACTGAACTGACCTCAAGGTATTCGGCGATGTGCTCGCAGGCGTCCTCGAGCTGGTTCTCGTCGAGCACGACGTCGAACATCTCCGTGGGGCACTGCGCCAGCTTTTCCGCAGCCACCATTTGCACCGACAGGTTCTTACTCTGCCCCTTGCCGCGCGACTTGATCAGTCGCTGCAGCACCTGAAAATTGAACAATTAACGTAACAATTGCTCCTTAAATTATAAGGAAACAGAATATAGTTGCCATTTAAAATATCCTATAGAACTATCTCCTCACCTTCGGACTGGATATCTTGAGATAGACGATGGTAGGCGCGAGGGAGGTCTTGGCGAGCTGCGAGGGGTGGTTGATGGTGTCGCAGTCTAGCACCACCAGCTGCAGCGTGCGCGCCAGCTCGAATATCCTCTCTATCTCCGCCTAACAACACATTGTTAAACAATGGTCACACTGTGTTATAATGGACAAGTTATTGAATAAAAATTATTATTCTTTCACGCGTTCATGCACAAATCGGTTAAATACTTCAATTAGAATTCACACGCTCAACGATTTTGTTACGTTGTAAACACCTGTCAAACATTTGCTTAGTAAGTTTTTGTTCACGTAAATATTTACTGTTGATTAGCTACTTATTTCAATGCAAGTTACTAATGGTGCAATGTTTAGGATCATGCTAGCATATTCAATTATTGTTCTACAATTTTACTAATAAAAATTTGTTCAATAATGCAAGATTAATCCTAACGTTATTTAAATGGTAATTATCAACGTCTGTTCAGAAATATGCTAAAGAATTACTTCGTCTACATTCGGATACCTCAAACCCAGAGCCTTATACACTATTGGTTAGCGACACAGGACAACATATAGCATCAAATCTGCATTTAAACCTTTACATGTTAGTTTGTTAGTGAATTTAAGGTTATCAAAATACATAAATTTATTGTTATAAACTAAATCTTCATCAATGTCTACCATACACGGTTTGACTACAGGGTATGGTCCGGCTACGACCGGGCAGGTCGCAGCTGGGACTACAAGCTCTAGCTGTTAGCGGCACACAACGGCGACGACAACCAATGCACCAGTTCCGCACCTGCACCTCAGCGAGGCAGTTATTTCGCGAATTGCCGCGCTCCATCGGCTTTTTTGATGGCGTGAGCAGCGAGCGCTTGGCCAACGATATGTCCGCCGTCACCCGCGTGATGATGATCCTGCAACGAGACGGCGCGTTACCTCGGGCATTACCTGCACCTCGGCCAGGCAAGTGGAGCGCGAGTTGGAGCGCTCCATTATCGCCCGCTTCGACGGGTTGTTGAGCAGCGAGCGCTTCGCTAGCGATATGTCCGCCATCACACGAGTTATTATTATCCTGGAATTGTAATTCATTATTTATATTCCCCGTTCGTCGCTTGCGATGGACGACGTGATTGTATGCTGTGATGACCATTTCTTATTGTAGTACATTTTGATAGTTGTGTGTAGGCGGGACTTTTTGTGATGTCTCATGAAAATGTAATGATCTTGACTGCACATGTTAGAACTGTATTTACAATTCATTTATATATAACACGGCAGGCACAGTTGAAAACGTTTTGCAGTCATCACAGTCTTCATACCTCAATACACATGTTATGCTGTTGTGTCAACGTCGCTGTAATATAGAGTTGTGTAGCTGAAATAAAATGTGCTGGAAATGAGATGATTATTGTAAAATAATATTAGGATTAATTTGTATTTATTGCACTTTATAGTTACAAAACAATTTGTTAACTTTTCTCGTCTGTTCTCTTATCTTACGGTTGATCTCTCACTGTCAAATAATTGTACCATCGAGTTTCTTGTGAAATATTTTGTTTTAAAAATTATCTGTGCATAACTGTAAAATCATTTTTAAATGATAACAATGTAAATAAAAGAGAATGAACCATGATGATCATAATTAAAATTACCTGCCCTCGAACCGCCTCTTGAGGAAATCAAAGAGGGCCTTCTGCATCATGTCCGTGACCTCGTACCCTTTGAGGGATGGTCCCACCAGCACCACAGGCCGCATGGACGGCACTACGTCGTACGGGCTCGCGTTCTCCTGCTTCTTGAAGAACGGTTTCCTCTTCTCCTTTCCGGTGGGTAGCGCTCCCGCACCGCGCCCCTTGCCTGAGTCTGAATCCTCACCTGCACGGGTAAAACTCATTATAGAACGTACACCAGCAACAGAAGCATCGTATCGTTATAACAAAGATACAGTAGAACGCCGATTATCCCAATTAATTGGGACAGGGGTCGATTCGGATAATCGAAAATTTAGAAAATCGAATATAAACTGGTAATAAAGAAAAACGACCTGTAGAAAAACACGTAGAATAAAATATGTACTAGTGACTTGCATCTAGCTTTTATCCATAACAATTGAAGTATATGTGAACTCTAGCCAGTTTGTTACAACAAAACAAAACAAAATGACTTGGTTTTAATTTTTTATTTTTTACATTAAGCTTAGGACCGATTTGGATAATTGGCGTTTCTGTAAATCGGCGTTCGGATAATCGGAGATCTACTGTACGTAAAAATTGCAGCAATAGAGGCAGTAAATCTGGAGACACTGAGTTTTTAGCTGTTTTGCTGTATCATTCACTTTACAACAAGCAAACATCAAGCAGACATAATATCCTGACATAGAATGCAGGCTGATATTTAAAACTGATACATTGTGGGACATCAAGGCATGCTTCTATTTTCCACCAAACACCGAATACAATAGTTTAAATTACCGAGCATTTACTTATTATCATAGATTTTATTATTTGGAAAATTCTTAGGACCATACATAGTAAAAGTTGAATGCACAATCCCTTCACAACATCAACAGCTTAAAGCAATACATATCAAATTATAACTACGAATATCGCCTTGCTTTTAACGAAATGATAGAATTTAAAAATATATTTAGGGACATGACAAGGACATAAAACGGTAAGTAATCTAGGCATATTAAAAGAAAAGAAATATAATAGCAGTTTATCATTAAACATTTTAAATTCCATCATTTACGTTTAATAACAAAATTATAAATATTAAATAAACTTAATAAAAGAAAATAAATAAAAAGAAATTTAATTATTTATTATTAAAGACATTATTTATTAAAAATTAAGAAGAGGAAATGAACAAAGGAGAATGACGCGAAAGAACTAGCGGTATAAAGAAATAAATATAAATTAACTTTAAAATTCGTACTTTTACAAACAAAATTCAGTTTTATATAAATCAAATACATTGTGTTCATATACTTAGATAGATATTTAACTTCAAAATTTGATTTTAAATCAAACTATAAGATACTGAAGTCGATTTGTAAAAATACGCATTTAAAGTAACCTACACAATAAAGGAAGAGGTGAAAATTGATAATATTTCCTGGTCAACAATGAATGCGGATGATCTTACCTCGGTCAAAGGTTGGCACATCTGAAAATATGTCAAGAGTGAGAGCAGGTCATATAACCAGGAAACTGGCAACTTCCACCGAGTGATGAGCGTGAGGTATGGACGCGTGGTACAAAGCAGTTATCTATTCAACATTCGTTTGAACATTGATTCAGTAGTTACATTTTTGACAAGTTAACAAGTTCATAACAGATATGAATGACGTCATTATAGATATTGGTATGGAACATATTACAGACCGAAAGGAAGGAAAAAGAAACAATTATAATTTAAAAAAAAAATCTGTTCTCGGAAAGAAGTGTTCGCTTTGAAGTAGCCTGTAAATATTAAGTTTTTTTAATAAAAAATCAGTTAATTTAGAGCAAAGGGCAACTTAAATTTTAAGTAGGTATCACATAAAATAGAGATGTCAATCATGCCTCAACAAAGTACTGTCCGATGTTATAGGACCTAATAAATTAGTGGTTAATTTTGAAAAGTTTAGTAAAGTGCTTAATCTAAAAGCCAATCAAGTACAACTATAACCTTATGCTTGCTTAACATTTTTTGTTATCTTAAATGCACATTTTGTTATTCCAGAACAATAGAACAATCAGACAAACAGATATATACAAACTGCATTGTACATAGTTACATCAGATAAAATTATTATAAGTTTACATTAATTTACGATCAATCCGTCTATTTAATAAATTATTATTATCCAAAATGCGTTTATTGATTTCATCTGATGTAAAATTAAATACGACCATTGACTTTGACAAATTTAATGTACCTGAAGCCAAGTAAAATCTTATAAACAATGATTAGAGAGTAAACAAATTTGATTGGCATCATCAGTATACATTGAATTTTCATGTAATGCAGTCAATGTGAAACACGGAGCGCCGCGTAATGAGCTTATTGAAATGCAGTCGCACTGCTGTGTTGATACTGAACCGAAATGAATATGTGATAGTAACACTAATTTAACATAGGAATGTATCATATTCACTTTCATCATCATAATTAAAACTGAGTTATGAACCTCGATTTTTCTAATTACGACAAATAGGTTGAGTAACGTTTTAATAATCACCAACTTTGGTTTCTTTATAACTCTATGCTTTACTTTGTGAGGTTCCTCAATTTAAAACATTTTTTTTTATTTTTCTATGATGCAAATCTATGTGATGTAAGCCAATTATGCCATAGAAGCACATTTAAGTGTAGTTGGCGTAACAGGCGATGCCCTACGATATCTGAAGGCTGTTTGTAATTGATTTAAGGATTCATTGCGATTGTGAAACCGTTTGAAAATACAGGTGTATGTCTTTTTGTTTCGATATAATTCAGAATCCAATCAGATTTACATCTGCTTTACCTAATATACCCATTTCCGCAACGCTCCATGCCGTATGGTCTCGCGAATGCCCCGCGAATGTTCCCCATGGTCCCCGAATGATGGCGCGTGACGTACCGGGCGTGGGGGGAGTGCTACCTCGGCTGGGGAGCGCTGGCGCAGCGGAGGGCGGGCGGTAGCGTGCACGGCCGGGGCCCGAGCGTACCGACTCCAACTTCACTGGCGACGGAATGAACCCGATGTCCGCGTCCTCCTTTACTAGCCGACCGATCCACCAGTTGTTATCGTACTTCTCCTGAAAACCATTGATCATTATCAGATTATAATATGTATTGATAAGTTAATACGGATTTGATGTATGCAGCATATTGTTACCTTGATGTGCAGGAAGTCGCGCACCTCGAAGGAGATGGCGCTACCGTGCACAGGAGAGTCGTCGTCCAGCGAGCCATCGTACGCTACGTTCGTTCGCACCGCAAACGCTACCGGCTTGGACTGCACACATATAGACAAAAGGTTAACACGCACTCGTCAACTCCTTGCCCACTTGGCAGCAATCATGTTTGTTTCGGTTAGACGAGGAGTGGACAAATGTTCGTTAACCTTAATACACCACTAGAACATTGATGCAGGTTAAATCTCAGAAATCTTATTTCACAGAAGGACGGACGATGGTGCATTGAACTTATTAGAAAAATAATCTGGTAAGCATAATAAGCCTGTTACAACGTTTGGCGCCCTGTATAATTCTGATAATCTATTTTCGTATTATCTCGTACAAGACTAGTTTAAATGCCATTAACCAAATGCCTAAACAGTTTACGATACAAAGCCACATACCACATGAGTAACGACTTCCGGTCGCATTTGACTGACTCGCAACCTCAGAGAAATTTCATTCGATGTTATAAATTTGGACAGTAGTAGTAGTAAGCAAGTATGTTTGTTTTACAATTTCACAGTTCTGACGAATATGATAAATGAAGGCGTAAAATATTATAGTATAATTATAAAACTTATACAATTCCACTCATTATCTCCGAATCAAATATTTTTTGTAAAGCAATGAAATCTTGGTGTCTGTTTATTTTATTATTTGTATCTGAAAACTATTCGGTACATTGGGTTGTTACGTCTACTAATAAACTTTTTTTATCAGATGCTGATGATCAAAAAGGTTATAGTACTTTACCGCAACACGGTACTAACACAGCATAGCTTTACCCTGACAGCGTACAGTCGCGGTCCACGAGTTGAGGCGGTTTCGGGTATGTGCAGAACTGTACATTGGTAATGCATTATAACCTTAATGATGATGATAGTGGTGCTCACCCTTGCCTTGTCGAGCTGTGAGAGGGCCTGCGCTTCCTTCTCACGGCGCAGCGCCTCCTTGTCCTCGTCCAGCGACAGCTCCGACGACGGCTGCGAGTAGTTGGAATCCGCCGAGCCCTGTAGTGTATACAGCCAACAATTCAAACTAGTACGGGGACTGCGGCAAGATTACAGCGCGTCTCAGATAAGAATTTGCTTTATAATAAGAAGATATTTGATCGATGGATCAAATATAATTATAGATCTATACCAAAAATATGTGCGACATTTTTTTGAAATAGAACATTCAGATTTGTTATTGCGATACATTCTTATTTGAAACGTACTGTAAACAAACACAATGTAGATGACAAGATTTTACGAAAGTATTTAACTTAGTTAAGGCTGGCTTGCTCGGTCTAAAACATTCCAAATGACAGATTTCTCCTTTAACTAATATCCGTTGTGTATTGTAACTTTGGTTTGCATGTCCACTTTCCATCGCGTTCAGTTTATAAATGAATGAGTATTTCTGAACTTTTCTTATGATCTTTTTATTATCGCTGTGACTACATACTACTGCAGAAACATTTGATTATGTATATTACGTCACATTTGCAACACACGCACGTAGAGAGCCAACTCTGTCAGAATACTATATAGAACAGTTTCGTTTTTGGCTTCAAAATTAATTATAAATAGTAGCTTTATCATTTAGTTTAACAATAAGTTAATTACACGTGGTCATTATTTATTTACAGTAAATAATCGATACAGTAGGGTCAGCAATGGATTGTGGAATTGGCAGCTGTCTATACTGCGCGCGCAACTATGCGACAATACAATGCAGTTTAACATCTTTAAATAAAATTTCGTTTACAATACGATTAATTTACTTCATCTGGTAATGCTCAGGTAAGTACTTAGTTACTAAAACCGTGACATATTCTAGATTGTAGATTGTAGGCGTAGATATATGGAACTTGAAAGACCAACTACAATACGTTAACTTAGTACAAGTTATGATTTCTCTTAGAGCCATTCTCTGAGCAATAAACGGCTTGCCTGTTCATAATCTTACCAAACTATAATCTATATATATAATGAAGAATAGATCACAGAGATTAATTTCTAAGCATTAAAATTGTGATAACGTAATCGTAGCTCCTCGTATTACCAAGGTATGTTTACGTTGTCGTTTACACAAGCTGCTTTAAATTTAGTGCGAAATATTCATTTTCATCATTTTAATGAATTTAGTTAAATGTTATGCGTTATAAGTCACTAGTAAGAAAAATTGTCGCGTGTTCGTGATGACGTCATCACTAGGCTGCGCTAGTTGTCTTTGTAAACGTAAAAGCATTGAGTCGTAATCAAAAGCGAACATGGAAATTAACTTGATAATTTGAAAGTGTAGTTTCGTTTCTTTGTACATCTAGGTTACCACATCATTTTTATTTAAAAAAGTATTGAAACAAAGCTTAATGAGGAGAAGAGATGTGTCAAATCAAGTGAATTATCACTCAAGACATTTAGAAAATGTATAAATAAAAAAAGAGATTCAAAACAGTTTTTTAATGAAACAAAGAAGCGTTAGTGAGCATAACAGAACAAAAGTCTTACCAAAGGTTTGTAGTGTGTCATTTGTCGATGTCGGCGTGGCGTACCCACTGCATGCAAGCAACACGGACATACAAGTCAGACAACATGCTGTTCAATGTAAACACATTTGCGCATAACATCCACGAATGCACGGGACAGCAGTGCAAGTGTTAACGTAAATACAAAGAAAATATAATAAATATTAAAAACTGTAAATAATTATTGTATTAATACACATGCAAGTATAGATTAACACGACTTATTTATATTGTGGAAATTAAATTTATTAAAAAATAAAATATAATTTTTTTATGAAAAGGAAAACGTTATTTTTTTATTACCAGTCGTAATAATCTATAGATATAAAAGTAAAATAATTATTATAATATTAACAATAAAAGAAATTGTTAGTAGGTAAATATAAAGTTTAGTGAATTAATGATTACGTAAACAATTAAAGTGATGTACAGATGAAATGCGTAATATAAATGCATAAAATATAACATTACTAGCAAATAAAACATACTAATATAATGGTAAATTAATCAGCTAAAAGAAATTCTAAATGAAACGAACATTTTAAAAGCTCACCTCAGCGACGGCAATTAGTTAATAAAAAAAAATTAAACTGACTGTTATACTCGTATCCATTTTGTTATAAAAAAATAAATTTGACAAGAAGTTTTTAATTAAACGTCAAAAAACCCGCCAATTATTAAGTGACAGATTATATTTACACCATAGACACAGAATTTACTTTTTCAGTAAAAATTTGCTTAAATTCCTATTATAATTTTTGTAATCTTAATACTTAAAAAATGTATGCATAAATGAAATTATATTCAGTATTGACTACAGAACGAATTTAATATAAGGAAGCCAGTGTTGGTCTATTCCATTCACTCTCGTTCGCAGTGAACGATTGATTACAATGTTTGAGTGCGACTGATGCGACCTCGTGTTTCGGCAGACGGGTGCGGATCGAAGCCGTGACGTCACCCACCCTCAACCCCCAACCCCCTGATCTCATAAACCCCCTGCATATTTTACGCCCTACACCGAGGTATTTCGGTTATTATTGGCCCCAAATGTCTTGAGTTCCGAAACGATTCCATCATGCTGTAAAAACTTCTTTTCCGTGCTCCTTGAACTTAATTGGTGCTTATGTCGTTCAACTATATTGACTATTTTATTGATGTAACCGTTTAGAGAAAATGTATAACAACGGTTTGGGAAACATTTTCCGTTTACCTAAACATATAGCAGCCGGTTTACCCAATTAGGAGTAGAATTTAAGGGACCTCTTGAAAAACCTTTGCGAACTCTATTACGACTACAGTTTAAATGGCCAGTTATGTTCTTAACTAACTTAAAATATGATCGACTTATTGTAGCAATAACAGGCCGCGACTTCGAGCGCGGAATTAAAAAAAAATATCTAGTGATAAATATAGTCTATGCAACCCAGAGATAGTTAAGCTTCCCAAAAGTGAAAGAATTTTTCAAATCGGTTCAGTAATTTTGAAGAATATACAGTGCAGGAAAACTAAATCTTTCCTCTTTATAATTTTACTGTCTGTTTTTATTAAAAAAAACCTTAATAAGTAGTAAATGTGTTCTTCCAGACTATGTTCTACATATACCAAATTTCATCAGATCTGTTGAGTTGTTGCGGAGAGACTTACTGTATCCATCCATCCACCCATTCATCTATCTAAACTATTTTTTTAATTTCGATGACGTCACAGGTGTATGCCTGAATAATGTACATAATAATTCATGTCATTGATTTATACAAAAGACTTATAAATACAGAAAAATGTCTTTGCTACTAAAAAATGTAAGGGCGGCGGTGAGTGCTACCACGCGGGTCTCATGTTATCGTGTCCGTGTAGTAATCATTTATGCTTTCTGCTCGATAACCTTGGGAAGATTTATTGCACAAGCAAAATGTTTATGTCGATATCACAAACGAACGGCTATTTCTGAACGAACGTTTTCAATTCGGACGCGATGTGTGTTGATGCATACCGAACATCGGAATTCATATAACATTAATATTTTGATTGAACTATCGTATTTCCCTTTAGCTATTTTACAGAACACAAGCGCAAGTTCCCTTTGGCACAAGAAATGTAAACGAAATGATTACGAGAAACAAGAAATAAAAAAGTGTCGGATTATTAATCACAATTAAGTTCATGCGTAATAATATTAGTAAGATATATTGTGGCCATTTTTAGATTAGAAAATAATAAACTATTTAATTTAAAATAACATAAGTACTGCATGTACTATGTCATTATGTTGTTCTGTTCTTTTATAAAGAAGTTCATTTTGTTTTTATAACAATCGATTGAAAAAAGAAGCCTTATCAAGTACACACGCAATTCATTTAACTTATTACAAGGTTAATTATATTTTAAAACAAACATGAAGAGATTCCATCAACACGCTTGCTATAAACAATTAAACTTAGTCATAGTTTACAAAGTCCGTGACAGATTTAGTATGTGCGAATTTTATTAGTTTGCACGAAGATATTTTGCCGGATCTTTGCCGAAGTCTGGCTTTCGTTAGCGTTAATGCGTTTCTGATGGTTATAGCTTACTACTGAAATCACGTTTGATCTAATATAGCCTGTACATTGTTACATTTTAAATTCTTTAGCGAATTCACTCAATCTTTTCGATAAAATCAAAAAAATAAAATAGTGTACTATAAGAATTTTATACATAATCAATGAAATTACTGCGTGATTGTTCTATGAACTCCAACAATTTCTTTTAAAATCAAGTTGGATTCATGTCTCATTACGGTTAATTATTGAAAGTTTAGACTTAATAAGTATTTTAAGTACATAGCTTGAGTAATGAAGATTCAATGTTTCTAGCAGAAATAAAAACATAAACACCTCCAGTGATCCAATTTTTGGAAAGCAAAGACAACTGTCTGGCCGCGCAACGCACACGTACGAACAACTGGAAATAGAACATATTTCTACATATCTCTCCTTAAAATAATGATTTTCATTATAACTTCAAGACTTCAAACAATCTTATTTTTTCCTATAAACTTGTACTTTTAATTTATATGTTTTTGTCTTAAATATGTTTGCATAAAATGATAAATAATATTAAGTAATTTGTTTTTAGCATTTACTAAATACATGGTTTTTATTGAATAAATGAATTAAGTAAATATTAAAACGTACCTTCTAGAATTTAAATTACAAATTAGTTTTTGCTCTTACTGATTTCAGTCGTAAGAAGTTTCAATTAATATTATACCTAGAAACACATATAAAAAATATATTTAAGGTGGTAACCCTAAACAATAAAAAAATCAAAAGACGCATCTGACTGAGGCTCTAATCTCTCACAAAGAAACTTGCACACATACAAAACCACATACATAATAAACAAACAACAACATTACCCTCTTGTCAATTGGGTACAAAATATTACATCTTACCTATTAAATGTATCACGTAAAAGCAAACAGTAAACATTGCTAAACAAATTACATCCTAAAAAGCTTTGCATTAACTTTGCGATTATTTTGATAAACTCGACTTCATAACTGACACATTTTATTAACAACATTCCCTTTGATCAAACGCAACGAGTCCCTACGATATTTTATGTAGACGTATCAAATCGAAACAATTAAGTTGTGTTGTCGCACCTGCGTGAACAACTTGTTGTACCCGTGGCCTTGGTTGTTGTAGCCCATCATGTTACGGCATGGTGGCAGCTGGTGGCCGCTCTGGACCACCAGGGGGATCGCGTCCGGGTCGGCCGTGGTGGCCACGCTACACAACTAGGGGTGTGCCGTCTGGTGCGGCCGCTGTAGTTACAGTGCACCGCCAGGGGACTGACGTGGCCGCGGTGGTCACACTCTGACACTACGTGGCCGGCCGCGGTGGCCACTTTGATCACTGTATGGATGGCGACGTTGGCCTCGGTGGCCGGTGGACGGCCAGGGAAGGCGTCGGTATCGGCGAGGTGGCCGCGCGGCGTGGTGCGGGCTGGCCGGCGGCCGCGCGCTCACAAAGCCGATTCCGACCGACATGACCGCACTCCCCGCTTCGCCTTGCTATCGTATGTACACGTAGGGCTGCCACTCGCGTGATATCAACACGAGTAAATAATATCATTCATAGTACATACTTATGTAGTATAATATATATACTTCTGTTTTGGTAATGTGTAGTTTGATAATTTATAATTTGAGTGTCTATATCTACAATGGTTTGTGTCAATTCTCATTAAAGTGTATTTGTAGCAGTTCACTCTTATTAAGCGTCTTTTCATGTATTTGCGATTTCTTGTTTATATACCTATTATTCCTTTTAAAATAATGGCAATAAAAGTCATCTAGAGAGCTTTTGAGATTTAACTCAAATTTACTACGAGGCGGCAGCCCTAGGTACGCGAGTCCTGGCGCCCCGCCGCCCGCCCTCCGCCCGACGGTGAATGAGCTGCGCGCGCAACACGCACCCCGCGTCCCGCGTCCCGCACCCCGCACTACTATAAACACAGTCGATTGTGTCCAAGTTGATGTTTGTCTACATGTTTCTACATCCGTACTCACATATTATATACATGTTTATAAAAAATAAATATATAACAATGTGGTTATTGTGAAAATGCGTTCATTGTCCTAGCCTACGAAGCCGTTTAACAATGAGCTCTTCGATTAACCATCTCGAATTAAATTTCTATACAAACAAAGGCCAAATAAAGTGATTATACTCGTATATTGAGATCTTAAGGAGTTTGTAGGTATGACAATAAATGACGCAACACATTACAATATTATTAAACTAAGTAATAAATGAGTTGACATGTCGCTCAGCACCGGGTACAAGCAGACTTTTTAACTACAATACTCTGCTGTGAGTATTCTACATGGAAAAACATTTAACAACTTTGTCAGCTACTTGTGTATAAAACAAATTTTGATAAAATAGTCACTTTTATTCTGCTAGAATGTTATCAAACTGCTACGCTGTAGCATTAAGTCGGATATAACCGTAGCATTG
Organism: Papilio xuthus; assembly: GCF_000836235.2. NCBI lineage: Eukaryota > Metazoa > Arthropoda > Insecta > Lepidoptera > Papilionidae > Papilio > Papilio xuthus. The sequence goes on along the minus strand of NW_013532897.1, from coordinate 876,964 downwards.
TTGCTACATCTTTGCAACGATACCTTTGATTGACTTTTATTTTAGAAACTGAATTTAAAGAAAGCTAATACCCTGCTAATGCTACCTATAATTGAAGAATCATAGCAATATTGTCGAAAAGACAGGAAAGAAAATTAAAATGATTGTCATATGTATCGTTCACAAATATATACATAGATTGACTAAATTTACTATATTCATCATCATCATCATCAGCTCACTATACGTCCCCACCGAGGGGCTCGGAGCCTACCCTAAGTTAAGGGTATTTACTATACTAACAATTGGTATTATTTCTTTTGGAAACAAGTAATGTTTTTATTATATTTATGTTGCGTTATGTAAAAACTAAGACAAAGTTAACTTCAATCGATGACCGCTTCGCTTAGCAAAAGTTCATAATTGCCTACAACACGCCACACCAACTTAATCATTTATTTCAACCGAACCATTAAAGCATCGTGACAAACGTATTATCGACTTTATTGCAGTCACATAAGATTTATATTCGTGTTTCGGTTAAAATTGACTAATGAACTTGAGAAAAAATAGAAAAAGGGACTTAAATGCTTAGAAAATAAGAGCGTCGTTTAGTTGTTGGGTACGTTGCGATTGAATGTGCAATGTAAGCTAATATTTCATGCGGGTAAAGGAAATTGTACTTAATAACTATTGTTTTAAGGTTTAATATTGCGATGTGATCGTGCGCATGCGCGGATGATGGATCGATGGTCGGCGCCGCGACGGCGACGTCGACGTAGTTGACCCACTTGTCGGTGCGGCGACGGTATGGCTACGGTGCGGAAACGGTGCGCCAACGGTGCGACGGCGGAGCGATGGACGCAGAAAGCATTGATACATCATACACGCAGGCATTGTCATAGAAGTGATAGATAAAATCGACACATAGTTGTCAAGCAATAGTTTCATTTCTTTGCAATGCTCTGCCACCAAGACACTACTTATTTATCATTTAATGAGTAATGATGTCTGTATGTGTTGTTTATAATAACCTGTCATAGTCTACATTAAAGAAAATAATAAATCCGTACAGATATTGGACCGGGACTTTAAGTTAATAGACACACGCAAAGTTACCTTATAGTTAAATCACGAAATTGTAACAACTAATCAACTACTTATTTTATTTAGATCGTTACGACAGTATCACTGTACACTCATCCTTATCTCATCTGTACCGTGTGTATTGAGTCATTTCCTGCGTTAAATCAACACATCTTCCAATTGAGGTTGGTGTTCCTATAATTGACAAATTTATCTGCCTCGCTTTCATTTCACTTGACGGTCAATGTTCGTTTGGGGCTAGGAACTATGTTATTTATAGGGCTCCGACATCTTACTAATATTATAAAGGCAAAGGTTTTGATGTATGGATGGATGTTTATTGGAAAGTATCTCCAGAACGGCTGCAAGGATCTCGCTGAATTAGACTTTGATGACATACTCTTGAACATCACATAGGCTACTAATTAAGTTTTTTTAAATATTAACGCGCGGACAGAGTCGCTGGCGATAGCTAGTTAATCGTAAATGTTCTTTAATCGTATTGGTTCAACTTTTATTTAAATAAAATTGGAATTTTAAATTACGATCTTATTGAAATTATAATTTTGTGACTAAGTGTCTTTAAATTTTCTCGTATGTGAATCGACACATGTGCTATTCCCGTCAGATCCGGCATGAGTTCCGGAGTCGGAATGGCGCATGACTCAGTGACCAGCGGACTGTGACCTCAGATGCCGCGTGATGACCAATTCGAGGTTGCCGGGTCACAGCTCCTTTCATACTGGTCTACTATTTATTTACTATTTTAAAAATGCAAACTTTACTCCATATTTTAATGAATAAAATGCATTTCATGTGTTACTTGAAACATCTCAAAACAACTGAAAATATTTTAACACGAGTACAATCATAGATATATTTTAATTTACAGATGGAATTATTCATACCAGTTTGTCGTTTAATAGAGATTCCATTTTCAAAACGACTTTTTGTAATGAAAACACTGAGGTCATTTACCAGACCAAAAAGGTTCCACAAGCCTTTTTTTCGTCTCACTTTTGTGCTACGGATTTAATATCTATAAAATCTATTGTAACAAACAAAATGAGCAGTGCGCATCAGCTCCATCCAACGATGGCATCAATTAGGTATAATGCAGCTAAACAAAATCTTCAGCTTGATAACATAAGATGTTATACGGCGAAGCATAATTATTATAGATTAATAACGCGTTACAGAAAATCTGACCTGTGCATTATTTTCAAATATCATGGATATGGAAGAACAAACAGGTGTGTTGTGATCGTACAAACATATTAACTGACTTAGATCTATTGGTACGGCGATTATTGAATGAATTCCACCTACCTAGCTGGTTATCGATGACTTAAACACACAATAATTGAAGACTGAGAAACCACTACTATCGTATTTGGTAATTTTACTAAATAAAAACCCTTAAAAAATAATTAAGTTTCACTTTTTGTCGTAAAGATTAGTATGAAAAAGGTTATGATACGTCACGAACATCTGTTCCAGTATAGCAAACATCTATACAAGAGGGGCGCGGGGTGAGCGGGAATAGCGTAGGGGGCATGCGAGGGGAGTGGGGGGCAACACATAGCACACGCACCCGTCTCCGTCCCAGGGCGTAGCGCTGCCGCTTGAAGCGATCCATGGCGAGGTGGTGAGCCTTCGTCATAATATCCGCATGTCACAGTGTAGGTGATCACAAGTAGAACAATTCCACGACACTAACAATTCATTATTGTATGGTTTTTGGTTATAAAACGTCCGATGCGAGTACTGTGCGCGCGGGCACTCGCTGCGCGCTAAAAATACGGCGCGACTCCGGCTTGGCAGCGCGCGAGATGCGTTCAGCCACTTGTCGTTAGATATACATTGCTGACTACCCTACATTGATGCATTTTATTGTAAATATAAAAATATAAACATAAAAAAATACCAAAATTATAATCATTATCTCTACCTGTGCTTCATCCAACCATAGAATATGAAAAATGTTTTCGTTATCCATCTACAAGGATGATAATTATAGAATTATATGAAAAGAAATCACACAACAATATTTATATGATGGAAGTCGTTTGAACGTTTAGACAATACTGTTATAACTAAAGTAATAAAATTGAAATTAATATTTAATATAAAATACAACAAACAAAATAATCAATGTATTACAAACAATTCGATTATTACTATTCAAATAATAAACTTTCACGCTATCAGGGTATGGTTCATCAATGATCTATTTACTGTAATTATGATCCTTATTGGCTTCACAAAAGGTTCAAATTGCACAAATGAGGTTATGTCAAATATGATGGCAAAGCCAACGGTTCCGGCTAGGCCGACGCTGACATTGATCTGTCACACTCGGTTGCCAACTGCAGAACTATTGTCTAATTATTCATTAAGAAATTCACAAAAATTAACGTTTTTATTTGAATATTACTTTTTTCTATGTTTAAATTTGCAATTTTATTATTGCAAAGTTAGTTTTTTACTTTACTTGTAAAATCGAATTAACAATTTTTGAAATTCGTGTTTCTTTTTCAGCGCTTTAAAAAGCCCGCCATCTATGAGAAGTTAAGGAAACTACTAGCAAAGTTTGAAAAGTTTTCCAAAGAGTTTACGTTCGCTCCAATAGAGGGCACTATTACTTTTTAACTATACTAAAAAAATTGCAGCTCCCTTTTTTTTACTTTTTACCTCTAAAATGTATTTAGGATCAATTTTAACAATAGTAAGTAACTTTTCTTCAGAGCTAATGTACTAATTTAAAAATACCTAAGGTACTAAGTTTTGTAAATTAATAAGAGTTTTCGTATTTGAATTCAATAAAAAAATATATGTACTTAATTTTTCTTTTTGAATTATAAAACAATCCATGCATACTACCTACCTATAATCTATGGCCATTAATACAGCATGTTTACACTATTACGAAATTATTTTTTAAAGTTCATAACAAAGATCTCTCAACGACTATGCGTTTTTTTTCATCCAGGCAGTTGTTTACGCGCGTTTAACTGTGTCACATATTTCCGCTTGTCACCTACTGCTCCAGTTATTTTGCTACACTTTCAGTTTCCCTATGTTATTTATTTGTTAACGTACGAACTGGCGTGTTTCACATTGTGCAAAGGTTTCAACGCATCTTACTATTCGGCAAACTGCCAAATGTGCCAAACATTAGAACCACAAAACAATGGTATAACATTTCAGCTACTAGCTATTAAAATTAACCGCCAACAGTTATGTCTGTTTGTAATTTTAAATTGTAAGGATAATAATATCCAAAGTGTTGTTTATGCAAACGAGAAAACGTAGAAATTTATGCGTTGAGATTTACCAACTAATATACTTTTAATAACATTACAATAATAAATAGGTACGATCTTAATGATAAAAGTCTTCGGTCTTTGATAGTTCTATCTACTTGACCTTTTATATTTTTTCTATAGCGATATACCCTGTGTAGGGATAGCAGCGCACATTACACGATAATTATTTTGGTTCTTATTCAGTGTTGTTAAATTCTGCTTTAAAAACTGTTTGATGAACTGGTGGATACCTATTACAATCTTTTTAATTATATTTTAATTTATCAATATAGACAAGTCGAGACGAGAGGTATTTTTGTATGTAGGTATGTAGCGATGACGGAGCTCGTGTGTGTAGTTTAACAAGTCAACGAGTTACGAATACACGTAGCGCAAATTCGAACGAAACAATTATGAATGAAATATCGTCGCTGTAGCGTGTAATTACCTGGCAAGTGTCCAGAGCGTCGTGTCGTGTTGTATCGTAGACTCGAATATTCGTCTTTGTAAAATGTAAATTAAATAAATTATTTTTGTTTCCTCCGGTTCGTTTCCGCGCAAGCAAGCTACGAGAGCGAGGAGTCGAGTTCGTAATTGAGTTTCGTAGAATTTTGTTTTAGTTTCGACAATCGCTACTAGATGGCGCTAATCGGAACGACATCGACATGAAACTCGTTGCGCTTGAAAGTTGAACGTTTATTTACTATATTGGGAAAAAAATATTATATATATTACAAAAGATTTAGTAGATCTTACGAAAGATCAACAATTACAATAATCGCAAAGCGAAGACTACAGTAGATCAAGGATACGGTGTTGTTTAAATTGAAAACATCAACACTGCAGCATTATTAACATCAGGTTTCCTACGATATTCTCTGGTATTTTTCACCAATCTTTTTTTTAGTCTGAAAGGCAAAGGTTCTATATAAATATATAGGACCATCAAAGAGTTCATATACGTAATTCTGCACGCAACAACGGAACTTAATGCATTATTAAAACTTTTCTTAACACGAATTTTATAACTCTATAACATAGACTGTCCTATTACCTAGAATACGAATCAGTCGTAATATTATTATACATTGATAGGTCTCGGTTACAAAGATGGAGCTGTTTTAGCTTTATTTAAAAGGACATAATCCTAAATATCTATCTGTATGTCTTGTCTTGCATTAGACATCTATAATGAGATATTCAACATGTATAGGACATTAAGGCATCTCCACACGAGCGAGCGGACGTGGACGAGTTGTTCCTTTTGCCGCGCAATTACTGCCCTGAAATAGAGACACGAGACACGAGCGGGCGGAGTCGTTCACCCGACGACATATTTGGTTAACTGCGCCCGCTTTAGACTTCATCTGAGTGCAACTTACATTTTGATTCCCGATTTTGTATTTATCTAACACTAGCTGTCGCCCGCGAATCCGTCTGCGCGGAATTATAAAAACATAATTAGCAGCCTATGTGTTCTTCCACACTATGATCAACATCTATACTAAATTTCGGCGAGATCCATGCATCCGTTCTGGAGGTACCTTCAAACAACAACATAGCTCACGCCCGTAACCCAGAGGGGTAGGTAAGCTCGGATCTCGATTCGGTGCGGTGCTTACAACTTTCTCGCTTTCCCAAATACGGTTGCTGAGTTTTAAGAAATCGAAAAACGACTCTATCATACGCGAACATTACATTTTTCCTAAATAAAGTGTAGCGTGAGTGTTACCAACAAGTATTATTATATAAAGTAAATAATTATATTTGAGGTACATTATCATGACGATCCTTTCTTAGTCTATTTAAGAAACGTCAATTGGTGGTATCTATGAAACTACGAACAACAGAAGCTCTGAAATAAATACGAAACCTAATATCAAATTATCAAAAATCTCTTTTACTGAGCCTTTCATCAACCTATAAATTACATAAATAGTTGTGACTTCTTATCCTATACAAGCGACAGGTGCAAGTTGTCTGAAATATTTTGAACGTGTTTTGGGGAAAGGAAAATTGAGCATTGGTCGGTCAGGGCGGGCGGAGGCAGCCAGGGGGAGGTAGCGCGGAGCGGAGAGGGCGGCTCTCTCAGCAAATAAGTGAAACCTCACGCTTACCGGAGTGCATGCACAATGATTAGAGGACACAAAGAAGCGCAAATAGGTACAGTGTTGTAAATTGTGCTGTTTTTTGTAAGCACCGGACAATTTGAGCTGACAACAATTATTGTATAAAAAGTTTTCACCATAGTTATCGTCACTCCGTTCTTTTTGAACCAATGGGATAGAAATCTAAAGTGTCTTTCGAAAACAAGAGGAAATTTTAACAAATTACCTGAACATATCTATTATAAGCAGTTTTTGCAATTTATCATTGTATCCAAAGTTTAATACCTACGCGCACCAATCTTCTCGGCCCACTACTCTATGTTGAGGGCGGCGCGACACGGGACACGGGGGCCCTCTCTCTATTTCCGTCCGTCGCTGCAATAACAGTACCGATGGTATTTTTATTGCGCGCCTCCGTTTTATTTCAGTTACAATTTGACAAAATAAAAATAAGAAGGGCCGCGCGACGGACGTAATATGACACTGCGTTAGGGATGTGCTGCTTATCACGCACAGGAAAAATTATCGATAAAATTAATTCTAACAAAAATTGTCTTGGAAATTTCGGGGACTTAGAATAAGAATTTTTATTGATGTAGGGGAAGAAGCAATTAATAAAAAAAAATTCCTTCCTATTTTGTAAATGAAAATGCTTTTAAAATGGACATATAACTTATGAGTTTTACAAAAAAAAAAACGATTATTTTCCTAAACATATTACATTAGACGAGTATCGATAAAATACTTAAAACACATCACTTTTCCTTCTGAGAGCCCTAAAATAAAGATAAACAAGCGCCATTACATTGAAGGATCAGTAAGGAGCGATAGATGTGCCTTGGCTGGTAAAGGCTCAATGTATTAGGCTATCGGATGAATCTCTACCATAATGAGAGTGCGTTCACCTTTGAGTTGAAAATGCACTGCGTTTCGGGAATAGATGTCGCGGCAATCGTTTCCGTGTTCATTAGACGACACGCGTCGCTTTCAAGTGGAAAAAGTAACACGATTCACTTGTCTAAGTGTGCTCCGAGATTTGGTGGTGTATTAATACATGTTCATGTAAGGATATTATGTAGATTTCGCTTATAATTAGATATTGACAACAGAGATCAAGAACTTGTCTTACTGAGAAAGATTGGCTACAATAATTATAAGTGTCGTTAAGGTTTTATTAAACAGCAAACTTTTAAAATTTCATTTGATTTAAGGAGGTTTTTTAATATTCTGACTCTATTATCGATGGTTATAGTTAACGGTACTTCTCTTTCAATGTAACTTCGTTCTATAACTTGTAATTATATCGAGGAAATGACTTCCAAGTTACGCCTCCCCGCAGACATTGCGTGTCCCGGGCGGTACACGCGAATCGAAACTAAAAGTAGTGCTCCGTCACCATTACCGGGTGTCATCGGCGGCTTATAAACGCTTGTGAATCAAGGGTGGAATGTATCGCGTGACGCGGTACATAGCAGCCGAAGTTCGCGGAGTAAGTTTTGAGAGACAGGTGTGAAATTTATGTGCGCAGGCAGAGTCGCGTGCGGTGCGATGTTATCTAAATAAAGCCGAAGCCGCGCACTTTATTGCGAACATAAATGTTAATTCTACGACGTCTAAGTGTCGCGGACGAGGTCGTCGTGTTGGATCGCTTATTCGCTATAAGTTTTCGATTGTTATATTTGTCACATCTTGCCAACATTTTGGGTATTTCTTGTTTGCTTTTTACTGTTTCAATAATCCTAAAGTAATAGGAAAGGAGTAGAGTAGGCAAAATTAAAAAAAGGCATTGCGTTTAACTTTGTAATCCAATGACAAGGTTATATTATAGAGTTTCTTCCAAATGTAATAGAGCTTAGTGTTAATAGTCAACGAGAACTAGCAGTACAACATGACCATGATTATATTATTATCGCGAGTAAGAAGAAGAAGAAATTTAAAAGAATACTTTAACAATATAGATCATTTTCTCAAAGTAGAGAAGTTAATTACGAAGTTAGATTGCTCTGGACGATTCCGTCCTAGTTGACGATTATTCGCAAAGAAGGTGTTCAAATACAGTGATAGAATTAATCAAAACAACATTTGATGTGCTATAAAAGGTGAGAGTAATATCGCGCGGTACCACGTGCTCGTAAAAAGCGCGGGAGTTAGTGCGACACGCACTTTGCCGTGCTGCGTTCTAGTGTTAGCGGCTACTTGCCTCGCGACTGGCAAGTACGCAATCAGTATAAAATAAGACTATTCGTAATTTAGTTCGATAATTTAAAAGATTTTTGTGTTACTGTCATTAAATTTGTGTGGATGTATTGTATAATATATGAATTTCCGTAGTACATTTTCACAAAAAATTATAGACTTTTAAATAGTTTTATAATAAAGAGATAAATTAAGCATTTATAAAAACAAGAGGTTCTAAGTTAGCTTAATTTCTAGCAGTTTTTCTAATGATTTTGGATATCTCGTGCGAATAATGATTGGATATGCTAGAAAGTAAACAGGTGCGGAGAGCGCAGGGTGCGTACAGCGCGCCGGTGGCAAGTTGTGCAATTAACGCGACACGCGAGGCGCCGACGTCGCCGACCGCCCCCCACCCCACCTGCCCTTTACACGCCCGCCCTAGCGCGCTATGCCAAGTGTTGACGATATATCGTTAACGAATATAAAGATTTATCTAGATTTTGACTGTAATGTGTCGTAAGTCGCTTAGAAGTTGCTTTACTTTGTGAGTCAATTTTCTATCTTCTATCTATTTCTATGGATGGTTGGATGTGTGAAGGTATCTCCATAACGGCTGTACGGAACTTGATGAAACTTCGCATAGATGTAGAACGCAGTCTGGAAGAATACATAGGCTACTAATTAATTTTTTTTTATAATTCCGCGTGGACGGAGTCGCGGGCAACGGCTAGTAATTATATGAAATACTGAATTAATATTTGATTCGAAGCTTTGTAAGACGTAATAGTAATTTTTATTTATATTATTTAAGCATTTCCTAAATGGTTAAATTTTATAGTACGAAAGTAAAGTTCGTAGAAACAAAACTATTACTATTAAAGTAGCTGAACAGATCATGCTGGCCACTAGACAAACGGGAATTGAATGTCAATTCACGGAATGTTTCTAGTCACTTGATACCAAGTATGAATCTGTGTTCCTAATATAATTTCTGGGCACGTTGGCGCCACTGCGCCGGTGGGGAGAATTGTGTGCCAACTACTTATTAATAGAGTGATGTACTCATGATATGATTGTAACACTTTTATAACACTCCTACAGCTGCCTTGTACACATGTCAGTGTACAACACTTGTTTCAATTTTGTCTTGAGATTTTTTCGGATTTGATGAACATGTCATAACATAAACACTTTCTCCGACAGCTTAGGTCATTATAGAAGGAGTTAATTTGTGGCGTTACGAGTAATGCAACGCAAGTGAGTTTATTATCTCTGTTTTGTCAAAAATTATGACAGGGATAACGTTATGCTCCATACAGTGATTTTGATCCCTGAAACCAAAGATTAAAGGTTACTGTTTAAACCTTAGAAAGAAGGAAATGTAAACATAAGAATTACTTGCTAGAAGTAATCCTGTTACTTGTTTAGTTTATTCAAATGTATATTTAAAAGGTACTTCAAAAAACATCCTCGTCTCCATGTGAAGTTTGCGTGGAGATTAAAAGTTTAAAAAAAATATATTGTACCAAATATGGGGTATCACACCCAGTAAGTGACCACTTCGTAAAATTTATTGACTTTATGATTTCTATCATTGATTAAAAGCGGCCATGTTTTCAGAAGACTATAAATAGTGTGAACAGCGCAGTCCTACGTGATTCAGAGTCGCAGGCGCAGATTACCGCCCTCACAGAAATAAAACGCAAGTCGTCGCCGCGTACATAAGTGTAATTGTAAAAATAAATCTCAGACGCCGTCCGCCGTCCGCCGTCGCCGCGACCACTCGCCGACAGTAAACAAGACTAAGCAATGTATAACGATTAGATTTAAGATTAACGTGGGCTATGAATGTTATCATTATCAACTGCCGCGTAAAGATTTGCGCGTGAGCGGACTTTTACGATCAATATAGATCCCAATGCTACGTCTATGACGATTGTAGACATTTGCGTACATATTTTTTTATTAAATTCTTTTAGTAATTGCGGATATAAAATTTTACAATTCGATGAATGATTATTTATATACGAAAAATTTACAAAATGCTAACAACACTTTCGTAGGTAAAGTGTAACTTTATCACAAATTGGTCGATGCCGGTCAAATTCAAAGTACATGAAAATTACTTTCTCTTAATAAATGCAGTATTTTTTACATACGATGATTATACATCAAATTGAGAGAAGCAATATATTTACGAGACACAAAATTACTGGAAACATCTCTACATAGATAAATATTACATGTTTTCTAAAATCATTGTCGTTTAAGTATATATTCAATACGCGACAAAACACACCGGCGCCTCTAAAAATACGTAAAATCTAAAGCAATCTAAGACGAACGTATCACCGCGGAAAAGAGGAATAGTAAAAGTAAAAAGTGTAAATATATCGTTCAACAAACTCGTGAATAATCTCGGAGCACGGATAAAGTTCTATGGGGACATGGAGATACATCAATGTACGAAGATAAAGGGCGGCGAATACATTTCAGAGGAGGTATTTTACCAATGAAGAAGAAATGAAATATCCAGGCTTATATTTAAAAATAAATGGTAAATGTGAATTTATAGAAAGAATACGAGCAGTATTAAAACAAACGAATACCTAATGAAATGTCTTAAATGGGCTTCCATTAAGAGAGTTTCTTTTGTCAAGTAACAAGTCTGAATTTTTCATTTTATTTATCTGTGCTATTAAAAAACAGACCTCTTGAAAATGGCTGAATACAATTTAAGATCAAGGTTAGATACTTTTTGCATTTGCAGATTGTTTTGAGTAACGACGTTTGTTTCGTATGAACTAGCCCTATGTTCCTAAACGGAGAATTCTTAGTACATCCATGTCCGCGAGTGCATCCCACCCACACTCATTTAGTATTATTTTGGTTGGAGACGTCGCATTGCCACATCGCGGTGAAATATACGCGCCGTCTACTTACCGGCCTGTTTCTACAATTTATAAAGATTACTGACAACACAGCACTAGCAGTTGCCCAACATTCCGACGACAGTTGCCTCGCTACTTCGTTGTCCAACTTTACTGGATGTCGGTAATGGCTGTACTTACTATTTGATAATCTTAATAACATTCTTAATTGCATAATGTTGAGGCTATTGAACGTTATTTATGTTGAGATGAAGAGGAATGTCATTTAATTCTAGAATATACTCTTTTATTTGGTACCTGGTTCATTATTAATTGACGTTTCTTAGACTTTATCTGTGTAGACATGCAACTTTTAACTCACTAAGTACATATGTTATATCTCTAACAATATCGTTTCTCCGATGTACATATTTATGCCACATAACTCACACATATGTGAGAAATTTAATGATGCCTCTGGGCCAGAGTGGTTGACTGTGGCATTGTCACCCCTAATTAACGGTAAGCACCGAGCACCTCAGTAGGGACCTATAGTGAGGTGGCGATGAAGATAATTACGCCTGACCACAAACTAAACAGAGAGCAGGAATATAATATTATAATAAATACTCTACTAGAAAGTATATCAACTAAAATAGATATGTGCTTTCTGTATAAAGAAATCTGTAAGCCTTCGTTTTAGTGATATAGTATATCCTTATTCAAACTCTACACTCTACATGTGGAAAACAAAAAAAAATGCTAGTGTCACGTGCCTTGCGACGGAAGCGCATAATGTCCGCCCCCCTCCCGCGCCCCCCCGAGCACCACCAACTTAGTGAAGCTATTTCTAGTGGCGGAGACACTTCGTTTGTACTTCAATGTTCTTATATGAATCTACATCTCGTAGATATAATAAAGTTTTAGACCTGGCCTATTTAAAACATCCAATTTTTTTAGGACTGTAAAGAGCATATTTTTCGTTAAGAGAAAAAGTAATTGACTTCGCATTGCTATTTGTAATTCTCGTAATTTTGGTTGTCTGGATAATACTTGTTATAGATTGACTTTGTGGTGACAATAATATGACGATTTAATATAAAATTGAAGCAAAATCTGTGAAATATATAAATGTTTGGTTCCAATCGAATTTTGTTAAATATCTCATATTGATTTCAATATATTGCTACCAATAAAATAGTCTGATAGACAAACTAAATAATTTAAATCATAACTCTATTTTAAGTATTGGTGTCAATCTAAATCTGTTCAATTGGCCCACTGACATAAATAAACCCGGAGTCGATTGTATTAAAATCAGGTCACTGGTGCATTTGCAACTTGTTAAGTGACATGGTCTATATATGTCAACGCTATTAAAAACATTACAATTAATCTATAAAAAGGTTTTTACTTGTATAACCCAAATAGAAAACAGGAGTAATAATTAAGATATTCCTCAATTGATTATTGTAGCGTAAAAACTACTTAATAAACCCTTATACAGACTTCCAAGTGGTAAACATTTTTCTCGCGTGGTTTATTGATACCTCTAACGCATATAAACTCTATGGCTAAGCGTGGTGCGCGCGTCGCACGCGCAGCGCCGCGCCGCTCGGCCGGACGTGCCGCCGCCGCGTCTCCGCGTCCCGCCCCACATCTCACACTTTCGCGCTGATTCACGATGCCATTACTAAGTTCTTATCTGCTCCACTACCAGTTGTTTGCCCACTAAAGGGGTAGCTTAATGTAGATTTAATTAAAAAATCAACACTAAGGAGTTGCTTAGTAGATTAGTGTGGCATTAAATATGGTATATAAATTAAATTCCCTCACTTCTTTTACAGTTTGGAGCACGAGAGTAAAATTTCACAAATGTAAAATCTTTACTCACGAATGACGTCATTGATCATAATTCCAAAGGCAGTTGCAACATAATATTGAAAGAATTTTCGTTATTACAGCGCGGGCTTTCCGTGACGTGACATCCACGATGTGGCGACCCATCCGACTGCCTACGCTCCCTTCCACTGGGTACGTGCAGCGTCGCACGGATATGTTTGTATGTAATACAAAACATACGCCGGAGAAATTACGGATTTATAGAAAAAGGTCAAATGATCACATGTTTGATAATTACATACCGTAATTTACATCTACATAAAGGTGCGCACACACCAAGTGACGCGATTTATAAACATTTAACTATATAACTAACCAAAGTAATAGTTCATACTAGAAATCGTTCTTTTTTAATAAAATCACATAACAATTTGTCGGGACATAACAAAGTTAATTATTGAAATACTTACAAAATAAACAACGTCGCACAAACATCGTTATATTTTTATAAGAACACAAACTTTCTGCAAAGACGCCATTATAATATTATTTAGTATTGAATCAGTTTGTTATTAAAGCTATAATCGTTTGAAATTATTATCTAACTTTAGTCTACGGCGCAATAAAAAAAAATAGTATCAAAATCGCTTCCGCTTCGTTTATGTGCTCGCGGCGTGTAACTTATCTTACTCATTATTTAAACTCGCCCGATGAGTAAGGATCCGGATACAATTGACCATTAAACAATGTTTAATGTCGTTTTTTACACACTGAGTACTCGGTTAGTCACTTTGGCTTTGCAATCGAATAAAATTCTGTAATGACGAAACAATTATTTTTATTCATAAAAATATTGACATGAATCGGTTCGTCACACTTGCCCATAATTGTTTCGTGGACCTCACACGTTTTAATTTGTTGTTTAAACTTTCTTTTTTTTCACTACGAAATAATAACAATATTATTAAATGATTACAAACAAATATTAATTTAATTTATTAATTTGAATTAAAAAACTCATGATTGTTATGTACATATGTAAGTCATAATTTGCGAACCTTACTTTCGAATTAAAAAATATATTTTCCGCTCGTAATATTATAATGGCTAATATTTGATACGAATTTCACATAAAAGCGTTATTGATCTATGTAAATGACTGCCATAATCTATTCGAAGTAGAAACAGTTATCAAATATTTAAATGTTTAATTGGGCAGTAGCTAGAGGGCGCTGATCGCCCGATCTAAAGCCCCGCGTCGTCAAAACTGAATCAGGTTTGTGCTGGTATCGGCCATTAAATAATTTCTTTAATTATATCACGTCTAATTAAGCAGGTCGATATGTTTACGGCGAAAGTCATAAGCCACCGCCCACGCAGTGACCAAGGATATTTTGTTACCACGGATATGTGTTTTTCTAAACATAAATTAAATATAATTTATTTCGACTAACAACTAATTTATTGATAGACAAAGCATGGACAATTTCTTTTTATTTTAGTACGAGTATATCAGTCAGGTATTGTCCGTGCGATATTTAATATTTTACTTAAATTATAATAGCTTAAGTTCTGTTGTTAACAAGAATGTCTGTGTTAATAACAACATGAAAAATATAGAAACTGTAAAATAATTTATGTAAAAAAAACATACAGAGGAATTCATAACCTTTTAAAAATCGTTAAATAAGAGTGCAATGAGTTGGTGTATTTATATTATTTTCTTAGTGTACTGTGACAAAATAATTCGGTAGCTATATGTATCTTGTATTATGGCTACCCTGCTCTAGCCACAGTGGCTAGAAGGCCTACTGTCCAACCAGTCTTAATTAAAATAAATGAAAGCAATCAACGCGGCCGTCACAACCGGTACACCGCATAACAGTACCGCACCATTTAGTTGCTACTTCACTACCTAATAAATAACATTTTTATCTAATCTTTAATAGATCTCCGCGATTTTTTTTATTATAATTATTGTGACAAAACTTGGCTGTCTTGTAGCGCATAGTTTAAAAGTTTGATACTAGATGGCGTTAGATGTAGTATAATATTATTTTGCATTGTTGGTACGAATTCTGGCTTTTTAAGGAATATATCACAATTAAGTAATATGAAGGCACTAAATAGATACGAGATTCAAGAAAAGTATTGGCCGTTTTGTCATGAAACTATTTCTGTACCTTTTTCTATATCTTTATATATATAATTCTTGTCAGTGTGTATGTCACTGAACTTCTCTCAAACGACTGGAGCGATTTTGATGAATTTTTTTGTGTGTGTTCAAGGGGATCTGGGAATGGTTTAGATTCACAATTTCCATCAAATATTAACTTCATATTAATTTATTCTAATTAAAGACGTGTAGACAGGACAACGTCTGTCGGGTCCGCTAGTAATTTATATATTCGTTTAATAAGTCAGAACGTCTTAAATAATATACTAATATTGTAATGATACAGTCAAAGCATCTTATAAAATATTAATTTAAAATTAATCAAATAGCAACTTTATACACATTTTTGCAAATAAAAGCAATATCATAAATGTACAGCATCTTCGATACAGCTAAAATAGTAAATAGAAAATGAATTGGAAATTAAAAAGATAAACAAAACACTGAACAAACAGGCACTATTTATATAATCAGCAGGATACATATCTTTGTCACAGGACGAAGCAATGAAAATGAATTTTCAAACACAACGATTGCATTTCATTCAAATACCAACCTTAACACATTAGAATAAGGATGATTTTCAATTGTTTCAACAAAATGCAAGGGCTGCTGTGACGTCACTCGAGGCAATTGTAACATCGTGTGACGTCACGTAATTCGAAATGGTTATGGGACAGTCCGCGAAAGATCTTTTCGGACTTACCTTAGACGAAATAAGCGTCAATGTGGGCGAGGATTCCTGTGAAACAAAAGACAAGTATCCTGCTTTAATTGCCTTTAGATCAACAAAACAAAATACAGGGGGATACAAAACTAACACTAACAATCTTTACAATAACAGCTGTTGTTGGAAACAATTAAATACGGGCTGAAATAAAAAAAAATATATTATATATAATCGTACTATGTAACTTATTAAATATAACTAAAGTAATTGATAAAAAAAACATTTAAATAAATTGTAGAATATCAACATCTATTTGATATTTATCCAAGATTCTAAAGTCAGCTAACACTACATTCAAATGTTTTATGAAGCCTTAATAAATATACTTAATGCCTTCTTATTTCAACTTATTTATTAATTTAGAGTAAGTTGTTTTTTTTCGTACATTGCCTTATAAAGTTATGTATTTATAAATCTGATGGAAATCAACAAAACGCAATGCAACGCATACATTTATTCATGTATCGAGTGCAAAACAAATCCAACATACGATATTTTACAATAAAGATTTTTCAAACAAAATATACAACAATATTTATGCATGTAAACGCTGGTAAATATTAGCGCAAGTCTTATGTTTTAGTGACCTCGTTGTCTCGAATCATTTAATGTTTATAATCGACAAAATTATTCACATACATAATTAGTTATAATATTCTTGTCGTATGTTTACATTTAATAAAAACATTTAAATTAATAAAAACTTCCGGCTTTGCTTTGTTTCAAATCTGTTCCTTTCACTTTGTGAACAACACTCGGACCTCGATTGCAAAGATTCTTTTGTTCCTCGTGCTTTATCCTGTACAAGACAAAAAGTGTCTATGGATTTTTGCTTATCACAAACGCTAGAGCATCGACCTCTATAATAAAGTCTACTAAAGATTCTTATCGTAATATTTGTTAATAAGGAATTATACATTTTAATTAAAATAAAATACTCGTTTACAACAACCTAATGACGTCAATTGACCGTAGAATCTTAATAAAATTGTAAATTGTTATAACATACTGCATGTATGGCGCATTTAAAAACCAACAAAAATATCCATTACGAATCTGTTGAAAAAAACCAGCGCCACGATCGCAATTATACCGAACAAGAACTTGTATTTAACATTATAAACAATTGTGTTTATTGCACTATTAAACGTAACGTAATTACAAAAACAAAGCGTCTCGAAACAAAAAATTATCGATATAAAAAAATCCGACGTTCGAAAAGCACGCGCGAAACATCAAAGTCCGAGACAAAAAAAAATTCAAACCGAAAAGTCTTCCTTCCCTAAATTATCCTGTCACGCTCAACTATAAAATGCAATTGGTTTTTGAAAAAATTCAAACACGAAATTGGAACTCGTTAGATTAACGTATCGACCCCGCACCCCGCACCCCGCACTCCGCGCCTTGCGCCCCGTACCGACAACGCAACGCCTCAAGCAAAAATAACCTTTATAATTCATACAATGTAGAAGTTTAATTCCGCAAAAGTCAGTCACAGGGATATATTTAGTGTCAGGTTCCGCGGACAATAGGCGCACGCGCATGTACCTGCGCAAGGTGACCCTACGGTGAAGGGCACGAGGCTGCCCTTGCACACTCTAGCCCTCTCCCCTTCCCCGCACCTACCCGGTCCCCTTTCGACCCGAGGGCCCAAGATATGTTGCATTCGCATACTATGCCCGACACGCCATTGCTGGAACAGTCTGCGACGGAGCATAGGGAAGTTCTTGACATATCGATAACATCATAAACCGATAACAGTATTAGTAAGTAGCATAATTAGTAAATATCTTGGAGGCGATTTGTAATGAATATTCCCGGTACTAAATTTAAAAATTGAATAAACTTCATATAAGCCTTCCTTTTACTGGCTTAACACTATTAAAATTTAATTTAAACAAGATTTAAATTTTCAACCTAATTTTGTAAAAAAGTTATATTTTTCTTCATCATCATCATCATCATCAGCTCACTATACGTCCCCACCGAGGGACTCGGAGCCTACCCTAAGTTAAGGGTGATTAGGCCATAGTCTATTTCTCTTAATAATTCCAAAATTGACAGGCGAGTACTAATCGATATTGGCACAAATAATAACCGACTTAAAACAAAAGACCGTGACCATGAGGAATAGCTTGCAGGGACAGGCGAGGGCGTCACTCGCTCGCGCAGAATTAGCATCGAGTAAAAACCCAATTATCATGTACTAATCTCCTTTGAAACGATAATGACCGTATGTATGTATATGAGTAATCGTTATGTAAATACAACTTTTGTTGAATGAGTCAAAGATTTTATTGCACAATTATCGATATTGTTATAATCATCACTATTCCATACCGTTATGTAAAAATAAAAATAAAATATAAAGTGTTTATTTCGGAGAATTGTACAAATGGATACGATTTATTTGTTAAACTAGAGGAAAATATGTAGATTCATTTACTTAAATTTTGCTGAGAATAAAGTTATACGTAGGTGATTCATTCACCTGCTTAAGAAATCTCGTAATTGTCTTTTGGACTTACCCATTACCGCAAAAATAAGACGAAATATATTTGATTATGAAACAGTTTTGTGTATGACGGACTATTTTAAAAATGACTAAATGAACAAACAAATAGATTTAAAATCTGAGTAAAGAATTGCCCAAATTATCATTTAACTCTCTTAATTTTAGAGTAGACAAGTGGAAATATGAGGAACAGAATGGAAAAGGTTAGGATGTAACACTTCATGGAGTAGAGGAAACTCAGAATTTTATCTTTTCGTTAATCTGTTTATCTAAACAATAAAAGTATTAATTAATTCATAAAGGTTCGTGTCGGCTTATCTGAGAAAGGGTTGAGAAAAGGCGGTCAAGGCGATATCGACGGTGAGCAGAACTTAAAAATAAGTGCAGCGGCTGGAGTGGCGATGGTAATGGAAGTGGCTGTAGGGGACGAGTGGGGGGCGTCTGTGAGGTGTAGGGGGCGGGCGGAAGCGCGAGGCGGTGACCCAGTTAAGTCGTAGGCTCGCTTCCGGCGTCGCCTTTCAATCAGCGAAGAAAAGTGCGCCCGCCGAGCGGAAAAAACACTTTTTGTTTCGACGTCTTTGCGTTTCTATTGCCTTTTCTCTGCGCATCTATTTGTTTTGCTACGTAAATACGCGGTCGTGGATAGTTATAGTGACTATTATTTATATGAAGGGTAAAGTCACAGTTATCTATATACGAGTATATATATATATATATATATATATATATATATATATATATAGTTTTTTTTTTAATTAGACCAACCTGTACTCGTATACATAAATTACTAACGGCCAATTATTTAGGAAAATAAGAGTCAATCCCAACAACAGTCGTAGTTACTGCAAAAACATTTGATGCGAGATTTCTTTGTTTTCTTAATGTACACACAAGTTTTCTGAACGATAACTACAAAAACTCGATATGCGATCAGATAAAAATCGATTAAACATCTGTTCCCGAGACATCGAGTTAGAAGTAACGGAGGGCGAGCTTGCATTAGCATACCTAATGCTTGCACCTGCTCTGTGAACACTGAATCATCTGTATCATAATAGTCTAACATACATACAAACCTATATTTAAGATAGTTGTACGAGTTCCACGAATGGCGCGTATTTTTAAGATAGACAGGTCGAGCGTTACATAATTACATGGTAGTTAATTGTTTATTATTTTTACATACGAGTACAAACAAATATTTGTTTATATCAAATGTGACAAATGAGCAAGCAGCGACTTATATTCGCCAAAATAGCGAAGTGACCGTTACCATTTTAGTTTTATTAAAAATATATTTATAAACAATTCTAGTAATTTTTTCAGCAACAGATCGTCCGTGTCCTTAGATGTTCAAGGAAGAGTCATAATCCTACTCGAACATTAGGACCTCTCAACACGTCACGTTATACAAACTAGAGTTGGCTTTTTGCGCTTCGCCATATAACTCCGAAAGGTCATAGCCAATTACATATTCGTAATAAAATAGTTAATAACAGCCCGAGTCAAGATTTTGAGGTCGTTTTAAACGCGGGTATTTGTAAAAAAAAATGTACGTGTATATTTACCGTACGTATTGGATCACCTGTCTGTTATTATATTCAATCAAAGTGTGTACGTGTGTGTAATTGCTACTTTTTTGTTTGTTATCGTCTGTTTTTTTTTTAAATCATGTCCAGATTTGTTGAAGGTTAAACAACGCATGCTTCATCTGTTTACAATACCAATTATCTTTTAATACCCATATCGTTAAATCAGGTTTACAACTAACAATTATTTCACTACCTAGACCTGACGGTATGAGTTTGATTCCATGGAAGATGGGTCGGGTGCTGGTATGGGATGCAACCTGTTCAGACACGCTGGCCCCTTCCCATCTACATGGAACCAACAACAGAGCGGGTGCGGCTTGTGAAGCGGCTGAAAATGCAAAAGCATGCAAATACAGGGGTCTAGGCTCCGAATATCATTTTGTCCCATTCGGCGTCGAGACCCTTGGTCCGTGGGGTCCTAGCGCTTTAAGACTTTTTAAGGACATTTCCAAAAAATTAATCGACATCACAGGGGACCGAAGAGCTGGCAGCTACCTCGGTCAAAGAATTAGTTTAGCTGTACAGAGGGGGAACGCTGCCAGTATCTTCGGGACCTTGCCTAAAGGGACTCCTTTAATTAACATATTTTAGTTAATTATTCGGTTTTTTTTTTAAATTTTATTTTATATCTTAGGTTTAAGAGTTTTTCACTACCTAGAAGCTTAACTTGGATATATTTTTAAACTCCTAGAGGACTGTATATTAAAAGGTCTTAATTCAAGTTAGTTAGGTACTAACTTTGATCGAGTTTTGTGTTCTCATTAGCTATTGTAAGGTGTTTTTTCTCGTAAAGTAATCTATACTATTATTATAAATTGGAAAAGTTTGTTTGTTTAAACGCGTTAATCCCAGGAACTACTGGTCCGATTGGAAAATTCTTTTTTTATTGGATAGTCCATTTATAGAGGAAGGCTTTATATAACATTACGCTGCGACCAATAGTTTTTTTTTTAATTCACGCGGACGGAGTCGCGGGCTTTAGTATTATCTTATTGGAATAGGATCTTGATGGCGCTAAAATATTTTAAACGTCTCATTATTTTGTGTAAATATGATAAAATACTAGATAAATAACGTTCTAAAAGAAATATCTCTTCCACTTTTTTCACTCTCTTTTATGATAACTTTATAAAATGAATCTTGTAATTTAACAAAGGGAATGAGTTAATTTTATAGTTTAAGAATGCCAAAAAATACCTCTTTCAAAGCTCACCTCCCCGAAGTGAATCGTAAAACTTACCCTATTAAACGTTTACAGCCTTCCAAAAGTTTGTCACAGTACACCTTAGGCACAGAGAGAACATAAATTATGTTCGCAAACATTATAAAATGCGAAAACATTAAAAACTTTTACATTTCTTTTTTATTACTTGAAAAACTGTTAGAGGTAATATAATAGTTATTTTCTAGATGCGAAGTTAATGAGCGGTAACCTAAATACTTTTTGAATGGAAAACAATAGCGATTAGTAGGAACTTATACGATGAGTAATACGGGAGAATTAAATAATAATGTAACTATTCTAGTTTAATATTATTTCTAATATCTCTGGAAGGCATTGGTCTGTGCACACGTTCACACAACAATAACAAGGCAGTGTAGATCGCGGCAGAGGTTACGAGGGATAACGGCTAACACCCTGCTTTAAGTCACCGTCGGCAAAACGTATAACCATGTAATTGTCTGTTTTTATTTTGTTTACAAAAAGCTCTGAAAATACTACAGCATACTTCATTGGTATAAGATAATTAAAATTCAATATTAAATGTTTAAATTAATTTTTCTTTACTTTTTTTAACACATATACATACATAAATGATACGAATATATTATGTACATTTTAACACATGTACATAATATATTCGTATCATTTAGGAAATTATTATTAGTAATTAATTATAGTATTCTTTAGTACATTTGAACAACGAAAACATACATAGAGTATCGATTAGAATGTATGTATGTCGATTATATCATTTGAAATGATAAAAAGCGAATAATTAGAGTTATGCGCGTTTCCGACGGTCCTTCGATATGTAGGCTACTCGCAGCCGCGCCGCCAAGGACGCCCGCTCTTCAATGTGACCCATTGTGCCACGCGCTGCACGATCCTGCCAGTACCGCAAATAACAACTGTAATGCTGCACTGGATTTATACTTCAGTGGTCTTATATATGACAGATTGTATGAAAGCAAACTATGCGTCACCCTTAGTGGTATTGTTTAGTAGTAAGTTACCTATTTAGTCTAATAGTTCGATATAGGGGATATACAGAAATACACTTTTTTTATTAACGTCATCGAAATCAGGTCATTTAGTTCACTGGAGTAGTGTAAGATTGTCTTGTAGAATGCATTTAAATCTTAATATCCACAGTTTTAAAGTTAAATTACAACTTCATATAGAATATTATCTTATAGGAAATGTAACATTCATACTACACGATGTCGTACGCTCCATTATACTCAGCATAACAATCTTCATATAATACCCATTAGTGCACTTCGCAAACGACCCTTATCCCCGGAACGAGCGTCTCTCTCGCACGCCGACAAAAAACCAGTACCTACATATGAGTCGCGCAATCCCTTGCATTCCATACCCTCGGTAATACACAAATTAAAGAAAAAAAAACACATTCAAAACAATCAATTATACACCTTCAAGCTATATACCTAAGGATCAATATACGCGCAAAGTTATGTTTTGTTTTTCTAAGGCCAAGTGCGAAGGGTCCCGGCAATCTTAATATAAATAACAATAACGAGTCAGGCGGACGATCTTAAAACCTTTTTAAAAACATTGAGCGCTTTTGACAGATGAGGCTGAACGCGCGCGTTGTCTTTGCCCGATGCCCGACGCCCGATAGCTGTTCACAATAACTACGGACGTTTTGATTTGAGCGCACTTTTTTAATGGTAATATTTTTTGCACGTAATTAGATTAAATAAGGCTGTATTAACACCTACGTATGTTTAATTTCTATTATTTAACCACAAAATATAATATGGATGGCTTTACTTATTATATATGTATGCCTTGATTAAGTAATCTTTTATAATATTTTTCCGCTTCGATGGTGTAATTTGTATTATACTATGTCATCACAATTTACATATAATTAAGAAAAAAAGAACACTTTTATGAATAATTAAGTTTACGAAATCAATATAGAGCGCGCGTGATTTTGCGGGCTTTTTTATTTTTATTGAGTGTGATATATTAAAAACTTTTACTTCTTATTTCGCGCGCCTATCTCCTATGGTCCATTAAATTTAAACACGCTTTTTCTATTCATAGAGTCGTTAAATAAACAAGGTTGTATTTCTTACATATTAATGAGAAATAATTTCGTGAGAAGAGCAATCTAACCGAGAATTTGTTAATGGAAAATCGATTTAAGCAATATCGAAACATCGATATTGTAATCGATATACGGTCGGTGCTCGCTGCGCACGCGCAGTTCGGTCGAGCCAGCGCGGCACCGTTAACAGAATTGAAAATTTAGATGTAATACTAAATTTGCGCCCGCGCATTTTATAATTTATGTCCAAGCCCGCTGTAATGGCCGCCGACGTCTGAATTAACATAAAATGACGATAATCAACCCACAATTGCGGAGCATCGTCGCGCTCAAAATGTCTAAGTATGGAAATTAAGAACAACACGCATTTCATTGGACGTACAAAGTATAACGTCTGTTACACACGAGGACAGAACAGTGAGGCAGAGCAGTAGATAGAGCAGTACTTGTATTGTTACTACGATCCTAAAGTACTATTTTACCGTTTAGGCGTGTGCGTACCGCAATTTCTGCTCTCCTAGCGGTTCTGCCTCCGTATGAAACTGGCATTAGTTGTCGTGTATTTGGTGCGATGCTGATCTCAGATCTATATCCCGCTTCTGTGTAAGTGTCATGCACTAGCTCGCTCTATTAAGCATATAACTAGATTTAATTACAATATTAAATGACGAGATGTAAATATATGATGAGCCTTTTGAAATTGTATAACATTTTTAAACTAGTGTTTATTCTTCTTCAGTTTCACTAAATATTAATTACATTTCATCAAACGTCTAATTTTTTTTAATTAATTAGCCCTTTTTAAGAAATTTTTGTTTTAATAATGTCATATGTGGCTTGTTATGTAATAAACATAAGTTTATGTAAAAGTTGAGCACAGTTTAGCAAGTTGTAAACTTTCTTGCGACGTAGTATTTTAGTTCGTTGAACTCTTTGATGAACGAAAAAGAAAAATATAACACACAAGAATGACATATACTACACTATACTACTACTAAAGTTCTTACTTCTTAGTAAAATTATAGCCAGAAAGATCACATACAGAGGCTGCTATTTTTTTTTTAATTCCGCGCAGACGGTGTCGCGGTCGACAGCTATAAATAAAAAGTTAAAATACAATTTACATTTCAATTTTTTTATAGTGTTTAATGTACCAGGGCTACATGAATGAAAAGTGGTTACAAAATGTCAGATCACGCGTCGCCAGCGTGCCATATGATCTCCTTACGGTACCGTTGCCGCAATAATTATTTACATAATTAGACGTTTTCTATGAAACATATAATTGGTTATTCAATAAACGTTTATGTTGTTCTATAAATCCGCGCCATCTCGCTTCCGGTCACTTATTAAATTGGACATATGTAAGTAGTGATGTGCCTACGATAATCTTCATATTTTGTAAACAAAACTAAACCGAGCTACTAAATTTAATCATGTTTTTTTGTTTTTATTGAAATATTAAGTATAATCATGACATTTTGATAAAGCAATCTAACGAGATACAGTGTTCTTATTTCAGAGTATTTTATGTTTAAAGTTCTATCAGATTTTTAAATTCTAGCATTTATTGGCATTATAATTTCGTTTAAATACCAACATAACTTACAAAATAAATACCCCTAACATTGAATTTAAGTATTATAGTTAGACTCTTTACACTCTAATGTGTAAAGAAAATTGTAAGTTGAAGATCGTAAATCAATAAAAGTATCGACATCTTTCTCTTGTAGAGTCACATCACTATTTTAATTAAAAAAGTATCTTCATTTGAGCGATTCAATTTGCATACTGGTCCGTACAATATCGAGTGTTGCGCTTTACGTAAGAACCGGACTAGTTGTCAATAACTTGTTGTACATCCCTGCCACCTCCCCCCCAACCCCCCGCCATCCCCCCGCTTACTTCACCAGTGAGCTAGTTCATTTCTATCATAAATATAATTTAGAAATCTTTCCATTCATATGTTGATGTCTATATAACCCAAATGTTATTGCTTTATTAATCCAAAAACCAGGCCAGGCCATTAAAATAGGATCAGTATTTTTTTCATGCAAGCGACGAAGCACGAAGGAGAGGTCAGTGGCCACTCTTTTCAGTACTTTAAAGGTTAAATCTATACATATTAAAATCGGAGTGTCTGTATGTGATATGAACGAAAAAATTATTTCGTACATATGTTTTTGCGTTGTCTGTCTGTATGTTTGTACGCAAAGACGCATTTGTTCCTCGTAATCTCTGGAACTACTGGACCGATTATGACGGGACTTTGACGGAGAGCTATGCACGCGCATATATTTGTTAATTCTGCGTTACTGAAGTCCGCTAACGACCTCTGTAATAAATAACTAAGCAAAGAAGCTGAAAACCTACTGAATTATCATTCAATAATTTTTTTTTTATTATTGAGAGAGAATTCCTAAAAATATTTCGCTAATAATTATCTCTTTTAGTCTATTGCTCGTCTATGGTGTTAAGTGATAGTTTAAATATTTCTAGACGGATATACGAGCCTTATATTATCAAATGTTGTTGCGTGACCTACATTTTATTTATCTGTTGATATTTAATATTGTGTATACCGTTAACTAATTATAAATAGAGATTTGTTATATTATTAATTCAGTTGATATTAATTTTATCTTTATAATAGTTTCCAACTAAAATATATGATGCTATTATATATTATAAATCATTTTTGTTACGGTCTATTAAATAAATTTGAATATTTTTTTTATTAAATCAAACATTTTTTAATAAAAAAATTGGAGTAATTCTGTGTTAAAGAAAAAGTGCGTAAGTTAAAACCCGGAAGATTAATTTTAAGGTTTGAACTTTTATTTACAGAGAATTGAATTCGTCTAGTACTAGACCTTAGCATTTCTTGTTTACATTACGCAACAACTTCGTCATCAACTTCAGAATAAATATTTTTTAATTGAAAAGACAATTCACCTATACTACAAACAATAAGGCATTCGAAAACAAAAGCAGCTATAATTCATTTTAGAACGATCATGACACTCGATTTCAAAACCGAAAGCATTACAATGTTGCCAACATGAAAAAAATATAACAAAGAGTTTTTTTTCCCGCGCGTCCAGAAGCCCGGGCATAGACAATGGCGGCCATTATCCCGGCAGTGCTCATTACCGCGTTTTTGCGCGAGGCCGCGACCACATTGAGCGCGTCTACCTGTCAGGCAGTACACGGCGCCGATGATCCACTATCTATGGTCAGGGTTACAATATATCACAGATAAAAAAAAAAACTTTACGCTATACTGTTAAATTCGAGAGTTTTTTTATAAGTATTTTCTTTATCAACATTTATTATTTTTATTTAATTTTTGTTAATGTAGTAATGACATTTAGGTTAGATATTGTTAAGAGCTCTTGTAAAATTGCAAAATAATATCCAAAAATCGCGATACACTTGTATTAATTATTATTAAGAGTGACTTAAATATGAATAATAACAGTTCAAAATCCAGTCCGAAGCCAATTGGTATTTAGATTTAAGGAAACTAATTTCTCCTAAGCCTTTTCTCTTTAAAAACAACCGTGTTCGAAGGGTAAGTTACTTCAGACCCTTGTAACCAAAAATAAATAATGAAGCAAAACTATTATGAGCATTTATTTATTTGGTGCGGGGATCATGGCTGAGTGACGCACACATACGCGTAGTGAAATAAAATGCATGTATAAAGTCGGACGGGTCGTGTTTTTTTGTCAATTAAGAATTACATTGGGATACAAGCGCAGGTACTCGAGTCGTGGTTTGTGGGGATTTAAATTTCGGGAAGGATGAATCTGTGCCAAGTAATGTTTGATGGACATACGAATTGTTCCCGTTATTTTATAATAGGTGTTCGATAAGCGATGATATGGGTTATGACGCGAAAATGGCAACATTAACTGTATAGTGGTAGCAATTGTTTTAGCTTAGTGCGTCGTTTTGGATAGCTCGACTCGAAATGATCAGGCAATATGGCATACTGCAGGATTGTAAGCCAAGCTTACTACGCGGTTTAATGAAAGTTGCAAATTTAATTTAATTTTTAATCTAAACTTCGTGAGTCGTTCACTATCTACATTAGTCGTGAAAGTTTGATCCATCTCGGTCATGATCGGGAGTGATTCCTTACTATTCGGGAATTTTGTAACCTTATAAAATAAATATTTGTTTAATTTTCACTTACGTTTTGCCAATGGTTGTATAAATTACAAATCATGTTAGAATTTAGATTTTTTTTAAATTATTTCTATCTTACATTTATATTTATTTAGGCATTTACACACGATATTTCAGATCTAAACCACAACTAAAGTTTGTTTTGTCGATGTTCTTGGGCGGTGACTTGTATTCACTTAATATAATAAAAAAAATATACATAAATAATGTTAGGAAGTATATTTATGAACATTTAATTGTATATGAACATATAAGCTAATAAATTGATGCAATTAGCGAGTATAGGCTAGATGTATTTAATTATGTATAAACTTTGATTGTTATGGATCATTAAACTATAAATCGTTCGTTTAGGAAAGGCCAGGCAAGGCCACGGCTCAATCAAATGCTCCTCATACATAATGAACAACTGTTGACATTTAAATTGTAATTATAATACTTGTATTGCGTAGATCGATGAGAACTAAGTGTGGACACACCTTTATAATGACTTCATATTTTTACGCGAATATAGTTTATGAAGGTAACAAGATTTAGGCATCCGGGTTAATATTTTAATAATATATACCGGACGGATTATGACGGAAATATCATTACATGTGCTTTGAATCTTTTAGTTAGTTACTTAAAAATACAATGCATTGTGAAAATAAAAATTAATGGAATTAAAAATAAGTATCCTTAGAATTTGTAGAGAGTGGGATCAGATCACAGGTAGGTAACTATAAGAAGATTGGACATACAAAAGCAATTAACTTTACGTACCTGAGCGGGCATATGGACCCCTCGGCATACCGCGGGACGTGTGTGCCCTTTACCTTTACCACTGAACTGCACTAAATCAAAAATGCACAGCAATCACGTATCGCACGTTATACATTGCTCGGTGAAACTGCTACGGAAAAGTCAAGGGCAGTGTGAGCCAGCAATGGAATTGGCATTAAGATTTGTAAAAGTCTTACATCTGTGTTAGTCGTAGTAGACGACATTTGCGCAAAAGTAAAGACGTCTCGTAAGCTTATGTACGTGAAGCGGGGAAGATAAATCGTTTTGGTATAATGGTGTTTCGGTATTTATGTTTGTGGCCGATATCTAATGCGTTTTTTACGCGACAAGACGACCTCTGGCGGCTGATCTTTGTAATTCGCGGCACCAGGTTTTTGGTACATTGTTGCCTCGCCTGGAGCGATATGTCGATGCTATTCGAACTTGTTTGTGTTAAGATGCTCTTTGTCTTTGAATTTGTGTTAAGTTTGTAAAACATAGATTTTTGGTTTTGGTTTGAAGTATGTTTATATTTTATTTTCCTTTCTTACTAGGATGTAGACAGGGAAATGGGTAGTTCATCTTTCACTTTTTAATGAACGATAAATACATAAACGTCGACGAATCTACCGATTGCATATTAGTTTCAAATTGCAATCATAATATAAACACAAATGTCACAAAACAAATTTGGTTTTTTATCATGATGAATGATACATGTGAAATAGTTTCAAACTGTACACAGACAAACACAGCGTCTTATGCCTAGACAATGCAAGGCAATATAACTCCAAGGCCAATAACATTTTGATATACCGATGAGTCACAGATAATGGGTTGGATCTTGACATTACTTTTATGAGATTTGAGATGGCACTTATGTTAAATCTTACGACATATATAACAAGAACACAACATATCTGTTCTGAATATAATAACTATTTGTCGAAAAAGAAATGTGTTCGTTTTTGAAAGTATAAAGTATAAATAAATTATAGTTTTGTAAAAATAAGATAAATTCAACAGTTTTAATCAATTTAAATACAAACGACAGTAGCATAAATAGTTTACGAAAAGAATGCATTTTAGTAAAATTCCTTAACAACTGTTAACAAAGCCGAAGTCTATTTGAAGCCAATTACCAAATCGACCGGACAGGAGCTCACGCCGCGCACAATGCAACGTAAAAAAATGTCCCGCAGAAGGCGGGAAAGAAAGAATAAAGCTCATAATAGCGCTACTGTTCATGAGCCAGAATAGTTTCGTCACAATGATTATTCTGATAATAGAAAGTTTATGAGGTTATACCTTTCATAAAGTCAATTTTAAAGACAAAAGACTTCTAAATAAGGTCTGACGAGGCTTTACATCTGTACTGATAAGCTTTATGCCAACATTACAGTGAAATTATTGTACACATGGTTGAACTGTAGTAAAAATTATTTGTACCTATTTACTTACTGCTCCTTATTAAGTTCCACAATCGTGTATAAAGATTTTCAACAAATTATACATTTGAAATATTGGCGATTAAATTTAACTGCCACAGAATAAAGGGAAAACAATTTGCCGATATGATTTCTATCATTACCGTAATATCAAACCCTAAGGTGATGGTGCATCCGAATATGTAAGCCAACAAACGATCCATATTCATTTGAGCGGTGCAAATAACAGGGCGCCAGCGCTGACGATTGCGCCTTGTTCTAAGAAGGAGGTCAGGTAAAAACTTATATAGGTTTTGAATCAGAACATGTTGCGGGAACGTTATTGCGTGCGCCCGAGCAACAAGCACGGCCAGGTCATGACTCACTCGAACTGCAATCGATCCGCAGACTAGACGCGCAAAAAAATTCAAGCGAAACTTTACGGTCCGAAGCCGAAGGCCGCACTGCCCTCGGCCTCGCGCCGCAATTAAAAATAATTAGGCGGCGAGATGCGCGTTCTCGGAAGGATCCGACGCATTTACATATGGCGGCGGCGGCAATTCAACCAGACTCGCACTCCGACCAGATTAAGGGCAATAGTTTTTGAAGAGGGTACAGGACGCTCGATTTATTATCGTTTGATGCTTTTTGTTCAGTTATTTGTGCTAGCAATTTAAAATGCAGTGCAATCTAATGCTTGCTACACTGCCTTTTGCGCCGGAACTGTGAAAATACGTTGTTCCATGTTTTAACAAGTTTTACGTTAAAATGTATCATTATAGAAAACAAATATTAATTGTATTTTAGCAATTATTCAATACTTGGGTGGTCTATTAAGGTAATCGAGATTGTAATACATGATCATGTTCCCCAAAGATTTCGACATTACTAATAATATTCATTCACAAGACTCGGTAATACGCTTTATCAATTTCGCGAAAAGTGATTTGAGGTGATAAAATGACATGTTTGTCATCTTATTTGTTACCTATATAACATCCAAGTCTTTACTTTTAATTTGCGTAGATTTTTAAATAAATAATTTGCTACAGATTAATTATTTGAGCGGTGTTTTCAAAGCACGTGATACGAGGTCCGAGGGCGCTACCCTGCGGCACTCCGGGTGTTATTACGTGAGTCATTCGGGCAGTAGGTCGCGATCGGAGTCGCGGTCCAGTTTACACTGAAACTGGTTACTGACGTCGGGAATCCATTCACTGGAACCGACTCTATACAGTTTTCCTCTTTATCAACTGTGATAAAACGTAGTAAACGCGCTTCAGAATACATTCGACTATGGTTTCTGATAATAGTAACTTATAAGTCACTTTTATTTGTTTTTAATATGTGATATTATGTTTTTTTTAATGGGAAGTGTATTTCCAAGTATTTTATGATTGTTGTGAATTTTACTCCGATGATTAAATTAAAAACTATTTTACTCGTACATTGGGGATAAATTCCTTTCTCTCGATGACTTCATTGCGCTGCGTATGATGTTAAGTTGCGTCATTACTATGTTACAGTGGTTGATTGGTGAAGCGTGTCTAGATTCTTGATTTTTCTTTCTTTTCATTGGCTTAAGAACGTTGTAATATGGGTCAAGCCGATGCATAAAAAATTAATAAAATACAAGGCAGATAAACTATCTTCCACTTTTTGATAGTAATTAATATTTTTAATAAGACTAGTTAGCAGGAGACAGTGCAAGATAGACGGCATTGGCATTATCTTGTGTCGGACGTCAAGATCGACTTTGAATCGCATCTCCAGCGGACTAAGTATATTTCAATTGAAATAAATATTACTGTCTGTTAATAATCAATTCTATAATGTAAAATATACAAAAACAAATAATAAAACTGTTATTATTCTCTCAAATGATCAAAGTTCTGGACCAACTAGCAGGGAATTATCCGATAGGTTCATTCGATATGAAAGGAGTGCATCCAACGATCTCAGATTAAATCACTTTGATCCAGGCATTCATGCACTTCATAGAAACTACGCCGACAACCTTGTTAAGCGTCTTAATTCGGTTAAACCGACGGTTAATTCTGGTTGAAATCGGTTGCTAGGAGATACTGAATACATTTCTATACTACTAATAAATATGTATGGCCGTATGTCTAGTACTAGAATAACTCAAACTTTGGAAATATAAAACCACAATTTAAGGTGTTTGCCAATTTTATTTAATAACTAGCGGACCCGACAGACGTTGTCCTGTCTACACGTCCTTAATTAGAATAAATTAATATGAAGTTAATATTTGATGAGAATTGTGAATCTAAACCATTCCCAGATCCCCTTGAACACACACAAAAAAATTCATCAAAATCGGTCCAGTTGTTTGAGAGAAGTTCAGTGACATACACACTCACAGAAGAATTATATATATAAAGATAAGCACTCATGTACTCATCCACACAAGTCTATTCCTAAGCTGTTGTCTTTAGTTATAAGTTTACATATTTATAACCCGCCTCTAAGCGTGCCAATCGTGACAACCTAAGCACTTGACGAATTAAAAAAGTTTTCAATACGAATTGTGTCAAGTCAAATGGCAAGCTGTCCAGTCTATCCAACAATCGATCCAAAGCGAAAGCACTTCTACTGGAGAATTCTAAATTTAAACTTCACACTATTGTGATTGCTGTCGTCGGCTCGTCGTCGCGTCGTCGTGTCGGCGGGTGTTAAGTGCTGTAACCTACTTTTCCGTTAATTTTCTTGCAAAGTTGTCTCTATGTATGGAGACTGCAGGGGTGCGATATTCATACGGGCTTTTGTAGGAAACTGGGTCGCAGCTACAGCGCCGTGCTTCATACGAGAGCGCGGTATCAAGTACAGTCGAGGGGAAAAGGCTTTGAGTGACTTACATCGTGTAGTCTGTAGACTCGCTCGCATTGTCTTACCGGTCTAGTATGGCTTGGGCAATTACAAGATGAAAGCTTAAAAAATATTTTTTTAAGAAATTTATTATCAACATATTAGAATTTCATTGTTAATATGTTACAATCAGAAAGTAACGACTAACAAAAACACTAAAGACTACTAAATGAATTTGCTGATAACAAAAGCTATTCTACGCTAAAGCATCGAGCAAACTAAAATACATATTTACAATTTTTATAGATTAACTCACAGAATCTGATTGTTCTCGATTGTATACGACAAATGTATCATTTAATAGCATGTAACATTCTGTATGTGAATGTACCTGTCCACTAGTCTAGCTCTCAAAGTGATTTTCTATTCGAGTGACGATGTTATCGGTACAGCGCAGTGGCGCGCTCTTTTCATCCTTTCATGGAGTTGTTTTATTGTTACAATGTTACTGAGACATGAATCTACTGATCGACGTAAATATACTACGGTTCAATGATTCGCAAACTCAAAGAAATTATGGAAAAGTCAGTTTAAAAATATTAGTAGTTTGTAAGAAGACAGGAAGTTATGAGAAAAGTTTTGATGTTCTGAGTATTTTCAATACTTGGCTTATGTTTTTTAAACATTGATACAATTACAAATATAACTATCGTTTTATTATAAGATGAATTTAAATTAAGACTGAATTTCTACCTCTTGGGGAATACTCGCTATTGAATTCAATCTCAAATAAAATAATGGCAAAAACTTACAGAGTAGGTATGAATTATTTACTCGTACGTGTAGCTGTAGCGCGGTGTTGTGAGCGAGGCCGGGGAAGTATATTTGTTTAGGACCAGTTTGTCGGTGGGTGCAAATCTCCCTTCTATTTGTTCCAATTATGTTCCTTGTGCCGCGTTATGATACGATAGTGAGGGCAAAAACTATTATTTTAGGGTTCAGTGTAAGCAGTAATAATGACGTTCATGAAATGAACAAGTTTTGTAAGAAATTTCGTTATATTGAAAACGAATAAATAATGTTTTTAGTCTATAATATTAATGACAGAATATAAGAAGCTTTTTCTTGGGCAATTTTTCTTCAAACTTTCTGAATCTTTTTTTCTTATGTAGTAAAATTAATTAATTGTTTGTCTTAATGTGGCATATTTTCCATATTGTTTTACATCAAAAAACTTTCATTTGAACAAATCACTAGTTCACCTGAATAAGATCACGCTTAGCCATTTTTTACACAAAATGCTATAACGTGCAAACGATATATTCAGCGATTATAAAGCAGGTAGATAGATGCACCTGTTTTTATTAGAGTCGGAGAGTAAATACAAAAATGTTGCAAGTTGCAAAAAAGTGATAAATTCAAGATGGCGGCCGACGAGAAATTCGAGCAATTTTGGTACAAGTTATATAACTTATATTGCTATATCTAATTTGTCTTTAGCATTTTTATGTGGCACTCTTAAGATGCCTATGGGCACCTGCAACAGTTGAGGGACCACAGACACATTTACGGAAGAGTTACGTATTAAATATTGCATACGATCGTGTTAAATTCAACCCTAAGCAATGTGTAATGTCGGCACACGCGTTTGCGAATACGATGTTTGCTTCGAGTCGTTTTCTCACGTCCGAGTCGTGGTGCAAAAACTTGCGACGTGATTTATCGCCGCGAGCCGCGCTGATCGCCCTCGTCTCCACCCCCGCAGGCACCCTCGTTTATCCCTCAGCCATAGTCCCATCCACCCTCGCAATTGCACTACCAAAACGGACTGCGTATTCAACTCACGGTATAATAATGTCTTCAAATATTAAGTTTCAAAGAAGTAGATACAGATCTTACATGATAAGATTACATAAGATGTGACTGACATGACGACACGTGCTGAGACACGTGCGATTAGTTAGGCATACAGTGGCAAAAATCTGAATTGAATGAGTTATGAGATTGAATGTGGATGGTTATAAAGATCGAAGAAACTTTGGATACATTGTAAGAAGTAATTTAAAGGGGATACGCGTAAGAACGGTATTAATTCAGATATTAAGCTAAAGAAGATATATTGATTAGTGGAATATACTCTGCCAACCCTACGCAGGGAAAAGGACAGGAAGATAGTCGACAATCCCAACCGTTTCACTACCTATGTATTAGAGACAATCCTTACTCAAACCCTACATCATTACCAATTATTAATTCAACTCAAATAGCCACCATATTTCTTCAATATTTTAAATAGTGTTATGTGATCTGTTATCATCAAAATAGTTTAAATGTGATACTTGTATCAAATACAACTGCCTTAATGAAAGCGCTTAGTTTCCACCCCAAATGTCGTATTCTTTTCATAAAAGCAAGCGCAATGTAATCTCGGTCATGATTGTCCAAAGTTCGCGGTTCACATTACTTTACGTTGCATACAATTTTATTGTGTACAACAGAGTTATAAAATTGAATAGCTTATGACCTATTTAAATCTTTAAATGTAGCCATTCTGATTTAAATTGGCGTGACAGCTACCTTTCTAACTATCAATCTTCCTATCTCTTATCTACGTTTTTCCTTTTCTGATTGAACAACGAATTTACCACTTTTAACTGCCGCACTTAGAGTTAATAAGATATTTCTCTTATGATTTTTATATAAAAGAAAAGGCAAACGAGCATCGTCGTATTTTAAATCCCCACTAAGGAATAGTATTGACTAATTAACGTCTCAAAAACCATTAACTATATTGTAGCAATAATTTCCAAACTCTTACAACTCTCTGTAAGCGATGTGGGGACATTTATAAACGCACATAGATTATCCGAGGCGGCGGGCGCGACGGGCGCTTCGGGCACAGCGGTAGTGAACTCTCGAACCTGCAGATAATTCACGACACCGAGCCACTGTCGAGGTCAATGGACTTTGCTTATTGAATTATTGAACACTAGTTCTGCGGCCACGCACCGATCACATAAATAAATTCTAATTTGATGGTAAATCGAACCATTGCAAGAGAAGTGTACTAAAGTTGGATAAAAGATGAGATTTCTGTACAAAAATAATAAATAGGATATAATGGGTTTAGACATATAAAAATAACTCTACTCCATCCACTTCTACAATATTTTCAAATCTATTTAATATATTTAATTAAATCTTTATTAATTAAAAAACTATAAATAAATCTTTGCTAAGTACTTATAAAGATACAATTTACGACCCTGAGAGAAAAAATCATGACACGTAGTAATATTACAAACGTTATATTCCGTTGCATCAACAACAATGGCGCACCGAACACCTCGCACAATGCAACCATTTCTACCTGACTAAGTGTATTAATATCCATTTGTATAAAAAAGTCTACCTGTCGCTGTCGCCCTCAGGGATGCATTACGTAAACCGATTGTTGGAATCGATTCAAGTGTCAAATCTGTTTGAATCGATTTTTGTAATATATAAAATGCATCGATTGTTACTCTTGGCAATTGTCTATAGTTAATCTTAAAAGTAGTCATTTAAATCGATTTTATTTAATATCGAATTTTTTATGATTTAAAAATAATTCTAAAAGAAAAATAATTGTATTTAGCCAGCATCAAGTGATCAAAAATGTGATATATTGGATGGAAAAATATTGCGGCATTATTACAGTTCGAACTAGAACATTTTAGAGAACATAATAGAACCTAGTCATTTAGTCAACCCTTGCTTTTCAGGGTTCCTTAACTGAAAATCTTATACCTCGATTCTCCTCTTCTGAAACTTTGTCTAAAAGTTGAACGCTTTAATATTTTAATATTGTAAATTACAAAAAAAAAAATACTAATTTGAAAGGAGAAAGAAGGTTGTAATCTATTTAAAAGTTAGCAATGAACCAAATTTAATTACAGACCCATTGTCCTCGCTGTCGGAATGTAGCTACAAAATCCGGGCGCCATATCAGCACGATATCAGGGGCATTTTAAAAAGAGCTTAGAAGCATTACTCTGTGTAACCGTGTACCTGACTTTTATGCAAAAAATATGATTAATGGAGGTCGAAATTAAATAATTTCCGCGCAGGTAAGCTATAGAAGCGACTGGTGATTTTTTAAACATTGTGCGGGCGACTGTACCCCGCTTTGTGTCCGATCAGAGACGCTTTAACCTTTCTTACTTTAAATCTTTTGCTCGTGAGAAATATGCGTGGGTACTAACGCTGTGTCAAAGGACAACATGTCCATTCATAACATTGAAAATTATCAATAACTTTTTTCACTTGCACATAGAACATTTATAATAGAGGAGGATAAAGTATTGAAGCGTAATATAAAACGTTAAATGGCTATAACAAAAATTTTGACATATACCCTGAGTTGTAGAAAGACTAAATAAATCTCTCAAATAAGACACCTGCTTCATTTCAACCTATTAAGATGAGAGACTTAAGACAAATTAATAAATAATTATATTCTTACTTCTTACTAATAATATTATAAAAGCAAATGTTTGTATTAATGATTAGTATCACGAAAACGGCTGCACTATCTCGAATGAATTTGACATAGATGTATAACATAGTCTGACAGAACACATAGGCTATTATGTATTTTATTTCTACGCGGATGGCGTTGGAGGCAAAAGCTTGTTATTAAACACTTCTGAAGTCAACTGTTAATGCAATTTTAAATGTAAATGTTCAGTAACAGTACAGTTATTGAGAGCGTATGTTGTTTGTGGAAGTAAAGGTTATTTTTTGTGCGGACGAGCAGATGCTTTGTAATACGGATATGCGCGTTGGTGCCAAATGTTCGTCACATGCCCGACAAGTGGACCATTTGTTCTTGCTTATTTGCACCGCTCACGGAATCGGAGTTCCCTGTGTTACAACGTATCAACTGCATAGTAAGTATTGTCTGAAAAAGATGTCTATTGAGTAATATAAAGGTATAGTACATTTTTGACTTAGTTTTAAGGTAAAGAAATATGTCTTAAATTAAATGTAGAGATAGTGTTATACTTACTGTTAATATAGTGGAAGAGAGAGAGAGAGAGAGAGAGAATACGTGTACGCAATTTAAGTAAATAATGATACGGAACCATCAGTGTTGCAAGACCTATTCATACAAGATCATTATGTTTGAATGTCGTATTAGCCGGCGTAGTTTTTGCGCTACTTTTCGGAAGTGCAAGGAGCGTGCCATGTGCGGTGTTGGGTTACTCTCGCTACGCGACCTCTACTGACTTTGACCTGGATCATATTATATTACATACGAGTCGAACCCCACAAATACAATTTTAATAATGTTCATGCAACATTGTAGGCGTGATGGATGAATTGGTTGAAGCAATGAAACATTAATAAAAGCCCATCTTTAGTTTCATCTCATCCTGTAGACCTTGGATTGTAAATTTAAAGTTATTTTTTTTTTAATTTCACGGAACACTGCGATAGACTATTCCTTAATTACAAGAATATTATTTGCGTAATTACTAACTGATCAATAAGGTTAATTTATTATTAAATTTAAAATCTGTTTAATGTTGCTTTAACTAATGTGAATATTATAACTTAGTGTGTCGGAACATTAAAGCAATCCAAAGTATACGATATTCAAATGACACGACAGTAAATAATAGAAGAGAAAAAAGTCAGCAATAAAAATTGAAGTACACTTATAACGAACACATGTTAATTACGACGTGCATTAAAGCCTTTTGAAGAAATAAAGTTTTACAATCGCCGGCCGCCGCGCCGGACGGTGCGGTGTACAGAAATTGTAAATTTTTACAACCCTACCCCCTCAGCCCGCACCCCACGCGGATGTATTCTGGTGCCCGTAATTGCTAAAATTGATAAATGATGACCTCTAAAACATATATTAGTAAGTATAAAATGTATATTATGTTTGTTTTTTTTTGAAGTTGAAAACGTATAAATACAAAATTCCTTTTTACTGTGGTATGCTATCTATCACAAAATGTAAAAAAACAGCAAAAACACGCTTATTCAGTTGTCTACCAAAACCTTAAATCAAATTTAGGCTAAGTAATGAAAACTAATTTGTGTACTATAAAGCAACGAAATAAAAATAAACTAACTTATTGCCCGGATATGTTATACCAGAGTTTTTTTTATAAAAAGCTCTGCGTCTACTAATCCGTTGCGGATAATCGCATTTGCTAAATGTATTGAGACGTAATTCTTTACGCCTATTTGAGCTTTTTTTGTAGCTTTATGCATTTATAGTTCACACATATAACTATATTATATTGATTGTTAACACGATACTTACAAGAAGGTGAGGATGTAACATTAGGTTTGCATATTCGATGAACAAGCTAAGATTTAAGTAGTCTTTAAACGCACAATAGTCTAATTTTTGTTTATTTAGTTGTATGTACATACACATAATTTTGTCTTCCATATAATCACAGCACAGTGGGCCTAGTACGAATATTTGTGATAATGACCATCGACAAAATTTGTATTAAAATGTATGCAGCTACTATCGGGCATTAAGTACACAAAAAATCTATTTTATTTTTGTTTGGATGGATGGAAGTTTGTTAGAAGTTATCTCCAGAACAGCTGCAAGTATCTCGCTAAAATTTGGCATAGATGTAGAACGTTGTCTGCAAGAACACAAGGCTAGTAATTAAGTTTTTTATTAAATATCCTTTTGTCTCAAATATGAGTACTAGACCCACAGGTCTCTTGCTTAGTTTCAAACATGTACATATAATAATTTGTATGTAACCTATGACTATAATTACATTATATATCTACTTTTAGACATTATTAATAAGAATCCTTTGGCGCGAATGACGTGCTTTCGTTACAAAGTCTAGTGTCAGAATGAATAGTGAGGGGACATTAACGTCGACATTTTATTAAGGCTAGTGTTGCGTCAATACACTGGCACATTTTCGGATTTTCTTCCTAACATTATAGTTATAAATAAAAAGTACCGTTACTAAATGCGAAAGATTTAAGAAGCATGGTGTCAGGTGGGTCACGTGGTCAGGTACTACATAAAGTTTGCTGTTTCATTAAAATCATTTAATCCGCATTTGGAATATATTTACATTTAATAGTAGTCAATAAGCTGGAACACGATGGAGAACATACGGACGGAAAGATTGATATACAAAAATGTTTAGTAAGTTGTGTCGCATTATTTAGGACGTTTCAGATTTAGTTATAAAAGACTGCAAGAAGCTAAGTAGCTAAGATGAATAAATAGAAACTGATAGATCTGTTAACAAAGCATCTAACATAATGTTTCTCATCTAACAGATCAAAGATTGCGAACATTTCAAACAAATGTTTATTTTAAATATCAACTTAATTCTAACAACATTTAAAATACAAAACTAATTATTTTTCATACGTAATTTGTAGCCGTATGTCCTCAGAGTTGAGAGACATTCAATACATATAACAGTCTCACTGGTCGCATGTGTCCGCTAAGAGAAATTATTTCTATGGAATCACAATTTTAAAATTAAACATCAGCCACACAGCTTATCATCATTAACAACTGACACGCTAAAATGAATCCTAACCACCAAAAAATAAAGTGTAAATTGCTTTAATTAATAAGTTTACATGTATACTTAGATGCCTTTTTGTCTATTAGACAAAATTAATTTAAAAGGTACTGGATTTTATATTTTTAATTTTCTTTACAAAATGAGTCCACACAAAACTTGTTATTGATTATTGTTATCGGATACATATGCAAAATTAAACATTTGATATGCAATATTTATTAAGTGGTATAAAATCTCCACCAATTAATAACTCTATTTAATTATTATAAGCTTGCCGCCAGAAAAAATATGTTTATTACTTAAGAAATGTTGACAAACCACAACACACGTTGTCCTAATAAGCCAAGCAAGCAAACAAAGCGAGCTAGCAAAATGTGACACCTCTCAATTAAATCATAAAACACCTAATTAGCCTTTTTCAGGAAAGAAAAGTAAATATATTTCAGATAAGGAGATAAAGGTAACGATTCTTCGTGTGACTGGATCTAATCTCCTTCGATTGCTCGCCAGGGAAATAGGTCAGAAGCCGTCCCTTAGCTCTTATAACCTTGGCCAGATCATTTAACAAATACTTCCGCTGCGTTTATATCTTTTAAATTGAGTTTATTTGGATATGATTTTTAATGTTTCTCCTATATGAAAGTGTCAAAGATTCGCAACTTATAGTTATTATTTTATACAAGACTGATTGAGTTCTAAATTTAATTTATCTTTACAGATAACAATCTAGAACTGATCTTTATCAAACATATATTAGAAATACGTTTAGAAAATAATATTTATGGAAGAACACAATAACGAACGAAAGTTCATAGCATTGTGGTTTGTAGTACCAAAGATGCGTTAAAATGTCGCAATTTATAGTCCTCAATCAACTATCAAACAAATTAATGTTTTATATCCTCATTAGAGCGAGTGGTTAATTCATAAATACCGCGCGAGTGACGCTAAAAATTCATCTTAGGCCGAGCGATGAATATTCAAGAGAAAATCACGATACAGTTAAAGAACTCCCAAAACATCCGCAATAACAAACAAAATATAAACAACTATATCTGTACAGTGCGATTATAGACCTTATAACCATAGTAATAAATACTATTACTTTTAGTTTTGTATTTCTCATCTGAAAATTATATGTTTGTTTCTAATTATGTACGACACGGAGGGGGCAGGAGGGTCGCGGCGGCGACATTTGATGTGAGTGATACACAATAAATATAGATAAATCACAGCATTGCCTCGAATCAGTTTATAGATCGACCAGTTTAAGTGGAAACACGAACTAATAGCAATAAAAATGAACAAAAATTATTCGACGAATAAAAAACGCATACGCATAGCATGTATTTAGGTTATCTTAGGTAACATTTTAATTTCGAACTCTTATAAACCAAACATGATGACAGTATTAAACACCTTTAAAGTGTCTAAAGACCAAATGCTTCTGTTGTGTTCTTAATGCTTGTGTAGTAGTTACTTCATTATATATTGATTTTTTATAAAACTAATCATGCTTGAATAGGAAACGTTTATTAATTATAAATTAAATTTCTTCATATTGATATTCTCGTTTCGAATTACTACATAAAGTACAGCAAAAAAGACGGTCTGACATAAGCCAGAGTTCAAGTTACGTTGGTCGCAAGTATATCTTATTCGATGTTTTATGGGCGTGTTGCGATGCGCCCGTACAAGACAATAAAATAGAAATGTAAAGTGAAAGGTTGCCGATACATAGTTTGTCCGTTTAATGGGAAATTTTTAAATTAATAAAGCCTATTAACTGCGTACCTGACTAACAGGAAATACTCGTATACAAACAGAGCCGCCGCGTGATATATTGTAATACAAATGATGTTATGTTTTAAACGGTAACATCTCGCTCTGAATAATATCCAATGATACTTTCTAATGTTCTAAACAACTGGATGCGACGCTATTTATACGCGGCATCTTACAAATGTTTATAACTAATGCTTAATGGCCACACTAAGAGGCGTTAACGTTAAGTGATCGCTAAGGGAGACACATCATCATCAGCTCGCTATACGTCCCTACCGAGGGGCACGGAGCCTACCCTACGTCAAGGGTGATTAGTCAACCACGCTGGCCAAGTGCGTGTTGGTTGACTTCACACATATCTTTGAATTTGTTCTCAGATATGTGCAGGTTGCATCATGATGTTTTCCTTCACCGTAAGAACGTCGGATAAATGTACATATGTAAATCGGAAATCGAAAAACACTTTGGTACATGGCGAGATGCGAATCCAGGACCTGCAGATTACAAGGCAAGTGCTTCACCCCTGAGCCACCGACGCTCTAGGCTCTGTATCTGCAAAAAAGGGAGACTATTTTGCAAATAACGTACACACAGCGAATGTTTAAGTAACTTTGAATAGCTAAACTAAATAGGACTGAAGCTTATCAATAGGTGTCGCTGTTTAATACGTGTCGACGGTATTATAATTCATGTTTAAGTTATAATTTCGTATGCGCAATTTTTAATAACATTTATAGGTA
This sequence comes from Papilio xuthus, assembly GCF_000836235.2. NCBI lineage: Eukaryota > Metazoa > Arthropoda > Insecta > Lepidoptera > Papilionidae > Papilio > Papilio xuthus. Next base: position 833,952 of record NW_013532897.1, on the reverse strand, counting down.
TAAAAAAGGCATATAATATGTAACATTGCATAATGTAGTAAAACAACAAAACATAACTATAATATAAGTAAAAGTTACAAGAAAGAAAAATAGTAACTTGTGACTAACGGAACATTAGCTGGTACAAAATTAATTATGTTTCGAGCTGTTACAATCGGACAGAGATAGCGGCTATAAACTACACTTAGAGACGCATCAATATTGCCAGCATTGTGTAACCGTGAGTTCCCACTGTCGAAACAATTGCACAAAAACATGTAGCCATCTCTATATTTACAAAGGGAATATATTATCAAGTATGTAGTGGAATTTTACTAATTAATGGACATTTGGGTTTTCTACTTTTTTATTGCCCAGGAGGGTCATGTTTTTTTCTGGTATGTATTTATGTGCAAGAAGAGATAACTATAATATAGGATTCAATCTTACTAATATTATAAATGCGAATGTTTAGATGGATGGATGTTTGTTAAAGATTATCTCGAGAACGGCTCATCGTCGGAACGGATCTCGATGAAATTTGGCATCGAGTCGGAAAGAACATATAGGTTACTTGTTACGTTTTTTTTTATTCTAGGCGGACGGTTTCCGGGTGACAGCCCCATACAAATATTTGTCCGACAGATACCAAATTTATAAGCCATAAGCTATAAATAAGAGATGATTTGGTATCGGATTTTTGATTGAATCAAAATCGTATCTGCGTGAACGACCGAGAGCAACGTAAACGGGTTTTCATTCAGATCCTTCCATTGAGTTCGAATGTTGACGTGTCGTCCATTCATAGCAATTATTTTTTGATCTCTCGCAGAAAGTTCTCGTAAAATTTTTAATCATTTTATAGCAATTTTTCAGTTTTCTTATTCATTATTTTTAACTCAGTTTAAAAAATTATTCAAAATTAATAAAAAATAAATGACAAAACATCTGCTGAATGTTATAAAAAGATTATATTTTTCATTAGCACTTACTATAGATATGAGAAAACTTTAGTATGTATACTTAACTAGTTGTCACCCGCGACTCCGTCCGTGCGGAATTATAAAAAACGTACTTAGTAACCTAAGTGTTCTTTCAGACTATGTTCTACATATTTGCCAAATTTCAACGAAATCCATCCAGCCTACTGTAGATACTTAAAACAAAAATGTATCCATCCATCCATCCAAACTTTCGCATTTATAATATTAGTAATATTTTGAAACATTTTTTTGTAATTTGTCTATTGAATAAAAGTGTAGACCAAACTTGGTTCAAAAAAAACTTATAATTAACAACTTAAACTCCATTAAATCGTCTCACGTGTAGGATATAATCAATCAAGGAAATAGAGCTTTTAAATTGTTACTCATTACCACTTGAAAACAAATGCTTGATTTATTTTTTAACGAAATACATAATAAATCGTAGGAATTATTCAAACGAAACTGGCTTAATTAGATCGTGCGTGGGTGTAATGTCTTACTGAAATATTTTATAGCGAAACTTAACACGGATATTATTTGTAAACGTCCAAAAAACAAATACTAAGAGTGGTAGAACCCGCTTTAACATTTTCGCACGAATTGGCCAGGTTCGTCCGGTGAAATAACACCACCACACAGAAAACAGGCGTGAAGTGGAAGAGATTCCGCGTTTCGTCTGATGAGTGTGCGTCCCGGAGGCCTAATTTAGTCCTCTTTCCCTTCCCACCCTTTTCTTATAAGGAAAGGATGGGAAGTGGAAGTGGACTTTCCGGATGAGAGGATGCATGGAAAGGGAATATATTTTCTTTCTGTGCATTCTCTCCTCCGTCGATTAAAGGTAGACAACGCATATGCAATTGCGTATATCTATGGGCACCGGTCACTTTGCTATTTCAGCGATTTCAGGTGGCCGCTCGCTCGTTTGCCAACTTATGATATTAAAAAAAAAATACAAAGCCTGCATACATACATAGACATATTGTAAATAGTTCCAAATCTATTCCTAAACTTTATAAACAAACAAAAGCAGTTAATGTTAACTTATCCCATGATATCTTGGCATATATAAAATAATGAATAGATAATAAAGATAAATTGACTAGCGGTCGCCTGCAACACCGCCTGCGCGGCGTAAAAAAAATATAATTAGCAGTCTATGTATTCTTCCAGATGATGCTCTATAGGTATGCCAAATTTCATCGAGATCCGTTCAGCCATTCTGTAGATACCTTCAAACAAACATCCATCCATCTAAACATTCGCATTTATAATATTAGTAAGATTTGTGCTTTTGTTTACAAACTTTAGATTTTTTAGAACAGAGTACATTATAACAGAGATTGCGTTTGCCGATTGCCGACCAATAAATACCCCTCCCACGGCATTTGTTACACGTATTTACATCACCTCGTAAACTATTACGACCACATTCTGTTAGTTATATCTTCTGCCTTTATAACGTTACGTCCAGAACTGAATCAATAAGCCAATTTAAATTGTATTTTGTAAAATAAAAATGTTTATTATTTTAAGCTACGGTAATCGAAAAAATACGATCTTAGTTCATAGACAAACCTATATTGTGTTGATTAAAAGGCAAAGACTTTAGCCAACATCAAAAAATTGGGCCGTCATATTGATAATTCCTAATCTTACTAATATTATAAATGCGAAAGTTTAAATGTCTGGATGGTAGATGGATGGATGGCTATTTGAAGGTATCTCTAGAACGGTTAAATGGATCGCAATGAGATTTGGATACATATAGAACATAGTCTGGAAGAACACATAGGCTACTAATTATACTCGGCGATTCGTTGCTCGTTTGCCCCCCTCTCCTATAAAAAAAAAAATTTCTTAATTCCCAGCCAGCTATAATAACACTATTTTATTTTTTACTGAGCAACGTGGACTTATCCAAAACTACCAGTCACATATTTAGTCACCTAACATCCTGAAATGTCAACGTCAGAATTGAGAAAGTGTAGGTGTGGCAGTTGTATAGTTCCCGCTGTTTTATCCCCATTTCACGAGGTGCCCGGAAACCTTCCCACCAGGTGGCGCTCCATTCGAATTAGTCAAGCGATAAACAAATTAGACATGAATACTACGAAATTACATAATTCTACGAATTTAAAAAGGCCGTATCATCCTAGGACAGGCCTTAAAAACTCATTGCCATATTTTTTAGCTGTATTACAGTCAAAATCAATTATAACGACTCCAATGAAAATGTAGTATTTAGTCATAGTAACCGAAACTATTGTTTATAGAGAACTTATGCTTATACTAGCTGTCGCCGGCGACTCTGTTCACGCGGAATTAATAAAAAAAATAATTAGAAGCCTATGTATTCTTCTGGAATATGTTCTGCACCTATGCCAAATTTCAGCAAGATCTGTGCAGCCGTGCTGGAGATACCTTCTAACAAACATCTATCCATACATTCGCATTTATAATATTAGTAAGATATATGAGTCTAAGCCATGACTTGCGTGTTTTAACCGTGGTATTAAGCTATTTCTACGTAACACAACTAAATATGTTACTTAAAAAGTCAAGTAAGCAAGTAATAAATGTAACTTAAATTTTTAATATATCACTAAGTGGAAATCAGATTTCACTAAAAGTACACGAACTCTGATAATTCCAAACTTCAGTACATTAATAAAACGAGTCCGTAGCAATTACAACGCAACCGATGCACGATCGTGTAGTTCTGTTAACAACTAATTAATGTGAGAAATAAACGCATTAGATACATTTACGTACGATAAATTAAAAAAAAACAGCGCTGTATAAATCGAAGTACACCAACGCAATTATCTTCGACCGGTTCGGTCAAGAAATTTGAATAATAAAGATATGGGATTCTCATAAACAAGCATACGCCACATACCTACTTATCAAATTCAATTCTAATACCGAGAAAGATTAGTATTCACAGACGTTAAGTTTGTGATTTGGTTAATACCTACAATCTGTTGTCTCTGAGAGGTTCTTTTTCTTTCGTCAGTATTCTGTGTATGGCAACGTAACCCGGTGCACAATATATTTTTTTTATTTATTTAAATAACTTTAACATCACTGTAAATATGTTTTGTTTGATGGATTTGAATTATTTTTAAGCTAATAAAACGTAAAATACCAAATCTGAAACAATATCATCTTTCAGGGCATATCTACCTCTTAAATAAATTATTATGACTACGCAAAAAAACAAGGATCAAAGAATAAACATCGCAAAATATCACATAATTATCAAACTGTATCACAGATGTCGCTTTTCATTCGGAAAAATGTTTACTCTTTGTGAATTTACCGTAGCAAGCGTTCAGTTCGGCAATTGGCGGTGTCGCAAGCGTCGGCATCGCCATCGCGGCTATAACATTATGTATTCATACAATAAAACAGAAATAACGAGATGTGCCCCAAAAATAGGCGTACGTATAAGGCACATACGAATGTGTAGTTGAAACACGTTTCACAGAAAAGCGACGGCGACATAAATTGAACATTATCGCGTAGGCAAGGCGGCTCGAGCGGCCGCGGGCAATGCGCTGTAAGCGGATACAAAATAGATTTGTCCAGTTGTTTATTGAAACATAGAGATGCTGTAGGGTTTCGTAAATTACTGAATTTTGTAACATCTGAGAGTTACGAGCTACGTCACCGCGATAGGTAATCGACACTGTTGTAGACAAGGATAACAGAATTACTGTTAATCGACAGCAAACTATAAGAACGATCAAAGTATCGAAGCAGGCTACAACGATTGCATTAAGATCCTTTTAAGAAAATTAAGAAACCGTAGAGACCATTTGTAAATATGCTAAATTATTGAAATAAGAAACAGAAGCCTAACTCCAACTAACGTTAGCTAATGACAAATTTATTTAACAGGAAGTAGGTTTGAGTAGAAACCTAAAGTGATTTACAATACTTGACTTTCCACATTAAAGGATAAACCAAAGTTTTTCCTAACACGTATCGTATGTATTGTTGATTTCAAATGAATCATACGTGAATTATGTAAACCACACTTCGAGTGGGCGGTCACAGTGGGAATTGCCCGAAATATTTCGTCGCATAAAATCCTACACCAAAATGAACAACAGTAAATATTCATACAGCATCCATTTGTCGGTTAACAAGCATATATGATACTGAATAAAAAATATTAGTAATTTATCTTAAAAAATGTTTTTATACAATGTTACAAAAAGCAATAGTCGCCAAAACAAATTAATCTTGTCATATATTTAAGTACACTCTAACAATATTTTGTAGCTCTATCAAATCGTATATTAAATACCCAAACTTGTTTACACGATCCGTTTTTATATAAGTAATTAACTGCAAACAAATTACCTAAACAACTCATAAGGTAACCGATATAAAGATAAGGAATATTAACAATAAAATAAGTCGAAACATTTTTAGAGATAACTCCATCTATTCTGAAATAGACAATAAAATAGTCTTTAAGCACTGACCGTTGCCCAACAGAGCGCGCGGCCTGATATATAAAGCGAAGTATTACAGATCCAAAGATAAACATGCGATCGCATCAAAACCGAATAAAAACGCACTTTATTTCGGTTATTATACACCAATAAAGATCGACGGACGACGGTCGAGTTTACGACGCAGGCCGCAAGACAATCTCCTCTGATAATAGACTGTTACGTTCAAATAAAAATTGTTTACCCGCTAGAAGGAGCAAGTGGCCACCGGATAAGTACTGCTACAACTCTCCGCGCAATTTGGGGATGCGTCGACAGAACATAGAGCTGTTTAGCAATATAGAATGAACAAACAAAGTATCGATTATCCAGAGAACCTCAGAAGAATTGTTAAATCATTCTTGCGTGCTTACACAGAGCTTTCATAAATAAGTGAACATTAATAGTAGGTTTTTAAAGACGTATAAGTTATAGTATTCTAGACAATTTGAAGAGTAGAGACATATTTATATTATAGATGTATAATATCCTGTAAATTACCAATGTTTCATTAATTTAGTTTTTATAATTTTATATCGTTAGAGGTGTTTTAGTTGTTTCAATGAATTAAATTGGTCTAAAACGATATACTGAACCCTTACACATAACCCCGTATCGCGCCGCTCCCGACGCCTCACATATCAAAACACCGATCGTAGAATATTTAATCGTCTCAACTAATTAACCTAACTAAGAGTACGTATAAAATGTTGATAGTTAAATTGTGAATCGTTATAATACACAATAAAAACTGACGTAAGAAACTGTAAGACGATAAATCCCGTGTTAATGTTGTGGCCAAGGTGCGCGGGCGTGAGCCTCTGCCCCACTCTCAACTACGGACGTAGTTTACGCATGCAGCGATAAAACGTCTGATGCATTTCTGTTTGTTACCTATTAGCCAATGGAGTCATAAATCTGGAACGATAGATTGATGGGACAGTCCCGTAATGTTAACTTACTGCGTCTTTCACTAAGCGGCGCCACGCGTCGTAGCAATTGCAATTAGTGGAAAAGTAGTTTTACTTTCTAGTGGAAAAAGTTAACTAAAGCAAAACAGATAAGATGGATATCCTATAAATGATATAAAGAAGGAATGTCGCTTTTCAGAAAATAAAAATAAGTTTTCAATTCGTTTGTACGTACGTTTCAATTCATACGTTGATGTGAATTTTATTATATTTTATCTTCCTATACGTCTACAAAGCTTTTTGAAGAAAATAAGTTAACTTATTAAAATATAATAAAAACGTAAACATACTATTTTTACTTATCATTGAGACGTGTAGTATATCTATTAATTAATAAAGTTATAATGAATATTGAATTGGTAGAGAACATAACATCTGTGAACATTACACATAACTCACGGCAGAAGATTTCCACTGAGGCTGATATGTAAGTACTCATTAAGTGGCCAGCAGCGACGTCGCGTGTGGTCCCTCGATTAATTCGGCCCACGTTAATTTATCCCGTATGTTTCCCCTACCCGGTCAACATTCCCTACCTTACAATGTACTACATTAACAATTATCGATTTAAAAGGAATAAAAAAAAAAACTGAGCTTAAAATGAATAAAAGTATTTAAATGCCTGGTTTTCAAAATTAAAATTATTTCGCATACCTTGATCATGATTTTGGTATTTGAAACCAAACGATTATTATAGAGGTAGATTAGATACTTAAAGCCAAATACTATGACATGGAAAAAGAAGAGAAATTCAAGGGAATTTATTGCGCATGTAGGCTGGTGAAAGTGTTAGATTACATTTGAATTTTAATCGCTTATTAATGTATACAATAAAGAGATTGCAATATAATCTGTAATTTATTGTCTTCTATGAACTTTGATTATATTCATTAAAATATAACGAAGCGGTCGTAAATCGAAACGAACGTTGACGCGTCAAGCGACGAAATTGACAGATCTCATATATTCACAACTACAAACGTCAAAAGAGCTCGATAGAGTATTTAATTATGTCACAATCGTATCGATTCAATGATGCAATGAGTTACTTAACTATTGACTGTAATTATTGTAATGATTTTGAGATATTTTAGTTAAACTAGACCTTGTCGTTCAAGCTGGTATCCCAAGAACATGTTATGAAAGATTACAAAATAATGGGAAATTAACGTTGACCCCAATATCAATATTATACCATTTAAGAAACGTCGCAAAACTGTATCCTAGTAATTAAAGTAACCGAGTATAAAATTGCTATTACATACAAACGGAGAAACAATCATAAATCATTCGTAACAAAAGCCGCACGGTAAGCCGCTGGGCCCATTGCTAATTGGGTAGTCGCTGTAAACGGCGGCCATCTTGAAAGTCCAAAACCCAATTTCCATGGACAAAGAGTCTAAAAAGCCGAAAGCACGCGTAACAGAACACTATACCGCGAAAGAACATAAAATCTGGCGGCTATTAGATTTAGCGTTGTTGGTAACAACGAACGACATTTTTATATTTTTCAAGTGAACGGCTCGCCCGCGCACCACGCACGCACACATACGCAGCGCACGCACACACGCGCCCACACAGGTATAAACAAATGTGCTAAGTAAAAAATATTATTATAGCATAATACGCCATAAAACACGAGAGACTCGGATCTGTGGGAGCGCTTCTCAAACTTTCGCTCTAAGATTTTTTTATGAATTATAAAAATACTCCAAAATTTTAATGTTTCTTCCTTTTGAAAATTCTATCACAAAGGTATGCTCCCTAAAAATTAAAGATTTTTGCTGGAAGATGACAGATATCGAGTACGGGTATCCGATATTTGCTAAAAGCCTATACCATAAAAAAATTTGGTATAGTAGTTTTCAAGTATCTAGGTGGCTTTTAACCTCGCGGAGGTCGCTATAAAGGGTAATACGGGATTACATCGAACGCTGCTTCAAAAAAAATGAATGAACAATTACGGGCATTATGTAAACGTTTCACCAATTTTTTTCAATAATGTTAACCCTTGATTTAATAATGTTACCTTACTATACTTAATAAAATGTTGCATGATGGAATCGCTACTGAAACATAATACGAAGTACGAAACTGCGTCGCAACAGTTTGAGAACCTTAGCGAAGACGGTACTCCAACATAAACAATGTCAGTGATTTCTATTAAAACTATTCGGCATTTCGATATATACGAATCATATTAGAATAACGTCTGGGAACTTGTAGCTACGCAATGTGCAATAAATAACACGAACGGACAGCCGCGCGGTAATTACCTACAAGAACCTTATTCGTATATGCATTAAGATCATTTTGCATTGCAATCGTTTTATGTTTATTTGGTAAGTGTTGGTAATAAAAAATTTAATTTTTGGTAAGCTCTGCGCGTCTTTGTCGAAAAGTTTAAGGACAAATGCGATGTGAGCCTGTTGTGTCACTTTAATTACGTTGCAAACAGAATATAATATTCAAATTATATTACTTAAATACGACCGATGTTATTCGAGATGTTTTAACATATTTAATTGATCCACGAAACTTATTATTTTTTTTTTAATTAAAGCAACGATTAAATTACTTTATAAATGCATGTATTAGATTTATTTTAAAGCGTTCAAATACATATCTAAATACTTGGCTTTGCTAACGTTTATAAACTGAATTCAAATAAAACATTTGCAGGTATAATGTTCTTAGAGTAATATTTATCTTTAAAAGCTCTTCAGTTATGTACTGACATTCATAACAGAAAATATTAAGATTATTTAATCACTTTTCACTATTTACTTCAATCAATCTGAAAAAGATCATAACCATGTCTTGATTCGACTCTGAATGTTACTTTGTATGTTGTATTAATAGGTCAATAGTCAACTACTGTTCGACGAATCGAAATCGTTTAACAAGTTAAGAAACTTGATTACAACTTAACATGTACTAGAACAGCTACGACTAAAATCTAAGGTGCAGTGCATCTACTAGGCTTCAAATTGCGACGCGTCCAAATTAATTATCATAAAATTTGAACACGTAACAGGGGGGTGTGACAATGTGGACAAACATTTGAACAAATAGTTGGTTATCCAGCTATATGTTGGTATAAAGTTGGTACATACCCAGAAAGCGGTGAGGTTGGGTTGCAGCCGGCTCTGCAGGTCTGGGTCGGAGAGCGCACCGCGGCCAAGCGAGCCCGAGGCGGAGGAGGAGCCCGAGGGCCGCTTGCCGCGCCCGCGCCGCTCCCCCGCGCCCGCACCCCCGCCCGCGCCCTGCGGACACATGTGTCTCACCCCCGCCCCGCAAGCACGGCCCTAGGCCCTAGCGCTACGCTAGTGCAAGCGGTGATGTTAGTGCCAAAACTGCCATCGTGTGCCAAAAGTACTTAGTAACACGATTGCTGTTTGCATTGTGATGTTCATTGTACGCCATGTTCATTTTATTATGACGTTAATGTTATAAAAATTAATACATGTTTTGTTCCATTTTCAAAGTTTTTAATTTAAATTAGTCGATTGAACGTCACAGCAAAATGAACTGGATATGTATATTTGGCATTGTTTATACATTTGTGCTAACAGTGTATGAGTTTATGTTCTTACATCAGGAAAACCTTTATGTTTGTATTATTAAGAGCTTTACAACTGATATTTTCGATCGTTAATAAAACTATTAATTTATATTTGTGAAGCACACATCCTAAACATTATTATGAGCTCACACTTAGAGAAATCTGTAACTAAATTGCTGCTATTATATCATAGTTATGTCACAACTAATAATCACCAAATGCTACATATTTAAATTAATATCACTCAAAACTAAAACACAACTAAAATACTAAACACATTTTAAAAACACGCAGCACATAATATTAATTCCTTCATGTTCTACAGCCAAGACATTTGTCCAAAAAGGTAACGTCATATCCTATTTAATATTTATGTCTGATTTAAATTACCCCAGTCCAGTGATCGAATACAACGCTGGATTACAACTGGAAAAATGTAAACCCAAAAGCACTGTGTGCGTTCCTACTGTTTAACAGTTAGAATCCAGCGCTGAACTCTTTGGACTGGGATAATGGAAACCGAGCAAATAGCACCGAGAAACTCGTGCAACGTATAATATTTATGGATCTCATTTTCCATAAAAAAACAAATGACAATTGATTTCCAATGATTTTGTAACGTATTAGGGTGATTCTAACACGATCTCAAACATACAAATTCGCCGCGTGTGTATTAAAGATAGGTACAGTCAGCTACATAATTATGTATACATTTACAAAGCTTGAAAACGTAGTATAGGCTTTCGGTTTAAAAAATATGTATACACGTAACCGACCGTATGCTTACAATTATGATTATATGTTTTTGACGAATTTGTGGATACGTATTATTGAAACCAAAGACCTATACAAGTTTATAAAGTTTTGTAAATGTATACATACTTATGCAGCTAACTGTACCTGTACACTGGGGCAATAAACAAAGCGGCGTAAGACAAACGCGCCTATCGATTTCCAGTAAACGATTGTATAGACGCGCGTGTGGAGGCGACGTAAATCTCTTTCGGCGCGTTTACTGCCGACCCACAACGCCCTCTAGCGCACGCACTTTAACAATTACTTTGAGTACCGTCTTACTAGCTTACACAAGAAAAACTATCTATGTTATAAATACACGAAATATATATCTTAGTGACATTTTACAATACTCATGCAATCTGATAAAATATTATTTCGTTATTTATTAAGTTCTTGTCATAATCGAAGGCAAAATTTTAGATTTTATAATAGATTTTTATTGAGCAGCAAAATCGAAACTATGACCGTTAGAATAAGTTTATTCTCATCTAATAACTAACACCTACGTACGACGTTTCTTAAACAATAGTTCATCTATAAATTGACGTAAACAACGGAAATCTTACACCGGACGAAGCTCAGCGAAGTTACAAAATGTGAAAGTTATGCTAAACACGTAATTACGCACACGATCTGACACACCAATCAGACAAACGCTGCGGGCAATGGGATCGAATTTATACTAAAAAGATTGTTTCGGACCAAATACATCAGACTCGATTCACAATTCGTCTACTATAGGTTCGACGTAAAAGATCGTAACTCCATTTTCGATAAAAATGGCAATAATTTTCCATCTCTGTTAAATAAATCCTATTTTAAATTATTCTGCTAAACAAATTGGTATCGTAAAAATTGAATATCTCGCTTCAATCCTCACTTTTTGATTCGAATATTAATTATGTCACTCACCGTGGGTTTCTAAGACCGAAATCTCCGTTTAAAACGCATTGTCATCTCTGTTTTGTCAATGATCTCTCTAATAAAATATACAGAGATTTTGGTCTCAAAAATAAACGTTAATTATAGATAATAAAATGTATCTTCTGAAAAATCACATTTTTGAGTTACAACAACATGCGTAGAAGCCGTAGTTATATTTCCGGTCGACAATATATTTGATATAAACGCAATTTGAGCCGCGCCCGAGAACATTTCACCGCTCGATTTGTGAAATACTGTTATAGAATATCGTATTCAATGCTATTAACATGGTCAAATTTTCCATTTGATAATTATAAACAATTATAGAAACGATTTAATGTAATCAAGACTTAATTCTGGTGTTCTCATCACAAATTGGCTGACATACATTTACGGTATCGGATTACTAGACGGTAGAGGATTATTCACATTAATTTAATTTAAATTTATATCGCATGCAACTTGTGAAGATGGCCGTGTACACCTTTGTAGTTGGCCCTGTATTTTTTATATTATTTTTTAAAAACTCGTACTCGGTTTTATTATTGTGTTTGTCAATTTTCAAATAATTCTATTGAAGGAAAAGTTTTCCAAACAAACCTTTGCAAAATCCCTTCTTGTGCTTGGCTAAGTAACAGAAATTTTAAAACTAGTCCAGTTTCATCATTTTAAAACATATCAGATCACATACCTATATTAGGAATTTCATATCGTAAAAATGTCTGTCCAAACAAACAAGTAGATTAATTTCATACTACCGATTTGATTTGTATAATATATTTTTAGTTGCAACAAGAATAAATACAATAATCATTAATTCACCTGCGTCATTCGTAATATTTAAAGAAAATAATAAGTAAGTATTTCTTTAATTTATTCAAACCAAATAAGAATCAATTCTATTTGCTTCTTTAGTAAATAACATTAGGAAATCACGAAGGAACAGAAATATTAACATTAAAAATAATTTAGTAAAGTTACAATATTTTCTAAGTTATCAATTGTTTTAACCATTATAGCAATTTTACAATTTTCTAGTTCTTTACTACCATCTAGGATAACATCTAGTACTATTATTACTACTCATATTGAATTTTACATGAATTCAACTTTCATATTTACAGAAAATTTTTAGGTTACTTATGAAAAAACTAGCCGTCGCCCGTGGCTCCGTACGCACGGAATTACAAAACAAAACTTAATTAATAGCCTATGTGTTTTTTCAGACTATGTTCTACATCTGTGGCAAATTTTATCGAAGTCCATATATGTTTTGGAGACACCTTTTAACAAACATACATTCGCGTTTATAATATTAGTATGATTAGTTCCATTTGACCCTTTAAATCATCTGAATATTTTATCTAAATATTAACGCAATCAATTACATAAGCAACAATATTACAACAACACAACATATATCAGATCAATATGAATATATAAATAAATATAATCGCACAGTAAATTAAATGTCGTAAAACGTTTAAACATACTTAAAATACATTATTACATATAAGAAACTGGACATATTATCATTTCAAATACATTACGAATTTTTCCATTTAACGAAAAACAGAATTGTAGTGATGTAATTACCGAGAATAAAGATTCATAATTACCGGTAAACAACCAAAAATGATAATATAGTTTAAACAAAATTAGGCATTATGTCAAATGTTTTAGCTATTATTTTAGCATAAAACTGTCTGGCAGCTGGTAGTGTCGCATAGCAGACAAATAAAGAATAGATCGCGATGGGAGTGCGGTGACACGAAATAAAAACCGGTATTAAAACATAAATTTACTAACTAAAACGGGCCATGCCCACGGTAAAGGAGAATCAGACATTATCTCATTCCATAGGTACTCATCAGATTCATTACGCACTCATTGGCTAGAGAGCGAATAAAACCATATTTAAATGTCCCTAGGGATGGGAATCTATCGATATTGTGATATACCGGAATAATATCTTCTAAAAGAAATGACAATTTCATTGAAATTTTAAGCTCATATTTGTCTCGTAGATGAATTCACAACGCATCTTTGACTTAAAAAAAACACAGAGCTATAACCTAGCTGTAACTAGAAGTCCCCTACATGTGTCTCGTATAAAAGATTCCGAGAAAAAAATGCAAATGTTAACAAATGAAGAAATTCATACTTGTTTTATTTTTGCAATATTGTACGTCTACAATGGTTTAAAATCTCACATATTGCAAAAGGGGAAAATATTAGAATTTTTCTGTATATCGATAAATGATAAGTCCATCACTAGCCGCAAACCAGTTCGCGCTTTAATTGCGGTACCGAATTGGTATCGAAATCATTTGAATATCTGTTATTTATGGCAACGACATAGCCGAGTATCATCTCTACTTGTCCGAGTATTTGTGTTAATGTTCGCATACATTATGCCGGCTCGTATTCGTAGTGTTGCTCCGACACGAACGCCGCGTCTCTTACAAGACCGCGACACACAAATTAAAAGTATATGACACGTGTATGTGTGAGCAAATGCGACAGAATATAGTATGTTATGTAAGCTATCAGTTACAAAAGTTTTGTCGCAATTATATAAATATTACAATTAGGCTTTGGTTATTCTAAAATAAAATGACGCGTTCATTGTAACACGCCTTTAGAACTTTTTCTCTATATTGAAGTAAAAGTAAAACTTGAAACTCTAAGGTTTTGTAAGCGTTTTTTAATTCTGCATGACATTTTTCATCTTACTAATATTATAAATGCGAATGTTTTTATAGATGGATGGATGTTTGTTATTACTTATCTTCCAGAACAGTTTACCGAATCTCGCTGAAATGAAAATCCCACATGACAACTAACACATAGGCTACTAACTACTAATTTGTTTTTACTTATCATATAAATAGGTTTTAAGTTGAAGCTTTTGCAAGACGATTTAACACTGATTCTCAGGATAATTTTATCTAAGTTATTGTCCTTATCGTAATGCTGAAAACACTAAGAATAGACCATCGTTCTCTAGAGTCTATAAAGCAAATTAAATGTACTTATTTTGAATATTTTATATTCCAAAAAGTGAAAAATACCACCCAACGATGTGTTCGATTCAAATCGAGTGCAGAGGTCACATCGCAGACTACAATAATTTAACAAATATAAATATTTATATAAAACATCTCTGCGCTGATAACAAACGTAATTATTATTATTATTATAATATTTTATACGAATTCAAGACACACGACAAAATTTAGTTATAAAAAGGGACTCTCTAAAACATGGCCTTCAACAGTTGTCGTTGTTAACACAAGCATGATAAAAGAGGTAGAAGAGGAATAGAACGAAATCTCTGACCAGCGCTCCTAAGTAACCAAATTCCACTAAGAGACTCCGACGTACAACTTACCCGTTAACTTTGGTATTTATATGAGCAATCAACACAAACAAAAATGTTGTTGATTAGTAGTTCACCAATAATTTTATAGTATGTAGAAACGAAATACCAATACCCTACATATTTCGTGTTCAGTAGCTTTATTACCTCGTATAACCTCTCTCTGCGGGCGCGGCAGGCCCTAAAGAATTCTTTACAAGTATGTTACCGACGTATGGGACCCTTACAGTTAGAGAAAGTACATAAAGATGTCAATAAAATGAACTGCGACGGTCGCTGGCCACCGCACGTGTAATGCATATGGACCAACATAGTTATGTTAATTAGAAATCTAGGAAATTAATAAGCTCGTTTAATTTAAGTCACTTGCAACTGCTTCTTTCAGTTAGTATTGACGTAAATTATTTGACATATACTTTGAAAGGTAGACTTCATAATTATAGGCATAAAAATCCAGTTTAGTTTCGCATCTAGCCAATGTGGAGGCCACAGTCGACAAAACAACTAAGTTCGTCTGACTAGCCATCTCCGATCACATCATAAGTTGTAGAAAGATTCGCCCTCGACGGAGACGTCAAGACAGGACATCATCACCATGTATGTATTTGTAAAGCTTCTTTTAAAAGTCGTTAAGATATAAAAATGGTCCTTCTAAAGCTGGATAGACTCACATAAAAGAAAATTAAGTATGTTATTATACTTTCCTCACATGTAAGACAAATACCAACAAATTATTAGTTGCCAGTTCTGTCAGTGTTGCCATTTATTAATATTTTCATAGAATTTGATTAACATGTATTAAAGACCAAGTATTATTTATTAATAACTGTTATGATGTTTAATATTTTATCATTTTCTAATTTACATATTGTCATTTACGTGCGCTTTTATAGAGTAGTAACATTTTTAACAAACTTGTCGGACAAAATGTAAATATAATTCGTATTATTAAAAAGAGGTTGAAGAATGGTATTTGAATTTTACGGTTATTGAAAAATTTGATTACTTAATCGAAAACGTTAATTGAGATAAACAAAGACAGAGTCAAAACAGTACTAAAGTAGATTTGCTAAATATGGTGAAACTTCAAGGACGCATGTTTCGTTACATGAAAGAGAAAGCTTATAGCTTACGTAGAGGTAAAGAAAGAGAGGGAGAATCAAACGAGGTACAAATTGTATTATTTAGGATAAATAGGGTTCCCTGCCTTAAGTTAATGCGCCCAAATTAAATAAGTAAAATGCTTTTAGTGATGATGTGCACTTATGCCCACTTCAATTAGTCTAGACTGGTACAGACTGACAGACAGACGTGCTGAATTGAAAACAATTCAATCAATTTAGTTCTCAGTTCTGGTGCTAAAATTATTATGCAATGAGTTTTAAAATTCCGTATTATATTTTTTATTGAAATGTTACTTTTTGCAATATGCAGTCACAATTTATGTACACTTTGCATATAAATAACATAAAAAAAATCAGAACGTTTATTTATACTTTGTGCATATAAATAATTTAAAAGAATCGCAAAAGTAACAACAAAGCTTTTATAAAAACAAAGTAACAACGATGTCAGAGGCGGCCGCTCTGATTCTCTCACCTTCATAAATTATTAACGACCCCGGCTCCGTACAAACTGTAACTTTGTTTACAGAATGATATGACAATACATTGCGAAGTCTCATGAACCTGACTGCACTCCGCCCGCCCCCGCCCCCTCGCACACCGCACTCCGCCCCGGCCCAACCCCGCAAACGCAGACGCACAAAAAATCATATCATATCTCGTTACCCGAATCTATATATTGTTGCCGTTGCATCGACTGATGTACGAAATATGGATGCGGCAAATATCATTTTAACGTTTTCTACTACAGCATAGGTCAAAAAGATCTGTAGTCTCAATTTTGAAGTCCGTATAATCATTTATCATTAAAGAAATGAGTTGAGCAAGAGAGAATCTGAGGGGTTTAGACAAAAAGCATTCGCAACTGACGCGCGACAATCACGTGACTTATCGAAAGTTATTGTCACTTCCATGCATTTTTGAAGTTCGTTATGGAATCGCTTCGGAGCGAATGCACTTCATCTAACCCCCCTGGTGTAAGAGGAGAAATGTTTTCTGATCTAAAAGTCCCACAAGCTCTATTAACCTAACTTATCCTTGCCAATATTTTATCTTCTTCTTTATTGGCCAATGTGCCGCATCCAAAATTAAAACGTCGCATTAATCCATTGTAATAATGCACTTTCGTCTCGATATAGCTCGAGTCACCACTCCAAATTAGACGTCGCATCGCATCGCAACCTACGACCGTTTTTTTAAGCGCATATTCCATTTATCTACAGTCAATGTTGCATTGTACTGTCCTTAAATATTAAAAAAAAATACGGGTACGAATGATACGCATGACAAAAAACACGGTTAGAAGTCACATACATAAAAAAGTAAAGGTTGTGTGGAAGGATCGCGTTTTATTGTGCAATATGGCGGCCGTGGCATCGCGCGGGAAATTTGAGCTTCTCTATTCGTCTATTGTTTTGCGATCAAACCTTTTTATACCGATTGTTGAGAAATAGGATAGCATTCTTTTTTGTACAATTATTTTAGTAAACTCTTTAACATATGGATTATTTGATAGGGTTCAATGCAATCTGTCGTGCACGGACCATAATAAAAAATGGATACAGTTTATTGTTAACCCTTAAAAATGTTTTTTTTTGCATAAAAAACATTTTTGTTAGTATAAACAATTTTCTACAAGTTGTCTACTTATCGTTGGTTTCTTACAGCAAAATCGTTATCGTCGTTATCTATGACAAAACAGAGATTACAATATGATTTAAACGGAGATTTTAGTATCAGAAACCTACGGTTAATGAGGTAACACTGTAACCTAAGAGAGCTACTTTCTTATGTAATATTTTAGTTAATGTTGCAAGAGAAATATGACTTTAACTACCTGTGTGTATATATAATATGTGTCCACAATTTATTAAAACATTAAACAAAAGTTGTGTGACGTGTGCGCGGAATGTTAACACTCTGACTGCCGCTATGGGATTTTATACATCGATCAATAACTAGGGTTGTAAACATTGATAAAAAATTGATGTTTTATATTCATTTTGTAATAAACATTTAATAAAACAGTTTCTTTTTTGTTGTAAATTAAATGTAATTATAAGAAAGTAACTACTAGTAAAATTAGGAATAAAGAATGCAATGGGAGGAAACTATTTCTATACAAATTTCTCTTGTTTAAATGCTTTTAAATATTATTTTTATTTCTCCGTGACTTATAACGATGTTTGTAGAATTATAAAAGTTTAGTTATAATTAATTTTAGATTGTCAACCCTACGTTACGTACTCAGATCTCAGGTACGTTCGCTTATCGCAACCATCTTTCCACTCAAATTATTTGTTTCCTTCCAACATAAAACTAACATACGACTGAAGTTTGATATACGAAAAGTAACCTTATTGTTTTCGTCCTAAAGAGCACATGACCGCACATAAATCTGTAATAAAAAATCTCTCAGATATTACCTTTGTCGCCCTGTGATATTTCATTAGAGCTGGGAGATTAACTTATTAAGGCGGGTCGTGTTTGTTCACTTGTTTTTTGCATCAAAGAGGATATGTGCAGTGCGACGCGACGCGATACAAAGGTTTGGTTCAACTTTTTATCCACAATAACCTGTTTTAATATTAAACTCGTATTTAGTTCAACAATAAATTGAATTAGTAAGAAATGGCCAGTGATTGTCAAACTTGATAATGTTGCAATGCATTTAAAATTATTTACATTTGAACTTCATGGCCTTAGTTGAGTTGTAAATCAATAACACAATGCAAAGCCATGAAGTCTGCCAATGTTCTGTAGAACATTGTCATGATACGAGTCTTAAAAGATAAAGAGCAAAATTAAAAGCAAAAATAAGAGATATGAAAAATAGTGCAAAAAATACAAATATTTATTTTTAAAAATTAATAATTTTAAATAAGCAAAAACAAATGACTTAAAATAAATGAAAAAATAAATTCATAAATAATCGTTAATTTGGCAACAAAGCTGAGGGAATGTCACCGCCATCTGTCGTCCATAAAGTGTAATAAGCATTGATAATGAAAATCAACAACAGTAGAGGCAGGTCGCAGGCGCAGGACGTGCGAAGTCTGCGCATAAATCAGTGCTGCACCTGCCACGACGCGCCGCCTGGCGGACAATAATGACAATTACCGCGTGCGCCGCCGGCGCAGGGAAAGGTGACCCTAGGAGACGAGATGTTGCCAGCTCTCCCGGGTTTCCCTACAAACGGGGAAAATTTTATATGAAGTATTATTATTTACTATCATTTAAGTATAATATTTTTAGCCTCTTACGGTATATTTTATGTTAAGACGTGGAGTAAGATGTTTGTTATTACAGATAAAATTACCTAAAAATAAAACTAGCTAGAAAAAATAATCAAACTGCCCTGTTAATTAAATGAAGTTCAAGTCGTTTTTACATTAGCAACCAGGTTATTTCTTTCTCTGAAAAATAAATCACTGTTTTCTAAGCTTATTATGAAAGTTAATTTAAACAAATTACCCCTTAAAATTTCATAACTTATTAGTAACTTTGTATGGGGTTGGTATCCCATGTGTCGTGGTGCGCCCAAGGCCGGAGGAGTGCGCGGACGCAGAGGGCCAAAGTCAAGGTCAGGCTGCAGGCTGACCCACTTCCCGCCGGGCCTCCGCCGCGTCAGCACGTGTCCCGACAGATGCACTGCCAACACTTTTTTTATTCTCTTTTTTAAAAGGATCAAACGAACGCAGCTTTGTAACATAATTAGCGATGACTCGGAATACGCGTTCTTTTTTTTATTTATTTTACAACTCAAAAATTTAATACATTGTATCATACTTTTTCTGCCCCTTTACGTGAAGTTCTTTAATACGCTAAAATAGTAAGTTAAGTAAGTACATATAAAAGGGTTCAACTTAACTCCGTAGCACCATGAGTCCCGTCTGTTCTGTCTATCTTCTTTGCTTACGCTATGAGGCTATGAATCACTCGTAATTATGATTCTTTACTTCACTTAACATAAATAATACTAAAAGTATATATAAACTGAACAGCTTTCCCTATAAAGATAAAATAGATCCAATGATCTATGCAAAGCAGCAAATGGGGAGTTTTGTAACATTTTTATTGCAAGTTTTTTCAACTATTATTTACGATGTCATATCATTTCTAAGAATAAAAGATTTTCTATTTCAAACCATTAAGTTAAAAGGGCCAATCAATATAGTAAGCAATAACAACCTATTAATTAATAGTCTGGACATCGTATAATATACTCTATTGCTTATAACTAAGGTCTAAAATGGAAGTTCGCAAGTAGTTTGTTAATAAACGAGTAGAACTGCGCACGCGCATCTCCACACACACAATTTGTATTATAATGTACCTAATATCGTTTTATTATTTCCTGTCCGCTAATAAAATACGAACTTTCTATTATGCTCTCGAATTTATCTGATTCGCTAAATTATTTACTTAGATTTAAAACGATTGTGAACTTTTATCGTTTGAAAAACACTGAAAGATATTTTAAATTGAATCCGGTTGCACCTCGCATATAGATCATACATACAAACTTATTTGACCCGGTGCGTTTAAGCCCAACGAAATATAGCACTAGCGCCTCCTGTCAAAGGCAAAAACAGGTCTTTCAGGAACATTTCAGGAAAGGCTCTAAAAGTGTCAACCTAATTGCGAAATAGGCCGCAAAGACCCTTTCACTTCAGCAATATTTTTAGTATATTTTTAGTGCATTTTGTTAACTAAACTAAGCGATAGCTTTTAACACAAAAAAGACAACATTGTCAAATTGTCGTCCCAAATACTTGGGACCCATTGAAATCAACGTAAAAATAAATAATGCATGACTATGTCTTACATAGAAATCACTTTATCACTGTTATTTAAAAACGATGACGATCAAAACAATAAATTTGTGACAACGGCCAGTATTTCATTACTTTCTACGTAGCCTTTCATCTCACGTAACACCAACCAACTCACAAATTACACTTTGAAACTTGTTCTAAGGAACCTTATGTTCCGATCACTTTGCATGTGACCGACCGATTGTACACTTTGGTAATTTTAAAAGCGATCTAGTAATTTTACAAACCGAATGCAGATTGTGAATTCAATGAACGATTGATACGAACAGTACGAACTGACGTATACTATGATTGAGTCAGGACCTAAAAACTTAAGGACTTTAAAGTTTAATTAATAAAAGAAGGTAATTTATACATAATTTATATTATGGCTAGTCCGATTGTATACTGCCAAACTTCATAATCTGTTGATGACATCAATAAATTTATCTACCGAAATATTATAATCGGCTTACACTAGAATCCGCGATTACTTCATGAATTATTCACAAAGAAAAACCCAATGAACACGATCAGAGAATAACGCGGTTAGGCCGCAATGTTGTTTACTTTACTTTCTATATTTTCACATATTTAAATAATTTTATTTATGATTTATTTTTTCCATCGTTATCTAATAGCCTTAATAGTTTAATAAAAACAAGTATAAGACAATAATTCCAAACTAATAATATGTTTTATGTACTAGCCTATATTATGTATTATATAAAAATATGTTCTTTTTTCACAAACACCGCAATTAAATATAGAACATAATTCCATTTCGCTTCGGCAGGTGTTTTAAACACAACATTCAAAATAAAAAAGGAACACAGTGTTCATTAAAATTTATTTTCATTTGCAACAAGTTCAATTTACTTCAAAGGAGCAAAGTCAAATGCGTCGTGTCACACGTGTAGGGTGACCAGCTCTACTGAGTATCGGACACTATTCCATATTAATTTTCAGCAAATGTCGCAATTATTAAAACTAAATTGTATCCATGCAAAATACATTAATAACTAATTCTTGAAAAGTTTTTTGAAAGTTTTAAGGATTGGTCACCCTTCTTAATATGAAACAAAAATCCTAAAAATAATAACACAAAAAATACACGGCTGTAACTCCGGCGGAATAGGCACAAATTAAGGACACGATTCTCTCAAACCTCTAACTATCCCTAAAATATCTTCAATACATAACCAATATAACAAACTAAATCACCCCACTCAAATATAATTAAAAATTTGAATATCAAAACAATACAATGATATACCAATAAGGAAAAATCCTAATTAATTTAGGAGTGTAGGAACCCTATACCAACCAAAATGAAAAACATGCATCTAAATGCAGTCTGGAAATAACTCGTAAGGCAGCCGTGGAGCGGAGCTAAGGGATTGCAAGTTAATATGACATGATGGTACAGAAGTACAACACCATGTTATATCTATGCAAATTTAAATTTACCGCTTTATTTCATTTATGTGGCAAAAAGAACACTACCTAAATATACTAATATTATAAATGCAAATACTTCGATGTATGTTTGTATGGTTGTTTGTTACGTTCTCCAGAACAGCTTCAAGGATTTCGGTCAAATTTGGCGTAAATGTAGAGCATAGTCTGGAAGAACACATCATCGTCATCATCATCATCATCAGATCACTATACGTCCCTACCGAGGGGCTCGGAGCCTACCCTAAGTTCAGGGTGATTAGGCCATAGCCACGCTCACCAAGTGCGGGTTGGTTGACTTCGAACACATAGGCTACTAATTATTTTTTTTCTCGCGAATGGAGACGCTCGTTATAGCTAGTATCATCTGCTTTCATAAACCATTATCCTATCTAAAAACAAATCTGTATATGTGTGTTTTAACAAATATACAATTTTGAATGTAATAACGTCTAACCGTAACCGTAACGAAATCCCACAACGTAATTTAACGTAACATATTGTTGTCTCTGTTCAGTCAAAGACAATGAAAGTGATGTCAATATAAATTTATTAAAGCACTTAAACAGTCTTGAGTCAAGAAAAAAATTGACATTAAAAATTCGAAATCTAAATAGGATGGAGGAAACATTTAATGATGAGACAAGCATGATATGAGTCATCGTAACGTCGTTAGAACATTAGATTTGGCGAGTCGCTGCGGCAGAGTTCGTAGACCTGGCACACGAGTGTCTCTCACTAGCCGATAATGAACATATACAGATAAAGGCACTTCCACACACTCACACACCTACGTGCAATTAAAATATTAACAACTAGCTGTCGCCCGCGACTCCCTCCATGCTAGCAATTGCACATTTAACATAATTACCTTTGTATTCATTGAGGCCATGTTTTACAGTTATGCCAAATTTCAGTGAGATCCATAAAACCGTTCAAGAGATAATCTTTTAACAAACATTCATCCATCCAAACATTCGCATTTATCAACATTAATAACATTAAGAATAGATTCATTGTCATATAAGGAAGTCTCGTGGTATAGAAAATAAGCTAATCTTCTAGTTCCTCGTAGTTAGCAGTTCGCCGCTAGCTCGATATGTCTTGGGCACTACGTTGAATCTCAGTCTATGATTTTAGTCTCTGATAAGATAGAGTAGAATTGCAAGGAAATATTTACATATATTTCCGTCGCGTAGGTCAGCGCACCCACTTTGGAACATTTTGCTAAATCGTTACCTTATCGAATAAGATATTGACAAATGTACATGTTCACTTGCAACTTTCAATGCGTGAAATTGTACATTCAATTACAAGATGTCTCATTGAAATATCGTCTTACATAAATGTACAAATTGATTATATTGAATGCAATGGAAGTAATACGTGTTATAGCGGTACCCTATCCTGTTGCTTTACGATACGATATTTCGTATAAAAGCTAATGAGAATGACCTGTGTTCTCGTAAGAAAGTTATCAGTAAAAATTTGCAACTATCTTTATATATATAATTCTTCTGTGAGTGTGTATCACTGAACTTCTCTCAAACGACTGGACCGATTTTGATGAAATTTTTTGTGTGTGTTCAAGGGGATCTGGGAATGGTTTAGATTCACAATTTTCATCAAATATTAACTTCATATTAATTTATTCAAATTAAAGACGTGTAGACAGGACAACGTCTGTCGGGTCCGCTAGTATAATATAAGAAACTTAACGCCAATATTTACAAATCATTCATCGTGATCCACTGAATTAAAATATTAATATTTTACACTGTTTCAGCATTTAAAAAAAAGCGTATCTAACCGTGGGTTCCCGAAACGAACATTAACGGTTAAAACATATTATTATCTCTGTTTTGTCAATTATAATAATATGTTTATTCTAGAGATTTCGATCTCAGAAACCAACGTTAAACGTTCTACTTTTCGTACAGATAAGAGAAATAAAAGTTCGTTAATAATCAAGCCAATTTCTTGTACATTTTCTTTATTCCATTAGTTTTAAATGAATTAAATATATAAATAGGTAATAAAGCTATGTAACCGGAGTCAGCTTCGAGCGAGATCGTAAAGTGTTTGCAAAAAAATGTTGATTTATAATTTTGCTTATCCTTTAAATTATTGATACAATAAAAACTGAGACGCGACATAAATTGTGCGGCCGTGTATCGCACCACTTAAATTAAATTTACTACGAATTGTACTCGTTTTCTATATATCACAGACTGATCGGGAATATCGTCAGTTTGTAATTTGTCTAGGCAAAGTATAGCTGTTACTTATGTTAGCTTGCTAAGATTCTCTAAGTTTCGGTTAAGTTCTTGACATGAGTACAACATATTTGGCCGATTTTTTATGTTTACCAACAATTAAAAGTGGGCTCAAAATGTATTGACTCAAAGCCTAATTCAATCATACTCTTTGTTTCAATATCCAAGTATCAAATGTGACTAATAAACAACTGACCATTTAGACACATTAATAAAAAAATTATAAAAAAAGAAACTAAAGTTGAAAGTTAAAAAACAATAGTTAATCGAATGTTTACGAATAAATATAAAGTATCCGTGAATACCACAAGAGCATTTAAAAGCGTATTCATTATCTTAGAAAACAGCAATCACTTACGTCAACAGACATTAATTTCTTACCGAGATAAGTTCGTCGTCGTATGCGCAAATTGACAAATCATGTACACCGCTCCGACACGTATCTCTCCGGTAATTACATATAAGTGAGATTATTTATTGACACTAAATCTTAGAGACTCATTAGGCCGCGTGTGGGCACTTTTATGATCGTCGACGAAGGCTTTTAAAAAGATTTTTTTTAACTATTTCTGTCACTCGAGTTCAATGGAATAGTAAAGAACTTGACTTTAGAGATGGCAAAGTTTTATTGTTTTCAATTACTTAAGTTAAGGCAGTAAACTTTAGAGTAATTGCTTTTTTAAAAACATAAATACGCGTAGAAATACCGCGTATGCATATGCTCTACCTATATACTCTACCTATCAAGAAAGACCATAAAATAAATCCAGACCCTAGCTATTGCAAATGTTTGCCTTTCTTACAAAGCAAATAGTTTGCAAAAAGATACCTATGCAATTTCCTGTTAAAAACAATGCATAATTATATCGTGTACAGATTATTTCGTTCTTACAAAAGCCAAAGTCCGGTTAAGTAAACAAACATTTCCAATTCGATTAGAAATAAAACGAAAAGAATTAAATAACACACAATTTCCCGCTACAAAGATCTAACTAATAATAACAGTAAAACATTCTAATAGTCGCCAAAAAACAGTCGGGCGCGCCATCTTGGCGGAATTTAATTGACTTAGAAATATGCCCGCTGTAATGGTGATGTTTGTGTTTTGTTTTGTCTCGCGAAGCGGAGCCCGGAGTTGCTGGGAACAACGGGCCGTCGAGGAGCGGACAGGAATTGCGTGGAGACGACATAGCTAGATTGCACTAAAACTTTTTGTATAATTGACAATATTGGAGTATTTGTGACTCATAAATATTATGACAAAAATACTGAAAACTTAAGGTAGCTAATGAAATAATAATTAGCTAAAATGATGTCAATTTTTTTTTAACAGAGACTAGACTTTTCAAATTACCGATGACTTTTGAAGCTCTATTTTCGAAATGCTTATTCCTTGCAGGTTGCAAACAGAATTCTTAAAGAAATATACATGTATAATATGTAAGAATCAGTTAGTTTGTACGTCTATATTGCAGCAATATTAATATTTATTCATACAAATTACAGGTTAGTCGTATCCTTTCCATCTTTCAACGAACCGTGTCCAGTGAGACAATAGTTATCCTAACTTTTTATCCTTCAAATCGTAAGCCGAAGGAATGTAGGCCGTACCGCATAATGAGGGCCCGCTCTCGCGATTTATTATACGGGCGAGGATATTTCCCAGAAACTACTGAATAATCCGTGGTCCGCGGCCGCTAACCGCGCGGTATGCGACTTCGGTTCCCCGGCACAGTTATGTTCGCTATTCTTACGTAACTGCTCCGAACAAAAACAAGAAGCAAAGCAGACGCTCGCTTCAGCCATGTGTTGTGTGTGTGCGTGGCTATTGTTTGCTTTCAGTTGGTGGCGATGTCGCAATTAGTGTTGCGCTACAAAAAGATAATGTTATCGATAATCTGCCCTTTGTTTAAAGCATCATTGATTAGTAAATGTTTGTTTTCTTTCGATATAAAATATACGTCATTGAATATTTCAGATTCATTTATATTCGTGTTACAAACATTTTAATTTGTTAAAATTTTAAAAAGAAATAACACGAAGTACTTTTTAATCAGAAGAATTAAGTCAGAATATTACTCAACAATGTGTTCAGACCCTTCGTATCAACTGAAAGTGGTGAAAAATTATTTTAATAAACAGTTTGGACACTTAACATCAAACTATTGGAAATTGTAGATAATTATAAATAAAGCAAACTTCTATTTGATTAACCACTTTCTCGATATAGTATAAACTATATATAGTAATTTCTAAGCACAAACAGAGCAACACAAACAATGTGTGTAGCTGCGACGGCCTTGTAGGATTCACGGAACACTGCGCCCGCGCAGACACGCCCCCACTCCGGCGCAGGGGAATGGGGGGAATAAGAACCAAAAGGATATAATTCGTCTGCATACACTTTCTAAGAAAAATACAATGATCTATTTTTCGAATTATAATATTTTAATAAAAAAGGAACATTGTTGTAAAGATATTTTTATCCAATTTTTATAAAACTTTATAAATAAATTGATTTCATTTTGTACCTGAAATTACAATTCTTTCAAAATTTACGTTTCTAAATAATCTTTTATGAGCATAATGGTTGATCATTTTAATATTAAAATACACGATAGACGCCGAATAATATTTAAAAAACGGTAAATCTAACAACAAACTAAAATAATCGTTGCTGCGATGTATTATTTTTATAGTGTATCATAAAATCAATTCGTTTGTTGACATTAAAGGTATTTATAAAGCTTTATTCAAAGTTTTAGAGACCGACTCAATTTGGACAGAAAATTGGCACCTAGCCTCGCTCGCTGTCCATATTCGCAATTTATAATTACAAGTAATTGCGTAAAATTCTATTTTCAAAAGATCGCCTTAATTGCGCACGCGCCGAAAAGATAAAGATGCTTTTATAAAAATACTAACATCAAATTAGATTCGTTCCGGAGTTGCACTCATTTTTATTATAATAATATAGCAAATGAATACGCAATTTCTAACAATTATCAACATACTTTACATTTAAAACTGGACTAAACCGTAAAAAATATTTTTCTTCTCAGAAAAACCTATTAAAAACCATTAAGATATTTTTACAACCTATCTATTAATGTATACATTGTATTAAAGCTATAGTATTAAATTAAAAATATAAAATCTTAAACGACAGTAGAAAAGCACCTTTACTCAATTTAATCGGACAAGTGTGGGCGGTGCAAAATGACCGCAGCAATTTAGATGCGGCGTTGACTCGTATGTCTAATTGTCGCGAACGCTGATTGCTTTATTTGTTGTAATCACGGCACATCCTCGGACTAACGGTTTCTGCGTATTTTGCAGACATACTAGTATTTTAAATTATGTTTGAAGCAACATTTAAAACAGTATACTAAGAGCGAGTTCAACTTCACAGAGTTCGACTTTCAAAACATGGGAAAGTAATTTTCAATTACTTTTATTGTCTTGATTTATGTTTCAATTATAATTATTTTGAATACAAACATAATAGTTGCATAGCATTTTTCGTAGCACATTACTTTACACTCTTAATTGGTTTACAAATAAAAGACGTTAAGTAATTGTTTATCTTATTTTTTGGTAACCATACTGTACTAATTGTTAATAAAAAATATATATTGCTAATTTCTACTGCACTTTGCGCTCGACAGTTGACACATTTTTATTATTTATTAAAGTATATTGTGCAATTTTTATAATAATTGGCACGTATATTTGTTGCAATAAAATGGAAATTTACACATAAATTGGTGCAAAATGGTGCAATGTTTATTCACCTCTGCACACAAATTGATCGTAAAGATAATGAATACAGCATAATGTCCGGTGAAAGGATCATTCATTACATCTTCATTTGTTTATTTAAATTATAAAATTATTTCAAGTTTCAGGAACGGTAATCTTATGTGGATTTTTCTGTTATTGTCTTTACACGCCTTTAATTAGTCGATTTTTCTGTGAGTTCCAAGGAGGTTTAAAAGATGACAATTTCTATACAGTTCGAAGTTTATCATTTATGTAATTACGCAGTTTGAAACTACGGCAGCGTCGTGTTACCTGTTGCTTGTGTGCGTGTGTAGGGTGCGCGGGGTGAGCGGGGTGCGCAGTGTGCGCGGGATGCGCGCGGTGCGGGCGCGCGGGGTCGCGGGGCTCGTGCGCGCGCGCCGCGCTCATGCCGGCCCCGCACCACACCGCATGCCCCTCATGCCCCTAGCCGTCTCGCCGCACTGCATGCAAAAAACAAAATAACATTTAATCACGCTTTTGTTCCTATCAATAAAAACGCATGTAAGCGATTAAAATGAAATTCAGTGTCTACTGAATCTACTTAGATTTAAACAGAGGATAGATACTACAAGATCCTTTCCTCCATAATATCTTCATTTAAGCTTGTATTTTTAACGATGTATTTATCCCCTCTCAGCCCTTTAACACATTTAAAATTTTGAGTTAATAGAGATAGATATTTTTTACATGTGTTCAAAGTGCAAAACTCGTTATCTGCTGCTCTCTGTTTTTATAATAATTTCTTTTTAAATATCTATTACAAAAATATGCAAAGGAATATAAAATTTAATAAATTTAAGTATGTAACAAATCTAAATGCATTTTTTACATCTTATAAACCAGTTACTGTGTCGATGTCCTCAAGTCGCAGAATAAACAATTTAAAAATTCTACGTAATTTGTACAAGTTTCATGATTAGATTCAACAACGCAATATTCTACAAAAAGCACAAAAAGTAATCAAAAAATACTTTTGCTAATTGTGGATTCTTCATCCTTATGGCTAATTGCCTAATTTTTCAGCAAACGACAATTGACGCTCGTAAAATCTAGCATAGTGACAAATTCTAAGTTAGTCTTTTTCCTAAATCAGAAACTTGGATGACGAACCCATTTACAAAAGCTTCATACGTAGAATTCTGATATGAAAAAGATTGTCTTATTTCAAAAGTACGCAGCGATATTTTCTCGGATCTGATGGACGGATTAACACTATCTAGAATTCATTAAAAAAATTCAAACAAATCACAAAACTAAACAGTTTTTATTCTTAAGATTTTAATATTTCGCAACAAAAACTGAATAATTTACAGTTATAAAGTACATAATAATACAGGATAAGTTGGCTAAAGCTAATGCAAACAATAAATAAAAATATTTATCTATATTCTAATTATCTTTTAAACAAGTCAATAAACTATCGAAGTGACGAGAAAAAAGCTGTTTATTAAAGAGACTATAAAGACGGTAATGTTCTACAATATACCACCGAAGCTGCTTCGTGTCTAATTAGAGACAAACCACATTCTAAAAGTGGACAACCGGCGACCGATATCTCAGCATAAATTAAAATCTTCGCCTCTGAATATAATTGCCGTTAATAGAGGAGAGTTATAAAGATTATTTCGTACATTATTCCATCCATTTGACTAATAAAATATTACGAAACACTTGCATGTAAATTTTTATCTAGAAAATTAAAAAAGAAACTCTCTCGAAATATACATAGTCAACATGTCATAAATTGTATATCATAAAGTAGGTAATTCTAATGCAAGACAATTTCATAAGATTTTTTTTTTGCAACTGTAACGGAAATTATTATTTTGGAATATTTTAACCTGGTCTCATTTTTAAGCAAAATGATTTGCATAAACATATGTTGTTCAAGTAGCGAAATTCAATACGCGAACAACTACCCTTTTTAAAGTTAACTACACATAATGTTCATTAAAATACTACTCCACCAAATCATTCGTTTAATCTTCCGAATGCATAGATTAAATATACAGCATCGACATTTCTTGAAAACGTCGGTTCATTGACCTTCTTATAAATGGTACCAATTTTGTTTTTAGGTAAAACATTGCAAATGTTAAGATAAATTATGATTGTTTTATAATACTATCATAGATTAGATACAGAAATAAGTAAAAATCCATCTGCTTATTTACGAATAAATATTGAGACGATATTATTTAAAATTATAAAAAGGTAAAAAAAATATTAGCAACAAAATAAAAAAAAAATATAGTCAAAATTTGTCAGGGATTATTCTTATCATCTGTTAACTAAGACATTTTTATGAATTGCCAAGTGATTTTTAATTAAAGAATGTAATGATCATGAAGGTTAGTCTACCGTCTGCAAAAAATGCTAACTGCATACAAACGTATACAAAATTCACATACCCTATTAGAACTAGAACAATTATAGCTAAATAACGAAGAAAGTGTATAAGTATCACCTAACAAGGTCGACAGCAGCGCCATTAATTGCAGCGGTATTACACACAAACAAACATAGACAAATCTTTATCACCAAAAATATGTGACCCCTTGATCAGAGATCACTCGCTGGTGACACACGGACACACAGACATGCGGACAAACAACTTTCAAACGCAAGTGCTGACCTCTGCCCGCCTGCGCCACCGCATTTATAATCGAATTGCCTTTATAAACAATTTTTATGCGTTTTGTTTCCACTCCTAATGTTTGGGAAAGTTTTCTCAGCGTTGGCGCTATTTGAAGCCGGATAACGTTAACTTTTTAATTTACGATCATCGTTATAATGTTTCTTTTTTTATAAAGTGACAAACGTCTTGTTTCAATCAATACAATTGCCAAAAATTATTTACTTATTTATTTTATGGTGTGTCTATCATTGCTCGTTATGTCTGGATTAAGGTATACATTTATACATTTCACGTCGTATGTTTCTCAGTCCAAAATAACCGTTTAAAATATATTGCTATCTCTGTTGTGTCAAAGATTATGACAGGGATGACGATATGTTTTATACATAGATCTAGGTTTCAAAAACCAACGATCGGTGACATATAAAAAATATGTGAGTCAACATTTGGAATCATAGTATTAGACAAAAATTATTACTATTCTTCTTTTATTGTATTAGTATTCTAGTAGTTCTTATTCTTTTCAATTCCAGAATCTGTATACCTTTTAATTATGTTTCCCTGTGAATTTCTTCTTCTAACAACAATAACATCTTCACTATTAAAGTTGACAGTACAAGTAACCAGTTTGTGTAGGTCTACCCCTCGCCCTGCGCCGTATACTTTATCCTCATAAGATGTGGGACGAAGGGCAGTTCTCAGGGGTACCGGGAGAGTGGCGCACTGCACCGCGCCCAGCCCGGCCTCGCGGTGCATATCGGTCAAGGGCGCGCAAACAAATACCCGCAGATACAAGATTGAATACTACGGCTAGTTAATATTATATAAAACCCTTATTAAAAAAAAATTAAGGAAATTTCGATCGCATCTTTAAATTTTCAAATAATTTTTTTTAATATAAATATTTACTTAATTTTGTATTGAATATTCCATTTTATTACCATAAATAAATATTTTACTGAAGATATACAGTTTGTGAAATAAATAAATGGAAACAAGTAGGTATACAGTATCATGACGCAAAGCAACTGGCCCGGACATGCGCACTGCGACGACCTCATCATTTATTAAATTCCCAAACTGCAATCGTTTAAACTAAATGTGCGTTTGACTGTAAATAAACTGTACATTATGTGAAAAATATTGAATGTATTTCTTTATGATTCAACTATCAAATAACTGCTAAAATATAAACATAAAACAAAATGCAACAGAGTATCACTGAAAACATGACAAAGTTTTTATTTAATAATTGGAGAATATAACCTTAACCTTTATAGAATGCCTACAACAATAATTAACATGAGCATAAACAAAGTAACGCTAGTTATAAAACAAAGACATAAGAGATGTGAAAAGTCAATGAAAACATAAACTTAAGCAAGGGGTTCTTACTGGATACTTACAACGTACACAACTAGAGTATCAGCCGCCCCCGATAGCACACCTACCGACGAGCCACGACACTTTGCACAACAAATCTTACAACAATGCACTTTTACACTAAAATTTATACAGAATTCAGGGGCGCCTGAAAACTGCAGGGCGCTTCGCTCTGACACTTGTCATGTGCGGCGCGAAAAAGCTGCGCTGTCGGCTCGCTTCGTAAACTTACGGAAGCTTTCGGGGTGCTTCGGCGGGTATCGATCGCGTGTTCGCCGGCTGCCAGCCGACGGTGGCGCCCCCGCGCTAATCAAACTCGCCTGTCCATTATTTAGCGAAGACTGCCGCCGTACGCAAAATTAATGAACACCTTATTGATTTATCGCACGCGAAATTAATGATTGATTTGCGAAGGTCCGGCTTAAGTCTGCTATAACACGAATCATGTATTTTTATGTTTTATAATTGTTGTACCTCTGTGTTTGTCATATACGTATAATTAGTATTCGTTTCATTATTCCTACCTAAATTTATCTTATATCTTTAAATGAGCAATTCTTTTATATATAATTGGAATCTCGGAATCGGCTCCAACGATTTTCATAAAATTTGGTATATAGGGGGTTTCGTGGGGCGATAAATCGATCTAGCTAGGAATCATTTTTAGAAAATATCATTTTATTCTGTTTTATCGATAATCAACTTAACTTTTTCTATCAGTAAGATCGAAAAATATTATTCATATTTCATCATTTTATTAGTAATTCGTAATATAATTCGTAAAGTAATATAATTTCCAAAAAACACAACTTAAAAAAGAAAATACCGAGCAAAGCTCGGTCGGTCATCCATGTACTTAATTATATTTGAAAAAAGAAAAATAATTATGATGATGTATTCTAATAAATTTTCTTTGAAAAGTTTGGGGAAAGAAAGAGCACTTTGAAAAAAATATTTTCCTCAGCATTTTAACTTAGTGTCTATTCAATAAAACATCATGGTCACCCTAGTAAATCTTTAATAAATAATTTTACGTTCTAGTTTTGTTGTATTTATTATAATTTACTTAAAACTCATTTAACTAATAGGTAACTAATTAATTTGGAATTAAAAGAAATACGACTCTATCATCTTTATCTATAAAACTTAATATATATTAATTATAAAGATGACAGAGTCGTATATTACAGCGCATCGCAAGATTCTGGAAAACAAAATTATGCGTAACTTTTTATCTGCACTGATACTTTGATACTGAAGTCAGAAGCTACTTTTCGGGGAGTGCGGGGTGCGTTTCCATAACACATCTATAATTTATGAAAGGTGTAGAAAAAATTTTAATCTAACATGGTCTTTAAGTTAACATATTAACAGGTTTTATAAATCAAAAACCTACATTAAAACATAACTTGAACTTATGCTTTTTTTATCCAAACTGGAGAAATAACAAACAAATGGCAAAACTTTTCCAAATTTAAAATGGAAATCGAACTGTCATGCATACGTCACTGCCGGTAAACCAAATGCCAATGTGGTTGCGGAGCTTGTCAGTAGATGTCACTGTAGGGCGAGGGCAGATCGAGTGCACTTGTTTTTCACTGTCTGCGCGGCTAATTGCGCCATTTCTCATCGGGGTGAGTCCACCCCAGCGCTGGGGGTGGCCGCCCAGCACAGCCGACCGCAGTCCATTTGACAGATAATTCCAGACACGCCAAATTGACTAGACCGGTCATCGGGCTTTGATTTTATATATGTTTTATTATTACACAACCTTTATAGTAGAATCTTCTTATTTGCGATCCAGTTATTCGCGGCTTCACAATTCGCAAATTCCGTTTTCACAAGAAAATATTTGGTAGCGATTTCCGTATGAGCGGCACATTTATTCTTGCGAATACGAAGAATTGTTATACGAAGGCTTCTCAAAGTATAAATAAAGTTTAGGGTCAAAGGATAGAGATATGGCAGTCTTAAATACTTTAAATCTTTAAGTGAAATCTAGTCTGTCATGAAGTAGTAATTATTAGAGCAAGTGACTAAGTAAGGTATTCACTTTAGTACCAAACACTATTGTAAAAATATACGGTTACTCCACTTTTAAATATCAAATATACTCCCCATCTAATTTGCAGTAGATGACGCTCCTGACTCGACCACAATTGTGACGACAAATCATATGATATGGATTTATTTCAAAATTAATTGTTCATTTTCTATTTGGAATAATTAAGCATAATATTCTATAAATAATCTAACACTAAATATAAATGTCAAACGGACAGACATGTAGTATTGACGGACGATTGTTTATGTTCCCCTACTCAGTGTGCTGAGTGGGCGGTAATACACAAATCGCTTTAAATCAAATTAAAGTAAAATTCGTTTGTATTTCGAACCTGTCTAAAAAGGTAACACGGAAATAGGGTCATAACATCTCTTCCTGTACCAGATATTGGATGTCCATAAAATAGATACAAACTTGAGGATACGCCTTAATAAAAATAACAAACAAATACATTTCGCAATCGTTAAAGATAGTCTGAAACAACGGACGAAAGCTTCATAGCTATTAGAACAAAAGAAAATATCCAATTCCGTGCAGTCGCAAACAACGGTATAAAATACAAGAATTTATATACACGGCTATTAATATTACGACATTTGAATATCACGGTGTCAATTAGTCGCCCCCGCTGCCCCCCGCGCCTCGCGCCTCCGCCCCGCAGCCGGGGGAGAGGGCGGGGGGCGGCGGAGCGCGGCAATAACTCGCTAGATGTCGTGACGGACGCAAGTTACACTGCAAAGAGACAAGATAGGTGCGGCGCGGGGCCTATTGACCGCGGTTAACGCGTAAACACCACCCTCTACTAACCCACCACCCCACCCGCTCCTATCGTGCAGGACGCGATACATTTCCCCTTCGAAAGGGAATCATGAAAGTAACTTGGCAACTGGAACATCGATGGTGAGCGAAATGCAACGATACACTTCCGATGCGGTAGACCGAACCATCCTCAAGATGAGTGCGTACAAATCACGTTTCGCGCGAATCAATACTTAAGTTGAGGCGATCGCCCCCCTGCAATAAAGGGGGAGTAGTTGGGAGGGGAGGTATCGACCTCTTCCCTTCCCCTAACCCCTCCCCTCGCGCCCACCTGACCGGCACTAATCAGGGCTCATCCCGCCGACACCTATAATGATTACGAGCACTATTTCGCAAATCTAATAATACATCGAATGTAGGAAGAATAAAATTGAGAGATGATTCATATGTTTTTGTCGATTTACAGTCTTTTTAGTAACTTTGAATAGTATTCTGAATTAGAGCGAAAAAATATTAATGTCAACCACATTAATATTTTATTCGCAGGCTCTTTCATTTTTTTTCTTTGTAATTGAACAAATAGTTCTCTTTAAATATTATATAATATAAATGACCAAACTGCGCTTTAAATTTAAATATGGCATGTACATCCCCTGTACGTTATATCAATTAACATCAAACCAACCAATCGTAGCGTAGCATAACTTTTACTACGCAGCTACAATGCCGTAGACTTGGGCGCTACGAAACATGGGTTAATTGAAAACTACATGTAATTGTAATGGGGTAGCAGAGGGGGGGGAGGAGTTGTTCCGTGAGCAATTTAGTCGCGGAAGCTCGGCGCGGCAATCTTAGTACACGCGAACGCCGTGCAAACGGTGCCGGAACATACAGGGCTGGCAGCGATCACAAATGGTTCCGTAACGATTTAAAATTAATTAACAAGGTATTGATAGTTTCTTATGCGTTGAGTTTTGATATAATAAACGGGCCAGACCAGATATCGCAGGTAAGACTCTGGGAAGCAAGACTTGCGCGAGCTTCAAGCGAACCTATGGCATTAGACGGCATAGGACAGGCGGCGTTAGCGATCTTTTGTGTCGGAGGCCAAGACCCACTTTGTGTCGCTGCGCCAGCGCAAGAAATTTTGCGACAAACTATGTCGTACTTTTCATTGTAAAAGTGTTTATGATTAAGTAACCCTAAAAGTAGTATATTCTGCGTAGCACACAGCACACGCTAGGCCGTGCATTGCGACCACTAAATTGTGTAATTGCGACGTGCGTGCTCGGCTGAGTTGGGTCGCAATCACTGCCCTACGCCTTACCAACACTGCTCATTACATTAACTAAACAACATCAAATAATCGCCACGAATGAAGTGCCCGACACTGCAGCCTTGGAAAGAATTACTTAAATTGAAACACTATGAAAATATATATATAAACTTCTTTTGTGTTGTTATACAAAAGGGGCAATAATTCTTAAGAATTGTGAAGTCTAGTGTACTTTTAAATTACTGTCCAGTACAGCTTTATCTATTATCGATTTTTCAAATATTATTATATAATAGATGGCATAAAAACATATACATTTTTAGTTTAGTAACAAAACATATCACTCCAACGTACACAATTCGTCAAGTATAATAGCAAAAGATCGGCCAACCCCACGCCACCCCTCGATATATTTAGCCTCGGGTTAGGGGGGTAGGGGTGTAGGGGGGCACGCACAGGAAGCGGCGAAGCCTTCACAAATATATATCGCATTGATAACACTTGCGACGCAACAATACATAGGGTATGTATTTGTTTGCTGCTGACAAATGTTATTTGTTTTTCTTACGAATAGATTAGACCAAGTTAAAATCTGTTTTGAAATAACTATTGTTATGTTAAATTTTAACAAATTATATAAGTTAGTTATATTTTAAGTTTCCAATCTCTAACACAATAAATTAAAAACTAAATACTTATTACAAAAAAGGTGAATCAAGTTAACAACCAAACTAGAAAATTAACGAACATTTTCCAATCCAAAGATCACTGGTCACTCGTACATCGTAGTTTGTAGCCCGGTATTTCAATATATTATATTCGTTAAACTTATTTTTTTTAAGTCTGCTGTTGCCTAAATGTGTATTGCTTAAAGCTTTGTTTTCCCCTTAATTAGAGAAACTGTTAATTTACTGTCTTCGGACCTAGAATTCTTAATAGATAACATTTTTTTAACAACTGGCGCGCGCCCAAACTACTTGAGTATACATTAATTTATTTTAAGCTACAAACATTAATCGAGTTGTTTTTGTTTGTAGCAGTTCATCCTCGACAGTAATCAATTTTCACTGTGGCAGATCTTACGTTGCGGGAACTACTAAATTTTTACGACGATAACAGTGTCTAAAAGCCATTTTCCTTAACGTTCTTATGATAACTAATGGAAAGTTTTAGGTAAATGATTTTTCCTATATTCAGATCTACACATGCAAATATTCTAGTTTAAATATTTATATTGAAATTCGAAAAACCAATTGACACAAGATCGAACCCGGACCTGTAGATAACAATTCTTATACTTAATCACTACGCCACCAACACCTTTGACCGCTGAACATGCAAATATTATGTGTTACAGCACAGATACAGTACAGCACAGGCTTTGATTTTCCTGCATACTCTCGCGCCGCTGACTCACAGCTTCCGTGAAGCCTTCGTTCTGACTCATAGGTCTAATTGCGCGCAATCATTATGAAAAAGCAAAAGGAAGTCACAATTTGTCATCGTTAAGTTTTAAAATGACGTTTTATTTTGTTACATAATTTATTGTAATGAATGTTTAATGAATATTTAAATAGACAGTAATCCTCAGTCGCCATTGTGTCATCATTAAAAATCAGAAGATGAATAAGTAGTCGAATCATATCAAAGAAAAAATTAAAAAATATAAATATGCACATAACTAAAAAAAATCTATTGTAAGTTAACGTTACTTATACAAGTAAAAGTATTTAGAAGAAATAAAGAGAAAAAGAGATACCCCCCCCCCCCCACTCGACATCGCCACCTCTTACAATGTATAACAAAACGCAATAAGTTAGGGGGCGCTGCGAACATTCTGCGCGCACAGAAACAGCGCAGTTACATCTATTACTCTACAACTATCATTACGGCCCACTATTGATTCCTAATCCGCACTTCCGGATGTTACGTAAGGCCGCCCCCGAACCCCCCGCCCGTCGCCCCCGTGCACCCACCGCCCGCCCTACAAGATTTACAGCCGCGCGGGCCGTTTGACGAATGATTGGCCGGCCGTTTGCCCGCGCCGGAAAGGCTTTCGGGGATTACTGGAGGCCGCTTTATTTCAGCCTTCGCTGTCAATAATTCCGTACACTTCACGGACGTTAAGCCAAAGCGTTATATTTTCAGCGCAAATATTTCTACAGAAAACATTTAAATTGCAAATTATTAAGTCGTACTGTCTGCTTAAGTATTGTCGACTTTTTTCTACTTTTGGTTTGTAAAAATTAATATTTAAGAAATCAAGTAATTGATAACGCGATAGTCGAAGCTATCCTTGCCAACCCAATTTCAAATGAAAAGGCGTACGAGTTAATTTAATTGATTACTGTGAGAGTAAAAAACATTGTCATAGATAAAGTTATAACTATAACATACATTTTAACGACAACATCAATGTAAAAATATTAATTTGACAGTTTCATAAAAAAAACATAAAAGCCTTAGCGAAAATAAACACGTAAAAATTACAATAATTCATATCCTAAGTAATAAAAAAAAATAAGAAAGTCATAAAAGCGATAGATCATAGTTTTATAATGTAAACTCGAAGGCTAATACGCTGATTAGAATAAGCGAAACTAATGGAGTCTCGATAAAATAGTGATGTGAAGGGCGTTACTTTCTCGGCGGGAAAAGTATGCAAATGGCGCCGTTTCAAAACACACCGCAAAGATAAAAAAAAAGTGTTTCACGCGTAACGAAACGTCACGTCATTTTATTTATTGTAGAATATGAAATTGATTATGTTTATTATTAACGAACGAAATAGATTCCTATATTAAATCTCGCGCTAAAATATTCGAATTCACAGATTATATATAAAATATTCAGCTATTATTCATTTTCGACGTGTCGCGATCGATTTATATTTAGATTAAAACAAAGAACAGACAATAAAACATAAATAACCTTGTCTTTTATTCATATACTGGATAATTTTTATATTTACGTAATAGCAATAAACACATTTTAATATAACTACATAATAAATGTAATAGCAAAAAAGGTCTTATTTAAGATTGTTTGGATCTAATTGTTATGAATACTATGTGTGTTGTATATACAAATATTATATATTTTTTTTATATCAGAAGGCGGCAAACGAGCGAGCGGCCACCGAAATCGCTGAAATAGCGAAGTGACCGTTGGCCATAGACATATGCAATTGCATATGCGTTGCCTACCTTTAATCGACGGAGGAGAGGATGCACAGAAAGAAAATATTTTCCCTTTCCATGCATCCTCTCATCCGGAAAGTCCACTTCCACTTCCACATTCTTTCCTTATAAGTAAAGGGTGGGAAGGTAAAGAGGACTAAATTAGGCCACCGGGACGCACACTCATCAGACGAAACGCGGAATTTCTTCCACTTCGCGCCTGTTTTCTGTGTGGTGGTGGTATTTCACCGGGGGGTATATAAAAGAAAGATTTGATTGTTTGTTTGCTTTGAACAGGCTACAAAACTACAGAACCGATTTAAATTCTTTTACTGTTGATAAGCTACATTAACCCCATGTGACATAGGCTATATTTATTACAAGATTATGTTTAGGTACTAACCCTTATTTGTAGAGTACACGAACACACATTCCAAAATTAAATGGATTAAAATTTGATTGCATTTTATGCAGAATTACGTAATATTTAAACTAAACCTAAATCTATTATAATTTGTTTTTATATTTATTACTTATGTGTTTTGTTTGTCTAAGGCAGGTTGTGTCAACTTTGAATTATTTATTTTAAAACTTATCTGAATCGTTAAGCGACCACATCGGAATGAAATGTTGTTTTAATGCAAAATAAAGTGTAAGCTTAGCTGTTTGTTCCGACCCCGAGTCTTTCTCCATAAATAATTTTAAGCGTATTTTATTTTACATTCAAAAGAAATGTTTTACTGTTTATTTTAAATTGATAATAATACAAATGTGGTGTATAGATGAGTAATTTTTCTATTTTATCTCAGTCTAAGAGGAAAACAAAATGTCTTTTATAATGACAAATAACCGGGGAATTTGATTTAACCTGTTTTTATTTTATTTATTATCCCGCCTGTTAGTCGTATTATTTCTCATGTAATTTAAATATATTCTTTTAATTTTGTAGAATACGAATCAGTAAGTAGCTATTCGCACACTAATCTAATAGGGTTACTGCGATATTCTAAATTATGAGGATAAATTACAAAGTAAAATTAAATCGCTATGACCTCACAGCGCCTGAACATAACATTTTAACTTTATAAATGAAAAAGATGAGTACGGTGCGCGGAAACATAGCCGGAAATGTAACAGGGATGTGCGACATAAGCGTCCTTATAATTTAGTCCTTGTTTATATGTAATCTATGAGTATAAAAAAGTGGCACACAAGTGCGCGTTGTGTGAAAACGCAATCCTTATGGCGGCTGGCGCGGGATAAATGGCAATCCGAGACAACTCTCAGCAACTCGCGC